>NC_090265.1:1000049826-1000358576 GCF_040414725.1 Anabrus simplex | reverse complement strand
TATTTAAAAGTTATCAAGCATCCGATAATAATACAAAGACTGTAAATGTCGAGGGAGTTACATCAAGAGTGAGGATATAGATATTTACAATCCAAGATTAAAGAACAACAGTAATGTAAATGTATCTACCAAATAGTTTGCCTTCAAATAAATAACAACAACTGTGTAAATGTATCTGCCAGATAGATGAACGGTATGTCTTCAAATAAATAACAACAACAGTGTAAATATATCTACCAGATAGATGAACGGTATGCCTTCAAATACATAACAACAACAGTGTAAATGTATCTACCAGATAGATAAACAGTATGCCTTCAAATAAATAACAACAACAGTGTAAATGTATCTACCAGATAGATGAACGGTATGCCTTCAAATAAATAACAACAACAGTGTAAATGTATCTACCAGATAGATGAACGGTATGCCTTCAAATAAATAACAACAACAGTGTAAATATATCTACCAGATAGATAAACAGTATGCCTTCAAATAAATAACAACAACAGTGTAAATGTACACTGACTGACAGAGCAAATGCAACACCAAGAAGGAGTGGTCAGAACTTTATGCCAATTGCTGGGTAGATTGACGTCACTGAGGTAATGTTCATGATGCGAAATGCGCCGCTGTGCTGCGCACGTAGACAACGATAAATGGGACACGGCGTTGGCGAATGGCCCACTTCGTACCGTGATTTCTCAGCCGACAGTCATTGTAGAACGTGTTGTCGTGTGCCACAGGACACGTGTATAGCTAAGAATGCCAGGCCGCCGTCAACGGAGGCATTTCCAGCAGACAGACGACTTTACGAGGGGTATGGTGATCGGGCTGAGAAGGACAGGTTGGTCGCTTCGTCAAATCGTAGACGATACCCATAGGGATGTGTCGACGGTGCAGTGCCTGTGGCGAAGATGGTTGGCGCAGGGACATGTGGCACGTGCGAGGGGTCCAGGCGCAGCCCGAGTGACGTCAGCACGCGAGGATCGGCGCATCCGCCGCCAAGCGGTGGCAACCCCGCACGCCACGTCAACCGCCATTCTTCAGCATGTGCAAGACACCCTGGCTGTTCCAATATCGACCAGAACAATTTTCCGTCGATTGGTTGAAGGAGGCCTGCACTCCCGGCGTCCGCTCAGAAGACCACCATTGACTCCACAGCATAGACGTGCACGCCTGGCATGGTGCCGGGCTAGAGCGACTTGGATGAGGGAATGGCGGAACGTCGTGTTCTCCGATGAGTCACGCTTCTGTTCTGTCAGTGATAGTCACCGCAGACGAGTGTGGCGTCGGCGTGGAGAAAGGTCAAATCCGGCAGGCAGTAACTGTGGAGCGCCCTACCGCTAGACAACGCGGCATCATGGTTTGGGGCGCTATTGCGTATGATTCCACGTCACCTCTAGTGCGTATTCAAGGCACGTTAAATGCCCACCGCTACGTGCAGCATGTGCTGCGGCCGGTGGCACTCCCGTACCTTCAGGGGCTGCCCAATGCTCTGTTTCAGCAGGATAATGCCCGCCCACACACTGCTCGCATCTCCCAACAGGCTCTACGAGGTGTACAGATGTTTCCGTTGCCAGCGTACTCTCCGGATCTCTCACCAATCGAACACGTGTGGGATCTCATTGGACGCCGTTTGCAAACTCTGCCCCAGCCTCGTACGGACGACCAACTGTGGCACATGGTTGACAGAGAATGGAGAACCATCCCTCAGGACACCATCTGCACTCTTATTGACTCTGTACCTCGACGTGTTTCTGCGTGCATCGCCGCTCGCGGTGGTCCTACATCCTACTGAGTCGATGCCGTGCGCATTGTGTAACCTGCATATCGGTTTGAAATAAACACCAATTATTCGTCCGTGCAGTCTCTGTTTTTTCCCCAACTTTCATCCCTTTCGAACCACTCCTTCTTGGTGTTGCATTTGCTCTGTCAGTCAGTGTATCTACCAGATAGATGAACGGTATGCCTTCAAATAAATAACAACAACAGTGTAAATGTATCTACCAGATAGATGAGCAGTATGCCCTCAAATAAATAACAACAACAGTGTAAATGTATCTACCAGATAGATGAACGGTATGCCTTCAAATAAATAACAACAACAGTGTAAATGTATCTACCAGATAGATGAACGGTATGCCTTCAAATAAATAACAACAACAGTGTAAATGTATCTACCAGATAGATCAACAGTATGCCTTCAAATAAATAACAACAACAGTGTAAATGTATCTACCAGATAGATGAGCAGTATGCCTTCAAATAAATAACAACAACAGTGTAAATGTATCTACCAGATAGATGAGCAGTATGCCTTCAAATAAATAACAACAACAGTGTAAATAAATCTACCAGATAGATGAACAGTATGCCTTCAAATAAATAACAACAACAGTGTAAATGTCTCTACCAGATAGATGAACGGTATGCCTTCAAATAAATAACAACAGTGCAAATGTATCTACCAGATAGATGAACGGTATGCCTTCAAATAAATAACAACAACTGTGTAAATGTATCTACCAGATAGATAAACAGTATGCCTTCAAATAAATAACAACAACAGTGTAAATGTATCTACCAGATAGATGAGCAGTATGCCTTCAAATAAATAACAACAACACTGTAAATGTATCTACCAGATAGATGAACAGTATGCCTTCAAATAAATAACAACAACAGTGTCAATGTATCTACCAGATAGATGAACGGTATGCCTTCAAATAAATAACAACAACAGTGTAAATGTATCTATCAGATAGATAAACAGTATGCCTTCAAATAAGTAACAACAACAGTGTAAATGTATCTACCAGATAGATGAGCAGTATGCCTTCAAATAAATAACAACAACAGTGTAAATGTATCTACCAGATAGATGAGCAGTATGCCTTCAAATAAATAACAACAACAGTGTAAATGTATCTACCAGATAGTTGAACAGTATGCCTTCAAATAAATAACAACAACAGTGTAAATGTCTCTACCAGATAGATGAACGGTATGCCTTCAAATAAATAACAACAACAGTGTAAAGTATCTACCAGATAGATGAGCAGTATGCCTTCAAATAAATAACAACAACAGTGTAAATGTATCTACCAGATAGATGAACAGTATGCCTTCAAATAAATAACAACAACAGTGTAAATGTATCTACCAGATATATGAACAGTATGCTTTCAAATAAATAACAACAGTGTAAATGTATCTACCAGATAGATGAACAGTATGCCTTCAAATAAATACCAACAACAGTGTAAATGTATCTACCAGATAGATGAAGAGTATGCCTTCAAAAAAATAACATAACTGATGTTATTCCCAGTAAGTATGATTGGACTGTTGGTGAGTTTGACTGATAATTTAAACTCTAGCAACCACAAGCCACAGCTTATCCATCTTAACTCCGTATTATATTAGAAATGTTCCTAAAGCACCTATTAAAACATAATAATGAAAGCTGTAGTTCATTACATAGAGTACGAAACTGTTTGAGATTTAGACCTAACTCTCAATTGTATCCGGTCAATATACATTAACTGCAATAAACATAAATAACTTAATTTCTTACGACGTAAATGAAAAATTACGTGGATTTCTGCCCTCTTTCTTTAATTATTTTCTGCCTCCATTTCAAACTCGCGTATCGCTCCAGTGATCGAGTGTGGCTGGGAGAACTTCACCCAGTCTTCAGGGCTTGTGACGTAATCACAACGTCACAGTAGCTGAATAGTATACGCTAATCGACTGCCTGCACGCCCGCTGATAGTGCTGTGCACCCGCGGGGCGACGTGCCCAACGTGAGCACCTCTGCTCTAGACAGTAGCCCACGTTCGTTTGCAAAGTTGGAAACACAGTAACCTTGAGAACAACGTCTTCTTCTTCTTCTTCTTTATGTGTTTACCCTCCAGGGTCGGTTTTCCCTCGGACTCAGTGAGTGATCCCACCTCTACCGCATCAAAGGCAATGTCCTGGAGCTATACACTCTGGGTCGGGGAATACAACTAGGGAGAATGACCAGTACCTACCCAGGCGGCCTCACCTGCTATACTGAACAGGAGCCTTGCGGTGGGGGGGAGGGTTGGGAAGATTGGAAGGGATAGATAAGGAAGAGGGAAGGAAGCAGCCGTGGCCTTTATTTAGGTACCATCCCGGCATTTGCCTGGACGAGAAGTGAGAAACCACAGAAAACCACTTCGATGATGGCTGAGTTGAGAATCGAACCCACCTCTAGTCAGTTGACCTCCCGAGGCTGAGTGGACCCCGTTCCAGCCCTCGTACCACTTCTCAAACTTCGTGGCAGAGCCGGGAATCGAACCCGGTCCTCCGGGGGTGGCAACTAATAATACTAACCACTACACCACAGAAGCGGACAAACAACGAACAACGTTGGTATTCTAAATACGAATCGGCTCGGCGCATTCGTGCGGAGTTTATCAGAAGGTTCCCCGGATAATTTCCTCCTACTAGATCTTTGATTCATGATCATGGGAATAAGTTTGAAACTGCTGGTTCAGAGCTAAAGCAAAAACACACTCGCAAAATTTACAGTGTTAACAGAAGGAGAATAAGACGAAAACGGCCCATGATTTAAACGTTCGCCACCGAAATCACTACCGAAATTAGCACAGCAAGTTGAGGTTTCAGTGACTTCGGCACATACAGCAACAAAATTATTAAAACTCAAGGTGCGGAAGGGTGACATTTGCAAAGAGGTAAGTAGTTTATTATACTGTATATGGAGATTTATAGATTTAAGAAGCTAAGACAAAGCACAGGCCGGATGCGGCCAGGTGGGCCGCGAGTATACAGAAAGCCAACCGGGCGGCCGGAGTAGAATCAGCCGCGTACGAGCAGTCAGGTTTTATTCGGAAAACCCCTTAGAAGCAAAATAAAGATACCAGCGTAGAAAATTACTCTGGTCACGAAACTTCCGAGCGTGGTTCGACATCTGCAATATGGCAACTCTGACACGGAAAAAATAAATGAGAAAATTAGACCATGATGATCGATAACTTCCTGCGAAGTGATGGTACCAAAAGAGAAGAAGAAGAAGAAGTTATGGATAGCGAGGAAAATACAGTACCTATCCAATTCCACTATACAATGTTTTAGGCCTATTGCCAATTCCTAAGATTTAAGTCTTGGTGAATGGCCCACCAGGGAGCCTGCGTTAGAGCTGGGCATATCACAGATTGTTTTTCTTGCTAGTTGTTTTACGTCACACGGACACGGATAGGTCTTATGGCGACGATGGGACAGGGAAGGGCTAGGAGTGGGAAGGAAGCGGCCGTGGCCTTAATTAAGGTACAGCCCCAGCATTTGCCTGGTGTGAAAATGGGAAACCACGGAAAACCATTTTCAGGGCTGCCGACAGTGGGATTCAAACCTACTATATCCCGAATACTGGATACTGGCCGCACTTAAGCGACTGCAGCTATCGAGCTCCGTATATCATAGATTAAAAATAGCGATAAATTAATATCTTCTTAACTCCACTGCGTGCTTGCGGCTGAATCAGGTGTCGGCTGTGGTCTGGAGAAAGCTACAATAATTTAAAGTTGCAATGTCTGCACTTGTCTTAACGAATCTGAAGTGTTCACGTCCCGGAAATGTTAATAATGTGTTCCGACAGCGTGCGCTTTGACGGCGTCTGCATGCCTTCGTGCTCCGGAAGAGCCGGAAATTACTGTGCCTGGCAGAGCGTGCACCCGTTCTGCTCACCTTGACGTGAGGTCACTTCCCAGCCCCCTGTGCCTCCGATGTGAGGTGTCTCAAACACATGAGGCCACGAATAAATTCCCGTAAACGTCTCTATGAAGAAACCAACTGCTCAGACGAAAAGCGTTCCAACAGGACAACAATTAAAACTTCTTTTTTTTTTACTTTCTTCGCAATAATTAGGTAATTTGCTCGTAATTGGTGGTGGTAAGTCTAGTTTACTGATCAGCGCAGTGGCCTTTGATGTTTAGGCTCCGGGTTCGATTCTCTATCGACTAGGGATTTTAATCACGTTTGGGTAATTCCTCTAGTTCTGGTTTTGATCGTCTTAACGCACATCTTCACTTACATACAGTATAACACATGGTAACCACCACAGACACACGTAATAATGCATATACCACTCCACACATGATTGGTGTCAGGAAAGGCACAGAGCCGTAAAACTAGACTTAATTAACATGAGTGCCACCCCATATAACTGGTAAAAATGCCAGGAAGGAAGAAGTGTTTGGTTGTGGTGATAATTTTAATAATAAAATTAATGTTACTCTTGTTGCCAGACATTCCATCACAGAAGACAATATAGGTCTTAGGCTACTTAGAAGAGGAAGGGATATCTCTGGTAAACAACAAAGACCGGAAGACGTATGTCTGTTATAACGGCACCAGTACCATAGATCTCGTCTTTTAGAATCAAGGTAAAATAAAGCCAATAAAACAAGACATAATCCCGACCCCCTACCGGAAACACCAACTAATAGAAACGACTTTCCTACTCAGTCATGGCAACAAACAGGATAAGCCAAAAACATTGAAAGTTTCAAGGAAGACTCTACACCATTTCATAAGTGAGACCGACAACCAGGAAATCTCGGAAAAGGCCCGGAATGGAGATCTTGACGAAGCAGCAAACATGCTCGAACATCTTTTACAGGGAGAAGTCATACCAGAGGCCGACATAACATGAAAATAGAAACCATGGTTTGACGAAGCCTGTTACAGACCTCGCAGGACCACATTGGATGCCCTACACACAGCTCTCAAAGTTCCAGCTGACGATCATCTAAGAGAATATTCTAATCATAGGAAGACATACAAGACTCTCATAAAAGAAACAAAGGAACGGTATCAGGAGCAAGATGAGCGGAGGCTGATAGCGGCAGCAGATCAGTGCCCATACAAAGCATTGAACCCAAGCCAACCAAGATACTGCAGAAGCATCCCTATGGAGACATGGGTGACTCACCTTAGCAATGTACTGCAGTGCAAGGATACTCGACCAAAGGATACCCCCGAGATCGAGGGGGACTGTGACTTCGACATGGAGATATTCACAATTGAGGAAGTAGAGTCCGCTATCCTCTGTTCAAAAAATAATTAAGCGTGTGGCCCAGACAATATATGTAATGAGCACCTTAAAATCGCTCTCCCAGTGTTGAAGGAAGCAATAACTTCCCTCCTGAATGAATGTCTCAGGCTAGAAAATATTCCCAATAGCTGGAGAAGGTCCACAGTAAAACTGTTGCATAAAGGAAAGGGAAGCACCGAGGATCCAAACTCCTATCGAGGCATCGCCGTAGAATGCGAGCTAATCTAAATTCTAACAAAACTCTTATGTCAACGCCTCAACAGAGAAATCGCCCCCAAGCTCCCGGAGGAGAAATTTGGCTTCAAAAAGGGAGGATCTAAAACACAGGCCATCCAATGCCTTCTAAGTGATATCGAGACAGCCCTGACAGTCCCAAAAGGAAAATTACATGCCATATTTATAGACTTCTCCAAGGCTTTCGACACGCTCAATAGGAGAATCATCATAGAGAAGTTAGGAAAACAAATGAGGAGAAACAGCTATACAAAACGGCTTATCGCGAACATCCTGGCCTCAAATTACATAGAGATGCGCGATGGAATCACAACATCAATCCCAATAGAACAAACAACCCGTGTATTGCAAGGGGACCCTCTAAGCCCACTACCGTTCATCATCACGACGACAGATATCACACAGGTAGTCTCGAATGAAGTAATTCTATATATGTACGCTGATGATATTTTGTTGGCCTCGAGTTCGGAAAAGAAGCTGCAATCTGCATTTGATCTGCTACTGGAATGGGCGGAAGAAAACGAGCTCACCCTAAACGAAGACAAGACTGTGTCAATAACTTTCAGAAAAGGAGGTAAACCAGCAGTTTTTCACACACACAGAAAACCACTGGAGCGTCTCTAACTTCAAGTACTTGCGCGTGACACTCCAGACAACTGGCAACGTCTTTACACTCCACGTTAACGATAGGATCGGCGCGGCTACGAGGGCCATGAATGACATCAGACAGCTGAGAAAACTCTCCGTCAAAACAGCATTGGAAGTCTTTCATCTCAAGGTTACACCTGTCGTAACATACGGATTAGAGAATATCTGGACACACCTCAAGCAGAAACACCTGGAAAAGCTAGAAAATCTAAAGGCGACTTTCTTGAAGAAGGTTCTGTGTGTCTCAAAATACACGCCATCAAGACTAGTTTACGAACTAACACGTGAATTATATTACGTGGAAGAGCTCCGCGTCCACCTGCCGCTACAGTTGACACCAGCATACGTGCAACTCATGCAGAACCTGCAAGCAAAGAAGAGAGACATCTGGTGGGATTTTTACATCACTGACGCAATGACCTGCAACGATTGGAAACGGGAAAATTACGAACTAAAACACACGGTCGCACGCTTCGCCGTACGTGGCTTCCATCATAAGCTGTGCAGGTTGAAGAAGATTCACCAACCAGACGCAGAATGTGTATGCGAACGCTGCGGCAAGTATTGTGAAAGGTATCATGCGACGCACTGTTCACATAGACTTGAATCCTTGACGTCTTTCTGTTGTAACTGCTAGCACTTGTAATGTATTCTATATTCGTTTTTACCTTTTCTGTATTATTCTCTCTTTTGGCTATTAGCTGCAATAAAAATTATTTATTTATTGTTGGCAGACGAGGGTGGGCGGTGTCCGTTTAGGAAACTAAGTAGGATTACGGCGAAGGATGGCTTTGAGTGTAATGGCTGAATGGCAGCAATATTGGAGGCAACCAAAAGCCATAATCATTTAAGCGTAAACTCCTTTGACTCGACCGGGAGTCGAATCTGCTCTCCCGAGAACCGAGGCACTGACAACTCAGCCATGGATTCGTCTCTCCAAAATTCTGAAAGGCCATACCGGCACAAACTCGACTAGCCTGTCTCCGTACACGTTCTATGCGATGATACTTGCCATATGTCGACTGGTTTGCGCAGAAATTGTACTGGTTTGCTCACCATGCGGACAGAATGAGTTGTGAACCACCTGGAGAAGACAGTGAGCAAAAGTGTTTAAAAGTGCACTCGTGGACTCACTCCACCTGACGATGTTTGTTTATCATTAATATTTGGAAATCATTACATCGGGTTAGCCTTGAATTTTATTACCGGTACTCATGTAGATATTTACACTGACTGACAGAGCAAATGCAACACCAAGAAGGACTGGTTCGAAAGGGATGAAAGTTGGGGAAAAACAGAGACGGCACGGACGAATAATTGATGTTTATTTCAAACCGATATGCAGGTTACACAATGCGCACGGCAGCGACTCAGTAGGATGTAGGACCACCGCGAGCGGCGATGCACGCAGAAACACGTCGAGGTACAGAGTCAATAAGACTGCGGATGGTGTCCTGAGGGATGGTTCTCCATTCTCTGTCAACCATTTGCCACAGTTGGTCATCCATACGAGGCTGGGGCAGAGTTTGCAAATGGCGTCCAATGAGATCCCACACGTGTTCGATTGGTGAGAGATCCGGAGAGTACGCTGGCAACGGAAGCATCTGTACACCTCGTAGAGCCTGTTGGGAGATGCGAGCAGTGTGTGGGCGGGCATTATCCTGCTGAAACAGAGCATTGGGCAGCCCCTGAAGGTACGGGAGTGCCACCGGCCGCAGCACATGCTGCACGTAGCGGTGGGCATTTAACGTGCCTTGAATACGCACTAGAGGTGACGTGGAATCATACGCAATAGCGCCCCAAACCATGATGCCGCGTTGTCTAGCGGTAGGGCGCTCCACATTTACTGCCGGATTTGACCTTTCTCCACGCCGATGCCACACTCGTCTGCGGTGACTATCACTGACAGAACAGAAGCGTGACTCATCGGAGAACACGACGTTCCGCCATTCCCTCATCCAAGTCGCTCTAGCCCGGCACCATGCCAGGCGTGCACGTCTATGCTGTGGAGTCAATGGTAGTCTTCTGAGCGGACGCCGGGAGTGCAGGCCTCCTTCAACCAATCGACGGGAAATTGTTCTGGTCGATATTGGAACAGCCAGGGTGTCTTACACATGCTGAAGAATGGCGGTTAACGAGGCGTGCGGGGCTGCCACCGCTTGGCGGCGGATGCGCCGATCCTTGCGTGCTGACGTCACTCGGGCTGCGCCTGGACTCCTCGCACGTGCCACATGTCCCTGCGCCAACCATCTTCGCCACAGGCGCTGCACCGTGGACACATCCCTATGGGTATCGGCTGCGATTTGACGAAGCGACCAACCTGCCCTTCTTAGCCCGATCACCATACCCCTCGTAAAGTCGTCTGTCTGCTGGAAATGCCTCCGTTGACGGCGGCCTGGCATTCTTAGCTATACACGTGTCCTGTGGCACACGACAACACGTTCTACAATGACTGTCGGCTGAGAAATCACGGTACGAAGTGGACCATTCGTCAACGCCGTGTCCCATTTATCGTTCGCTATGTGCGTAGCACAGCGGCGCATTTCACATCATGAGCATACCTCAGTGACGTCAGTCTACCCTGCAATTGGCATAAAGTTCTGACCACTCCTTCTTGGTGTTGTATTTGCTCTGTCAGTTAGTGTATATTCGTTTATGAATTCCTTAACCTTTCTTTCTTTTCTCACAACACCGAAAATTAATAGATATCTGTAACAAATGACATTCCTTATTTTAATTCATATTGTACTCTAACTGTTTACAATTGTTAACAATAAAGGATTCGAAACCAAATTATTTTCTTTGAATATACACTAAGAACGTCTTCTTCTTCTTCTTCATCTGTTTACCCTTTAGGGTCGGTTTTTCCCTCGGACTCAGCGAGAGAACCCACCTCCACTGCCTCAAGGGCAGTGTTGTGGAACTTCAGACTCTAGTTCTAGGGATACAACTGGGGAGGATGACCAGTACTTCGCCCAGGCGGCCTCACCTGCAATGCTGACCAGGGGCCTTGTGGGAGGATGGGAAGTTTGGAAGGTATAGGCAAGGAAGAGGGAAGGAAGTGGCTGTGGCCCTAAATTAGGTACCATCCCGGCATTTGTGGTGAGGAGAAGTGGGAAACCACGGAAAACCATTTCCAGGATGGCTGAGAAGGGAATCGAACACACTTCTACTCAGTTCACCTCTCGAGGCTGAGTGGACCTCGTTCCAGCCCTCGTACCACTTTTAAACATTCGTGGCAGAGCCGGGAATCGAACTCAGGTCTCCGGGGGTGGCAGCTAATCACACTAACCACTATACCACAGAGACGAACTCACTAAGAACATTAGTTTAAATAGGTGCACCTTACTGTACATTGCAAATTCAGCTAACACTATTTAACATATCAAAGAAAGCTGACGTTTCTGTGGTCAGTATACTTAACTACACTGAGGAACGTTTTGGTTTCCATTCCTGGTTAGTCTTCTGAGGTATTCATCATTAATGTTCGAGTCTGGAAATACAGACATAAAACCAAACCCCATGGCGCAACCGTCCCGATGGGCATTGGCCTACCAAGCGACTGCTGCTCATGCCGAAGGCCTGCAGATTACGATGTGTCGTGTGGTCGGCACGGCGAAATATTTCAGCCGTTGTTCTTGGTTTTCGAGATCGGGACCGTTATCTCACCGTCAAATAGTTCCTCAATTGTAATCACGTAGGCTGAGCGGGCATCGAACTAGCCCTCAGATCCAGGTAAAGATCCCTCACGTGACCGGAAATCGAACCCGGGGCCTCCGGGTAAGAGGCAGACGCACTGACCTTACACCACGGGGCCGGCGGAAATAGAGATATAGGGTGAGGAATATACTGTAGGTAGGTAATTAATGCCACCTTTTTCATGAAATGATTTTGTCTGTTGAATTTTGATGGATCTAGGATTGTCGAGGTATTTTTTAAATGCTATTTGTTCGGGGCGTCGACCTATAGAGATCTTTTGCCCCTACCTGCACCATATGATATGAACCTTCGTGTAATTGGAACCGTGGAAGTGGGAAAGGAACGTTAAGGACGACACAAACACCCAGTCCCCAGGCCAGGGATATTAATCATTTACAATTAAAAACCCTGACCCGAACGGGGATCGAACCCGGGGCCGCCGGGTGACAGGCGAATGCGTTGCTCCCTACACCACGGGGCCGGGCCAGACTATCGAGGTATTTACTGTAAAATTCCAATATAATTTAAATAATTTCCGAAATAATGAAGAGGCATTCGTTTACATCTCACACAATTTGTATGAAATCCGTCTGAAGCATGATTATGGCAACAAACGTGTACATGTGTCACTTTTTCTCATTTGAGCCATATATGTAATTAAATATTTATTAGCATGTAATTCGCACGTCAAACCATGCCCAGTTTCGGCTTTATGCTCACCGTGATGGTCTTCCATAATATTACATTTTAAGCGTTGCACAAGACTGTGTAATTCACACTGACGTTCCGTACCAAGTCACAACTAAAGCACAGCCACACTGCCCCAGGCTGGGTACTCCCATCATGTACAGGAATATCAGCGCCATCCCGGTCATACTCGCTATACTCGTGGAGTTACAGTAAGAACTCTGCCCCGACAGTACAAGAGATAGCCAGAGTTGATCCTACATTAACAACAACGCCTTGGCTGCACGTGTATGCAACCCGAAACACCGGAGTATTGGCTGCGTTTCTCATCTGCAGTGTCCAGTCCTGTGACGCTGCGTAATGGGGAAGTAAAGGGGGTAAACGATAATGACGAAACATATGATATTATATTGTGTTCAATATTATAGCAAAGATTCTTTGTGCAATGATAAATCTGAAGTGAAATGAAATGGATCTTTTCACAGTCATTGCAAACTACTTTTCGCCCCATTAGGTATGGTTAGGCTGCCTGTCTCCTATCCTGAGCACCCGCGTCCCTTCCCTGTCCAGTCAAGTGATCTTTATTTTGAGCTGCGGTCTGGAACGGGGTTCACTTAGTGTCGTGAGACTAACGGAGGAGCTGTTTAATACAAAGGGTAGCAGACACGCTGCCTGCTGTCATTTCTTGATGGATACAGTACTTTTGCATCCATCTCTTGGCACAGGCCAGAGTAAAGTGTAGCTTCCACCGAAGTCCCAGTCAACATCCATGGCTGTGACAATATGGAAGTTGCTGCGGTATGGGTATGGCTGAGTACTGACATTCAGAGCATGACTAGTGCATCTGAGTGTTACGAAAGGTGCTGCTCATAGGGTCAGTCGTGCTGCAATAGTACTTTCTGACCCAGTGAGAAAAGCAATGGCGAACAACCCCACTCCTCACCTTGCCTAGTACGCCTCATTTTGGTGCTGCCATTGGTTTTTTGGGGTTTCCTTATAACCGCATAAACTTGGGTGGTGCTATTTGAGGATCCAACCAGCCTCTGGGCTGATGACCCAACAGACAGACAGCAGACACGATGACTAAAGTCAAGCAGCAGTCAAGCAAGTCGTCTTGGAAAACCAAGGACCGCAATGGGCTGCATATGCCGCTGATTTGTTTCGTTGGCAACAGCATAGAGGTATGTGATTATATAATTGCTTCTTCCTGATATATTCCCAATTACTTGGAGTCGACACTTTGGATGAATTTAGCCTGGTTTTAGCACCGGATGCCTTACGTAACTCCAACCCTATGTAGAGCGTTGTATTCATTATTGCGTGTTTCAGTGGTGGTTTTTCGTGTGATGAGTGTGATGAGTGGCACATGTATTTGTGTACGAAGACAAACACAAAAAAACAGCCCCGAGCTGGAGGAACTAACCATACGCGATTACAGTTCCCTACCAGGCCGGGAATCGATCCCGGGTCCTCCTAACCAGATGGTCACTACGCTCACCGTTGAGCCCAAATGCTGGATTGTGTGTTTATATACCGAGTGAATCAGCTGTACCTCATTCTTCGGATTTATGCAACCCGCACCCCTAACGTGAAAACATCTCCACTGTCGTCTGATAATAGGTTATTGGGTGGGTATATAGCTTGAAATACATGTATTCGTTGTTGATAAACCAGCAATACGGAGGTAATAATGATTAATGAACACATAAAACCGTGCCATGTGTATATAAAGAACACTCCGTGTTGATCAGAAACTAGGTTGAAATGTTACAGTGTAGGAACAAGTGCATCAACTAATATTTTAATGCATTTATTTCAATGTCCGACTCTGTAGTGTAGTTATTAGTGTGATTATCCACCAACTCAGAGGGCCCGATTTCAATTAACAGCTCTGGCACGAAATTTCAGAAGTGTTACGTGGGCTGAATGGGGTCCACTCAGCCTCGGGAGGTCAACTGAGTAGAGGGGAGTTCAATTCCCTCCTCAGCCACCAACGAAATTGTAATCCATGGTTTCCCACTTCTTCTCCAGGCAAATGCCTGGACGGTACCTAACTTACGGCCACGGCCGCTTCCTTCCCTCTTCCTTGTCTATCCCTTCCAATCTTCCCATCCTCCACAAGGGCTCTGTTCAGCATAGCAGCTGAGCCCTTCTGGGCGAGGTACTGGTCCTCCGCTCCAGTTGTAATTCCGAACAAATAGCTCTCGCTCCAGGACACTGCCCTTGAGGCGGTAGAGGCAGAATCCCTCGCTTAGTCTAGGGAATAGTCAATCCTGGAGAAAACAGATTAAATAAAAATTAAAAATAATTCAATACCGTGGGGGCTGTATTAAAAAATAGCAATGGTACTTTTGATCGCATATCACAGTCGATGTACTCTCTTACGTTTGCTTGCTTAAATAATGCACAGTGGCTTGTAAGACGGTATGCGAGTTGTTCTCAACTGCATTATTCACAGCTTCCTTGCCATCACTTGAATATCTCGAACAGGTGACTTAAGCCCTTCAAAAGGTATCCGCAGTTTTTGGCTTTTGTCCAGGTAATTATTCATAGCATAAGTAGCATGCTTTCCATGCATTAGGTCTTGTTTCTCCGTTGAGTAATAGCATATCCTCGAAATCATCACTCGAATACGTAGTGGCTGTCTATGCGAGAACTATGGCTCAAATGTGCAGATAGATCAGCAAATACCACAGTATGCTGAAGAATTTCTCTCATAAGCCCAGATAGTTGCAAACATTTCTTGGGCGTGGAGTATTTGTCGGTTACTTGGTTGAATCGGTCCAGAATAATGCATACAGTGTGATTGAGCAGCCTCTTCCAATATCGTTTGCTGCAGCCCAACTAACGTGCACATGGTTATAGAGGTTCTATTCGCCCGCAGGCGTATTTTATGGTACTAGTGTTCAGTGAGCAAATTTTTCACATGATTCTGAACCCTATCGAAATGTTATATCACCCGTTCGCAAAACATGACGCCTTGAAATCACGTAGCAACGTCCTTTTACCATGTAAGTATGTTAATGTTTCGCGCCTCGTGACCGGGTGTAACGAAAAGGGGAATCAATGCATGAAACTAGGTAATAGTGCCGTAATTAATGTCTTAAACACCGAACAGGATGACGTATGTACGTTGATTTCGTCGTACTACCAGTAGTGTAGCGTAGCGGATGTGGTTAAACGTTTGCCTAACAACTGACGAAATGTGCCAGCGGTAGTTCGAGTCCTGCATTGTTGAAATATTTTTTCATGGGTATGCCGTTTGAATACGTAAACACAGGCCCACGTTTGCCACATTCAAACAGTAGAATGACGCTGTTATTCATATGTTGCCCTGCGTATTCCCCGCTGGTTAGGGCCGGAATGTACTGTAATGTCTGCTGTCGTTCGGCATATTTTCTACAGAGGAATACGTTGACATACTCCACATTTAAGGGGAAGCAAGACAAAACGCGTGCGAGGCACTACGTCTGTACCAGGAACGGTATCCCGACAGGCGACACCCGGCTGCTACGACATTCCACCGTGTTGAAAGACGCCTAAGGACAACAGGAGTAATTTCCAACCAGCCACCAGTCCGCGACAGGCCCGTTACACCGGGCGAAACAGAAGAAGCCGTTCTGGAAGCAGTTCGCAATAAGCCACACATCAGTACAAGGGCCATTGCACGACAGGTGAATACCAGCCAGCCGTTCGTCTGGCGAATACTGCAAGAACATAAATTTAATCCATACCACCTTTCGCTATACCAAGAGATCCATCGGCGGGATTTCGAAGCTTGAATGGAGTTATGTCGGTGGCTATTAGGCAGACTGGACAATGACGCAGCATTCATATCGGATATCTTGTTCTTGGACGAATCGCGCTTCCATAATAATGGGAACGTTAATTTGCCACAACATGCACTATTGGAGTCGGGACAATCCTCAATGGGTATGACAGGCGCCCATCAAGTACGAATGTGAACGTTTGGTGTGGAATCTTGGAGGATCGCCTGATTGCACCTTATTTCATTGAGAACCATTGGACGGGCTAACACTACTTGCACTTTCTGCGTCAGGAACTCCCACTGCTGCTGAAAGATTTACCTTGCACGATCGTTTGACGATGTGGTTGCAGCAGGATGGAGCTCCCTCACATTCGATTTTCCCCGTTCGTAACCATCTGAACGAGAAACTGCCAGGGAAATGGGGGCCCTGTTTCTTGGCCCACCAGATCACCGGATTTAACGCCATTCGACTTCTTCTGTGGGGACATTTGAAGAATATCGTTTACACTCAAGCGCCGGAGAACCTCGTCCAGCTTCGGCAATTCATCACTGACGCCAACAAAGCAATTACACCTGGAACGCTTCAGCGCGCAAAACTCACTATTGGACAACGGGCCCGAATTTGTATAAACCAAGACCGTCATCACATCGAGCATTTGCTGCGATTAAACATTGTCAGGGCAGTTGTGTTCCTATTATTTCCGGTCTTTATGTGTCCTGCCTGCTAGGTAATCGGCCCTTCTTAGGGCCACAAACACATTCATTCACACACACAGTTTGCATGAAACCGGGCATTGAACTTACACTGTGTGCGGTACGTATTAAACAAATATTTCGAAAAGTTGTAATTTTTGCTCCGGAATCGAACCTCCCACCTGACATGAGCGCCCGCTGCGCCTCGCCTTTACCAACTACACTACGGTTCCATACGGCACACTGAAGAGCTTATAGCAAGTATTCGGTTAACTGCGGTCACAATATCAATTTAGTGTTTTGCTGGCGTGTCAGGTTCATACGATCTAGAAGGCACACGCATGTCTTCCAGTGTTTAATACGAGTATAACATAACGGCGTCCTATCATGGTGAGGCGGTAAATACCAACATATCCGGTTGTGTTGTCTGAGAACACCGGCAGGGCAGATGTTTTCAGGACGTAATGAATATTGTTGGTTGCATAAAAGTACATTTATAGGGTGGCCGAATCACGCTGTATAGTATTATTCAATATCCATTTGTCTATGGTCAGTACTTACATGGCGATCATTTTTATATCTGTTTTATGATGAGAAACACGCGTATCTATTAACTTCGATATGATAAGACAGTACAAGATTGCAGCGAATTGATATGTTTGCATTTGAGCCTAACTTATCACATCTTCTATGACACAGTGACCACCCTTTTCTATTAAAATAATGAGTCTGGCTTGAGCAAGCAAGGAGCAAAGTCGCTTTGTACAGTGCGTGCAGTAAATATGATTGGTATCGAGCAGTACCGGGCCGCGATTGGTAGGTGGCAGCTGAAGCAGAGCAAGGAGGCCAAGAATGGACTGGCAAAAGGAAAAGAGGAGGTAAAATGGGGTGAAACGTTGCTGGTAGCAGCAGTGTTAGCTGTGCTTCTGGTCATTGGGAGGTGGAATTAAACCCAGGCCCAAATACCAGTGGCAAATTTTAGCACTGAAGGTGGCAGTGAAGGAAGTAATTGAAGAAAATTGTCAATGGGATAAGGTGCAAATAAAGGACATGATAGAAGAACATAGATAGGAGATAGGGAACATGATTAAATGATTAGAAACGAAGACTGAGGAATCGAACAAGAGAGTGTGCAACAACGAGAAAGAGAGTTATTAAGAGGGAAGGTGAAACATCTGGGAGAGGAGGTGATAATGATGATGAAGAAGGAAGCAGAGGGGTACAGATAGGAGAGAATGAAGAAAGCCACATTTATATATGGTGTGGAAGAAGGTGGGAAAGAAGGATTGATTTAATCTATAAGGCGGTAGAGTTCATACGGGATAGGATGAAGATGAATTTCAGTGAAGTGGACATAGACGATGTTGAGAGAGTGGACATAGCAAAAGGACGGAGGCCACTTAGGGTACAGTTTTTCTCTATCCTAATGACAGAAATTGTGCTAAGAAACGGCAGTAACTTGCAGGGTCAGAATGTATGGGTGAGGAGGGATATGGTAAAATAAGGTGTGGAAAACATGAAGATTCTGAATAGGCATTTTTGGTGAGCGAGGCAGCAAGAGCTAAAAGTCCGCATAAGAGGTCAGAGACTAGTGGTGACGAATGGGAGATGAGCTAGGGAGCACCCAATGGCGAAGCTGAAAGAGATGGACGAACATGTCAGTTCCGAGGGGGGGAGTGATGGCAGTGCAAGATGGAAGGCAGGAAGCAGAAACAACTAGGGGTAAAGTGGAAGAAGGAGTGGAGATCAACCCATGTGGAAGTGGGCAACGCAATGTGGATACAGAAGAACAGAGCAGTGAAGGGGCGAGTGAGGGTGAGCCGCAAGAACCGGCGGGTGCAGTGTGTAGTGGTTTTGAGAGCAAGAAGGAACATGAGAAGAGTGTTCTACAAAAAGGTAAAGATTTTATGAACAGAGGAAGAAGTAGGAGCCTAAAAGACTTGTGGGGTAAAGTGTGCAAGGGGGGGGAGAGGATACGGATGGCATGGAACGGCAAAGAATGTTAAGAAAAGGAGGTATTGAAACAGGGAATGAGGGTGTGAGAGCCACAAGGAGTAAGAATAAGGGAGGCAATTTAGAAGGGAGGGAGGATAAGTTTTAACTATATTGGAAAATATGATGTGTGAATATAGAGGAGATAAGAAACAAAATAGGAAATAGAAAGGTTAGAGAAGTAGTAGAAAGTTTCGATGTTGTGGCACTCTTGGAGACGTGGTTGGAAGTAGTGAAAGAGATTTTATGGAAGGTGTTTGTGATTAAATATAGAGAAGAAAAGAGAGGAATGTGGGGCGCACCCCAGAAGGAATGGTAGTACAAATTAAGGAAGAGATTAGTGAACTAGTAGAAGATATCGAAACAGATATGTAGGAAGTTTTATGGATGAGATGTAATATGGGATGGGTAGAGGGAAGGATGAAGAGAATAATCCTAGCGTTCGTGTATTTCCATCCTTATAGTTCCGTATACAGAAATAAGCATCTTTTTGAAGAGCTATTGGTGGAGATTATTATGATAAGGGAGAGGTTTGCTGATTAAAAGAACATGCTGCTATTTGGAGATTGGAACGCGAGAATAGGGGAACAGAGCCCAGTATATAGTAGAGAAGACGTGAGTGGCATGTTGAGAAGTAGAAATGAGGATAAAACTATAAACAGTTATGGGGAGAAGCTCTTAGAGTTGTGCGCAGCGGGGAATTTATATATTCTGAATAGATGGAAAGAGGGTGACAGTATAGGTAAATTGACCTATGTCTCAGAGCAGGGGGTAGTTTGATAGATATAGTTTTGAGCTCGGAGGGAGTGTTAGAGGATATTATAAGGATGGAAGTAGGAGACTGGATTGAATCACACCATTTCACAGTGTGGGTTTTGTTAAAAGGGGGGAGGAGAAGAATATAAGGAAAGAAGTTAAGATGAAGGACGAACTTGGGATAGGGTATAATAAGTACAAATGGACAGAGAAAATGGAAAGGTATTGGGACAGGGTAGCAAAAGAAGAAGTACGCTTACTGAAATATGAATGGAAAAGGGCGTTAGAGGAGAATAAGATCGATAAAGCCTAGGAATTGCTGCTACATCCAATAAACATGATAGCTCAGATAGATAATGGTGGAAGAAGCAAAAAGAAGGAGAAGAATAGTTTAATACAGAGTGTGAAGGTATACGAAAGAGGGTGCTGGGAGCGTTAGGGGAATATAGGAAAAAAGGTGGGAGCTTAGAAAGAGAGTATTTTAAGTTAAGGAAAGGTTACAAAAATAAAATTTGTGATGTAAGAAAGGCGTGGTTAGAGGAACAGACTGAAGCGTTAAATAAAGAATGTAAGTTGAACAACACTGAGAAATTGTGGGGAAGGATAAATAGAATAATTAAGGGTGGAAGGAGTCTAGAGAAAACGAGTATTGAGGATTTACAGTGGGTTAGCTACTTTAGGGAATTACTCGGGGGGAAAGTGGGAGGTATGGTTGAGTGAGGCCAGGGACGAAGAAATTTGGAGGAATAGAAGAGTGGCAATTTACGAATTAGAAAAGGAAATCACAAGAGAAGAAACTTTGGGAGTGATAAGAAGAATCAGGGGCAGGAAGGCGGGGGGTTGCAATGGTATCAATAATAAGTTTTGGAAGGAAATTAGCAAAAATCGGACAATGGTAGAGGGCATAGTTTAACTATTCAATAAGATTTTTGGTAAGGGTAAGTACCCCAGGGAGTGGGAAACAGGAATTGTATGCCCAATATATAAGGAAAGGGTGGTAAAACAGTATGAATAACTATAGGGGTATATCTCTGCTAGATTCCTTAAGTAAAATTTATACAGGGGTGTTAGCGAACAGGTTAAGTGAATGGACAGAAAGAAACGAAATATTGTCAGATTACCAAGGGGGTTTAGAAAAAAAGAAAAGAAAAGTGGACAATATAATGATAGAGGAGACGGTTTTGGAGAAATATATGAGCTTGCCAAGAGGTGAGGTGTATGTAGCGACAATTGACTTTGGAAGGGCGTTTGATAGGGTGAATAGGGGGGCTCTATTAGAGAAATTGGGTAGGTTGAGGGTGTCGGAAAAGATGTTAAGGGCGGTGGAGGCGATATATAAAGTAGCTAGGTGCTGTGTAAAATTGGGTGACGATAGGTTGAGCAGACCACTAGAGTCTCAGGTGGGTTTAAAGAAAGGGTGTAAATTATCACCAATATTGTTTATTTTATTTATTAACGATATTCTGGATGGACACGTGGAAAGCAATTGGACCATTCCGGTGATTAATGGGTTGGAGATACCGGGATTGATTTTTGCTGATGATGTGATATTGATGACGCTAACGTCAAGAGGGATGCAGAGGGGCTTAAGTGCGGTGTCGGATTTCACAAATAAATGGGCCTTGAAAATTAACGTGAATAAATAGAAAGTGCTAGTAGCTCAGGTACACATAGGAAGAAAGGAAGATGGAAAATGGGTCGTGCAGGGAGAAAGGCTGGAACAAGTAAGATGGAATATTTAGGAGTTGTTATAACAGAAAAGGGACTTGGGACCATCAACGTCGAGCGAGAAGCAAAGGTTTTCCGCCCCAGCATCAGTCAAAAACTTGTTGGCTGAATTTCCGGGTACCAGTTATAAAACATTGAGGTTAGTTTTAAGATCGTTGGTTTCTGGTAGTTTAATGTATGGGGCTGAAGTATGGGGAGTGGATGAGAAAAGAGTGGAATTAAGACGAATCAATTTTGATTTCAGTAAGTCGGTGATGCGGCTCCCGCAGTGCACAGCTAATGCAGGGGTGGAATTACTATGTAGGGAAGATACATAAGTTGAGTGTGTGAAAAGAATAGTTAAGTACTGGATGATTTTGAAAAGAGAAGAGGGCGGGAAATTGTTGCAAGCCGCGTACAATCAACAACTGAAGAGCATGTATAAGGGATGTTGGCTAGAAAAAATTAGAGGATATTTGGAAAAGATAGGTTTGGGGTACATGTGGGATGCGGTTTGGTCGAAGACAGAAGCAAGAGGGTGGAAGGTACTCTCCAGGAAGATTAGAGATATGTAAAAGCAGAGATTATTAGAAGAAATTAGGCTAAGAAGTTCCCTTAGTGTTTTGAATAGTGTTAGAAGTAACGGAGATAAATATAAGGTATATTGATAGGCTTAATAGGGGTTGGATAACATGGTGGTTGATGGGACTCCACAAGAACAAGGGATGGCTAAAGGGTAGAGATAAGACGGTATGTGTATTATGTGGGGTAGTAAACGACGATTTTCATTTAATTAGTAATTGTAAAGAAACGAGTAAATTAGAGTGCCAAACATTGTGAATTATTAGAAAAAGGGGATGAGAGGAATATTATAAGGTGGATTATCAGGCAATGGGAAGGTGAGGGGCAGTTGAATAGGTTCATATGTGCCATTAAAAAGGAGTGTGAGAGAAAGGTGAGAGAGGAGGAGGCATAGGAAGAATAAGTAGATGTGTAAAGGCTGAAAAGATGGAAGTGTGTTTATGTCATTGAAAGAAAAGAAGGTGAGTGTAATGTGTCAAGTTAGGGAGCTTGTTTGATTTTGTAACTGTAGGAAGCCCTATGGATCGTGGTACGACAGGTGATTGTGAAACTGTTGACTAACAGTATACTGGAATGCAGCCATAGTAGGACAGTGGACAAGAACTGTGAACGCACTACATAGGCAGGTAAGGTCATGTGCTAATAGTTGATGAAACCTGATGTCGGCTGATTTTGTAACAATGACCTGATATAAATGATACGTGTAGA
Source organism: Anabrus simplex (assembly GCF_040414725.1). Lineage (NCBI taxonomy): Eukaryota > Metazoa > Arthropoda > Insecta > Orthoptera > Tettigoniidae > Anabrus > Anabrus simplex. The sequence goes on along the minus strand of NC_090265.1, from coordinate 1,000,335,999 downwards.
ATATAAGGATAGAGTAGGACCAGACTGCATTTATTTATGAATGGAATTGTAGGTATTCAATTATTACTTCATTTGTAGGGTAGTTAATTGTGACTATTAATTGTTCATTATTATTTTTCCCTTATTATTAATTGTAGTACGGTAGCAGGAGGACAATTAGTTGTAGCTAAGAAGGCATGTGCGGTTTTCTCACTATTTATGTATAGTATATGGGTAATGGAGACTCATGCTCGTAAGAGGATAGGGTGGGACGGGTCTACCCCAAAAAGATGAAGATAAATGTGGGATGAGGAGTGAGAGAGGAGAGGAACAGGACGAGAGTAGTTTCAGCCCCAAGTGGCCGGCCGTAAATGAAATGGTGAGAAAACTGCGCTGGCATCTGGTAGAGCTAGAGGGGGTCCTCTTTTGGGCCCCACGGGTAGTGCTGGTCGTGCCATCGTAGGGAGGGTAGCCTTTTTCTCACCAGGGGCGATGGTGCGGCCGGACAGTAGTAGTAGGTAGTTAGCTTATATTATTGATATTACTATATTTATTATTTATTTTGTTTCTTAATATTAAATGGAGACGTTGGACGTGGCGTGGGTGACTGAGGATGACTGCCGTGGTGACACTCCCTTGGGAGTATCACGTTTCCGGAGTATCTAACGGGCCCCATGGCATGCCGAAAGAGTCTCTTGTTTCTTTTCTTTTGGTTGTTAGTTGTCAGTGCATGGAAATGGGCTGTGTAAACGTGTATCGGGGCTAATCGCCTGTTAAGTTTAAATACATAAATAAATACTATTAAAATAAAATGCCCTCTTGAACCAATCAGGAACACAATTCCCTAGGAACAGCTCTAGGAATGTATGTGGTTTGCGCAGTAAAGGACATTTCGTCAAATTGATTAGAGAATTGGGTTTCACTCTACATAAAAGGGTACAATGTTTTTGAGATGGGTCTCAATATCTGCCTATTGTACGATCATTGCATTGTATGAGCAGGCCTATATCATGTCATGTGTAAATAAAATTGCCGTAAGATGTTGCGTAAGACACGACTATGAGACATTTAATACCCAGTCGGTTGCATATGTTCAATAAAATCTAGGCGCAGTTGATCCACCCGTGTGTTCGGAACGACCAGTCCTCTCGGCCGTTATTCTTGGCTTTCTAGGCCGGGGCCGTTATCTCACCGTCAGATAGCTCGTCAATTGTAAACTCTTAGGCTGAGTGGACCCCGAACCAGCCATCAGATCCAGGTAAAATTCACTGACCTGGGCGGGAATCAAACCCGAAGCCTCCGGGTAAGAGGCAGGCACGCTACCCCCACACTGCGTAGCCAGCTCTCTCTATATAGGTCCATTGAAGTATAGATCTTACTTTGGCTATCACTGTATTGAAGCTGCTCGGGTATCGACTGCTCTGAGTAATGGCATTCAGAGTATACGTAATGCATCTGGATGCTATGAGAAATGCCACGAGCAGCAGTCACAACGATATACATTCTGAGAGTAAGACCATGTACATATTTATTTCTCGATAGATCCAGTATTTTGGTATCTGTCTGTTGGTAAATACCAGAGAAAAATGTATGTTCCTGTCTCATTTATGGTTGGCAGTATTAGGGAAGTTCATGAGGTTGACCAATGGCATACAAAGCAGGACTAGTGCACCTTCATGCTGTGGAAGGTAATACTGCTAGTGTGAGATATACTGCAGTAGCATTTTCTGGTTCGGTAACGAAAACAAAGGAGAAATTCAACACTCTCCTTCTTGCCTAGTACGTCCCATTATAGCATCGCCGTCAATTTTTGCAGTTCCTCTTTCATCGTATAGCCTTCGGAGGTACTATTTGAGGAGCCAACCAGCCTCTGATCTGATGAATTAAGAGAAGCCAAGCCAAGGTAATTTATATTGTAGTAGGTTTTCCTTATGGATGTAAGTCATAATAATTACTGAATTTGTTTCCCAGACCTATTTATCTCCGTTTAGTATTTAATTTTATTAAATAATACTTTATTTGAAATTCATAGACTTTATAGGCATATCTCAAAAGTTAAACAGATGTATGTACACCATATACGAAGAACTAAAAAATACACAAATAAGTTGTGCTGAAAGATGTCAATCTTCAACTTCTTACGTAAATTTATTCTGTAACATAGCGTTGTTAAATTAAAATATCATTAGGGTATCTGGGGCAGGAGACGATTCTATAGTGAACCGAAATTAAAGTCACAATCAATCAAGTAAAAAAGTAGAATTTCAGACCGTCCCGCTGAGCAACGCCATTGTTAAATACTGCCACATGACACTGATCAAAAATTATCTTGGTATCCCACATGCGTTTCAACACAACTGAAACATTTTGACTCAAAATATGCAAACCATTTGTCTCTATCACCCAACGTTTTTGAAATATACAACATCAACCATTTACATATTTTTAACATTCTTTCGAGGAAAAAGACTCACATACAGGAGTTCCACTAGAGAACTTATTGCTACATGGTGTATTAATGAACATGGCTTGACAATTATTGGACTTGTCTCTTATATAGCCGCACACGTAGGAAAACAAATCTGGTAAATTTATGCTACCTCTGGACGTCATAATATCCACTGTTACTGACATTAATAAAAGCAAATGAAAATGTTCGGCTTTGTCTGAAAAATGACGAGAAACAATGAAAATAATTTTCCATAAACGCTGTTCCATGAAAAGTAAAACTATACCAACTTCTTTAAAACCTGACGTGATAGACCAAAACGGTTTAAAGATTTGAAATCAGAATGAAACACTGCATTAGAAACAAAAAACATTATGACAGATAGATACCCCTTGTAAACAAGTGTTATTGCTTTAGATGCCCTGGTAATATTTCTTTAAAGAAAATGTCTTCAATGTTAATGGCTAATAATGCTGATAAATGAAGCTTATGTATTAATTGCGTTCTTACCTCAAGGATATCTGTTGCTAGACGAGTACAGTTTCTGGAAATGTCCGTACGTTTAAACGTTGAAGACATTTCCATAAGCTCGCTAATTTGAACTTCTACGAATTGCCTCGTTATATGGAATACTTGAAGTAATAACTGTCCTTCTAGAAAGTGCATTAGCGACTGGAACGGCCAGAACTGTAATTACTGTCCAAGGAAAAACTCCACTTCAAAACTCGTACTGAATATGTTGGAATTCTTCATCAAGTATGCGTAATGAGGACAATCTGGGATTTAGCTGTTACGTATGAGTGCATATAATAGCGCAACTCAGTTCTAACGTGGGCATTCAGGTCTTGCGTGTTTTATGAGAATTCTGTAAATACTTCATGAATGTTATGATTATTATGATCAGTACAGAGAAGTGAATCTCAATGAGATATCTCTTTAAAGATGAAATGCCTTGACTCCAACTGTTTCCCTCAGACAAACATCAACCTCCTTAAAAAATAAAATTCATACAAATCTTCTTCACTTGAAAATGACACCAAGAGGGCTTAATTTTAGCCGTCATTTTAATAGCGGTACACCACCATTTTCGGGGAAGTTGGAGTTAACTACACATTCATCATCACGCAATTGCATTACATTTCCTTTAAAGGTGTTACATTTTCAACTTCCTTCTAGCATCGCTATAGTGCATCAAACTGAAGCCTGGTGGATAAACCTATAACGGAATGTATTTTAATAAAGGTACAACTCAAATGTGTCCTGTATCATGGAATAGAAGAGATTTGAAGGACATTTAGTGTGACTCAGATGATATGGATGACAAATAACTTGATTAAGATATCATTAAGTCATATGTGTACTAAGTGTTGTTGAAATTTTAGGTTTGCCTATAGTCGCCGTCATTTTTAATCGTTTAGCTTTGCTGATATCTTTTCGTAAAGATATATTTCCTTAACTGTGTGCAACCCGCTAAGTACAGAATAAATTGTGGCTAGGTTAAGCATTCGGCTGCTATTATAGAAGTGGTCATTTAGTTATTTTATTTTAGGATTACTCGAAGTTGATTGAGCTTAAAGACCTATAAATGCCTGATAATTTACCGGCAGCTGATTTCGTAGATAATAAAACAAAAATAAAGCGAATTGGTCCAGTAGAACGGACGGATGGATTGGACAAACCAGTTTTTACTAAATAAAATCAAATATATCGATTAGAATTAAGATGTGGGGAGTTAAACGAGACCACATAGCTAGTTGTAAATAGAGAATGGTGGAGGAGATTAGTTAATTTACAGAGGAGTATAGACTGAACGCTCAAAGGCAGCAGTCGATAATGAAGATATATGTGTATGAAATTTTTGTTGTTGTTGTTGTTGGTGGTGGTGGTGTAGAGTGCGATAGTTCGCAAGTGGTCTGAAGGATGTTTATAAGGTCCGCATAAACGTAAATATAATAAAAAGAACTGTGTGACCTACTTGAGCATTCTAGATTACCTCTTACTACTGTCTCAAATGCATGGAATGAGATTCTAACTGGTATCACAGTTCGTTGTTTAGTTATACCACTGCTACCGTTATTATAACATTTCTCTAACCTAAACTAAATCAACATTACTTCGACATTTGAAATTTGATTGCATTCACGGACATCACAAACGGTAGTGTTGCCTATAGCTATTTCTTGATGGGCGCACAAATGTTTCATCTGTCTCTTGATACAGGCCACAGAAAAATGTAGTCTCAGTCACATTTATGGCCATAACAGTGTGGAAGCTTCTGAGGTGCGGATGGTGCTAACTAATGACACTCGGAGAACGACTAGTGTTTCAGAGTGTTATGAAATATATTATTCATAGCGTCATTCGTGCCTCCTTAGTACTGTCTAGTCCGGTGAGGAAAGCATGGTGGACTACATCACTCCTCATCTTACCCTGTATGCATCATTTTGGAATCGCCATGGGACTTTCCCTATAATTGCATGACCATCAAATGCACTGTTTGAGGATCCATTCATCCTCCAATCTGATGACAACACAAACACAGTGTCTATCGGGGGACGACTGTATTTTCATTGGAGTAAGCTAATTTAACACGCCTTTCGTATACTGTAGATAGCTTTGATTGCATTACTTTATGTCGCAATCGATAGTATATTTCCATGGATGTGAGAACAAGACCAACTACAATACGTCAGACCTTAAACAACCTATCTAAACTGCCCAATTTGGCGGATATCGGTGAACTAGCATGTGTTTGTTGTGATTGTGGAAGTCGTGTTGTTGCTAAGTAATTACGTGTAATGTAATATTATTAACCGTAAAATTTATATATTTATAGCATCTAAGAAACTATAGAGCCCCCTTCAGTGCCGTAAAACGCTGTTTATTCTTAAAAGCTAATTTATTTGAGCAATTTACGTGGTGATTAAATTATTATTCTAGTGTTGTTCACATTTCTTTATATTTTTAGTTAACTGTGCAATATGTGTATAGTTTAATACGATGGGTCATATGTGCTGTGCGCCTGGATTTAAGTCCAATTATAGGAGCTGTGTGCAAGTTTCAGTGTTCAGATTTCCGAAAAGCCAAAAGGCCAAAATGGGTTAGGTGTATTCGCAGGGAAATCTTCGAACCAAATGATAATAGTCTTGTGTGCATTAACCATTTTGGTACTAAATGTACTGTTACGAAACACATTATACCCACATATTGCACAGTTAACTGAAAATATAAAGAAATGTGAAGAACACTAGAATAATAATATAATCACCACGTAAATTGCTCAAATAAATAAGATTTTAAGAATAAACGGAATGTCTGTATGCTAGTGAATGCCTCCAAATAACAGGAAAAGTGGGACTGAGAGAAATTCGAAAGAAAGATCCTTCGCAAAATAATGGCTCCAAAGATTTTGTATGGACAGTATGGGCTGCGAGGAAGGGAAGAACTTCACCGAGACAATGATAGGCTAACTGAGTCCATGAGAAAACGGAGACTTAAATTCTATGGGCATTTATTTAGAATGGATGAGAAGAGGCTAACGAAAAGGATTTTCACAATACTAGACAGCAGATCTAAAGTGTCGAACAAATGGTTCAGGGAGGTAAGAAAGAATCTCAAACAGGTGGGACTAAATTCAGAAGACATCTCAAACCGAACAAAATAGATATAGTCTTTCTAAAAATTCACCCCAATTTGTCACTCCTGTTTAACCCCAATTAGGTTTTCCAAAAACAAAAAGTACGTGCTTCTTTATATTCAAAGGAAATCCCAAATACCAATTTTCAGGTATGTAATATCTTCTGTTTATGAGATATGAGTATCCTCATTAAAGGCATTCAACGTCTTTTTCACCCCTCCTATTGGGATTTTCCGAAAACAAAAATACGTGTTTCCTTATTTTTAAAGGAAATTCTAAATACTAATTTTTACATCTGTAAACGTTTAAAGTTTTGAGATAGAGATACACTCATTTTAAAATTTCACCCCCCTTTTCAACCCCTTAGCGACGGAATATCCAAAAATCCTCTCTTAGCGAGCACCTACATCTTAATATGAATGTATCCCCAAAATTGCATTTCTTTATGTCCAGTAGTTTTGGCTCGGCGATGATGAGTCAGTCAGTCAGTCAGTCAGTCAGTCAGGACAAGTTCTTTTATATATATTAAGATTATCAATTACTAATTTTCCATCTCAGTTATGTTATATTTAGGAATATTTTGGTATAGTACTTATAAATGTAATTGAGAGAGTTAATTCTTTTAAATATTGTAACTGCTACATCGCCAACCAAATCATTAATGGCAAGGAAGTTAAAGAAATCATAAAGATAAAAGGAACAAATTTTCTTAAATGAAATCTGTGTTTCGTAATACAAATCTAAATTTTGAACTGCGATACAAACTAAATAAGTTCTATATTTATTCAGTGCGTCAGAGTGTGACGACTGAATACCGAAAGCAGGAAGCATCAATCAAATAGAAGCATATGAAATGTGGCTTCACAGATAAACTCTTGGTATTACATGGACATCTTGAAATTCCAATAATGATAGCCTGAGAACCAATGTTGGACAAAAGCTTCTAACCGCTGAGGAAATAGGTATGCTTAACCCGCGAGTGGTCGCTATATGAGATTTTCTCTCACATTATTTTTTATTGTGATATTACTTCACAGTGATGAAAGGGAGCTGATTGTTCCCTCTTCTAGCTGAGTTTATAACTGTCATGAGTAGAGAGATTCACATTTGAAGGGTAAGCACACCCTCCCCTAGTCAGAACAAAGGTTCATATTATGTGTCCGTGCGTGCTGCGTAAGACTTTCTCTCATCGCGCGACCAATGACGTTGGTGTTATGTTGAAGTGGAGCGGAAAACTTACTCCTGTTGTACGCGTTAGTATTTGTATTATGAGCACTTCTTGTTTTTGAAAATGTTATTGTGTTCAGAAACATTACTTTGTACGTAAATATTACTAGATATAATGCATGTGTGAGGTTTTATTTTTTACAACATCTGGACGGAAGTTATTTTTATGTACATTGCATATGTTATTTTAAGTAGTAATTTGTGTCTTCAATAAACAGCTAATCATATCATTTTTATGTCCGGCTCCATGGCTAAATGGTTAGCGTGCTGGGCTTTGGTCATAGGGGTCACGGGTTCGACTCCCGTAAGGTTCGGGAATTTTAACTATAAATGGTTAATTTCACTGGCACGGGGGCTGGGTGTATGTGTCGTCTTCATCATCACTTCATTCTCACCACGATGCGCAGGTCGCCTACGGGAGTCAAATCAAAAGACCTACACTTGGCGAGTCGAACTTGTCCTCAGACATTCCCGGCACTAAAAGCCATACGCCATTCCATTTTTCTTATTTCATTTTTATAGAAAATATATAAGGTAGAACTTGCGTTTCATTTCAGCAGTAAATTTCAGCCTTACGCCCCCCAAAAATGTGAAAAATGTCATACTACTTTAATGTGAGAGAAAGTCTCACGCGCGACCACTCACGTTACATTTCTGCTAGCGACCACTCGCGGGTTAAGGTGGAAAGATGAGCTGTGGTAGAAGACGAACTTCTTCGTTGGACAGTATTCAAATTTGGTTTAATTTTAGTTGCAGTGAACTGTTCAGCGCTGCTAGATCTAAGGACAGTATCGCTGTGGTGATTACCAGCTTTCTTACAGGATCCGGCACATGAAGAAAAATACATATACTACGAGCTAATAAGTACCAACTCCGGAACATAATCCTTCATGGAAGGATTGGAGTGTATGAAGGTCCTGGAAGAAGGCAAGCATCATGGCACGAAATTATTAAAAGATTGTACGGGTATAGAAAACCCCTAGAAACTACAGTACTCCTCAAATAGTTGAACTGTGACACTTTCGATGCTGGTTAAGTCACACTTCAGCCGCATTCAGAATAGAAGTTGAGAAGTGGTGAAAATTAATGGAAAAATGACCGAGATTAAGGATATATGTTCGTATGTTCCAGAAGAGCTGGTAACGAAACTTGGTACACATACGACTTTTCACCTGAAGGAAATACTATGGAGAAAAAACATTCCAATCCCGGTAGGGATTGGGTTTGAGAGGGGATGACATGCAAAAATAATGGAAAATAGCCTATATCAATGTCGAATCCATCATTCATGTGTCGTTATGATGAATTGTGAAGCTCTGGATACCGTTTATGTCCACGTTCAGCCTCCATTGAGACGGGGGCTGAGACGGGTATATAAGTAAATAGTCTAAAACAACCGAGATTAGTGTTGAATCCACTGATTTTGGGGTCGCAAGGCTGATTGGCGACAGTCTCAATGACAGTATAAATCGTGTACACGGCCTGAAATTGAACCCTACAAAGTCGCAAGTAATCCTTCTTGGCCATCAAAGTCAAATAACAAGTATAACTAAACGTCCGTTGCCAGGAGTAATCCTGCAGGATGTTCCAATTCCTTTTGTATCACAAGTGAAGAATTTCGGTGTTATCATGGACGAACGCATGACTTGGTCTGCACATATCTGTCAAAACGTTTACTCATCTTTACATTCTTTATATAAATACAAACATATATTTCCAATAAAGCTTAAAAAGAGATTAATTGAAGCCCTTGTAATGCCACATTTTGACTATTGTGATGTTGTCTTCAATGACGTCAGGCCGCAATTTTCCCTAAGGCTACAGCGCGCTCAAAATGCGCGTGTGAGATATATATGCAGTTTAAGAAAATACGACCACGTGTCACCATCTTTCCTAAAATTAGAGTGGTCGCGACTCCATGTTCGTCGTAACCATCATACTTTGTCTCTCCTCCATCGAGTTCTTACTACATCTTCCCCATCCTACCTTTCTTCACGTTTCCATTACTTCTCAAATGTTCATGACAGACATACAAGGGCTCAAACGTCCAACCTGCTCATCATACCTCACCATCGAACTGCCGCATATAACACCTCATTCTCGGTGTTTGACGCCCGAGAATGGAATCGTTTACCGGACGACGTCAGGGGAATAACAACTACAGTGTCATTTAAAAGAGCGTTAAGAGGTGCAACAGGATGCGAGTGACCTGTGAATTTCTGGCCTTTCAGTGATCGTGCTTCTACTATATCATTACTAGCTATTATTATTATTATTATTATTATTATTATTATTATTATTATTATTATTATTATTATTATTGCTGTTGTATGTATGTCCTACTGTGGTGGAATTTTATTTCAGTTGTAATTTGATTGTGTTTTAATTGTGTCTTCTATTATTAATTACGGTAGTATTACTTATGACTTTAAAGTATACTAATTGGTTTAGTGTAAGAGAAGGCCCAATGGCCTTAACTACGCCAATAAAGACATTTATCTATCTATCTATCTATCTATAGTGCGAAGGGTAAATGTATTTGTATTTTAGTGTACCATTTGCCACCGAGGTAGACACCTCATTTACAAATAAAGAGATTTTGATTTGAAATGCAGATAGTTATCATTTATTTCTTTGACAGGATGAGATACTTCCCAGTCAATTCGATCTTCCATAAGGCGAAAGATTTACCTAATCCAAAATTAACTAATTTAAAACTCTAAATCAAACACATCTAAATAACTCTAATTCTACATAATACTACGTGTCAAAAAGGAATTCTATAAAAATTCACTTCGCACATAACTAACTAGTAATACAAATCTTAAAGGTAAACATTCAAATCCCTCCGGGAAACACCTGGTACTACAGCTAGTGTAGTTTTATATAAGTTTCTACTATGTCACCTTTCAGATCCTAAGTTTAGATGAAATTTCCCCTCTCCCCACAGTTCACCAAAAATTCTGATTTAGCACTACACTTTTCCTAGTCCCTACAAAATCGTTCTATCGCGGTCTTACTGTTATCAATTGTATATTGTAGAGTATCATCAGTAAACTGCGCTTGAAATTCCAGTAATGTGTTATGCGTGGTAGCGATGACATGTTCATTATATCGCATTAGGAACGATCTCTCGTAATTTAATCACATCTACAATTAATTACCGTGTGTGCGAGTTTACACAAACCCACTCTGTCGTAACTGAGTGTGTGGTGTCCAAAATCAGAGTTTCTCAAACTATGTTACGAGAACCTTCAAACATGGTAAAATAATATTGAAAACTTCTACAATAATGATGAGCTTGTTCTGATATCTTCTGACAAAATTCTTGAAAAAAATTTCGAGAAAAATATTTCATTAAAGTGATGAAAAAGAATATCCCCGTATTTCTCATAACAGACGACAATGACTAAATACAACATAAAAGAAATAAATCAAGTAATCCTACTGACTACTAAAAATTGATGATTATTGAAGTGGGTATAAGGAAAGTGTGTCCAGCTAGCCAGCGCACTCTTTATATTAATAATATTAACAATGTATTAACAACACAAATAAAGGTAATATTGTACTTTAACTCTTGTAAAATAAAACAAAAATCAAGAATCCTGCATCTCATCATCTATGATCAAGAATATCACGTCTATATACCATACATTCTAGCCCATTTTCAAAGTACTGTATTATACATTGTACACATTATTAATATATGACTGTAATGCTATTTCTTATTTTAATAGAATTAAATACATACATACATATATTACAATAGCAGCATTCAGACTGCAAGACTCTTTGAATCGACTAAGCTTCCCCAGATCCATCTACTTGTACCAGGAATGTGATCACTTCCTTATCTTCACTATCATTGAAAACCAAGCCTAACCACCGTCTTCCAAGTCTTCCTCTGCTTTCCCTACCCTCCATAGCTAAGTATACTATTCCCCTACGTGACCTATCCTCCTTTAACCAGTTCATATGCATACTTTTATCTCTTACTGCCATTATTCCCGCCTGTTTCAACCAGAAATCTTACTTGTTGACTTCATGTTGCTAACAGCATTTGAATAGACTATTGAGAGTCCCCCCAGTTTAACCTCCGTACTGCAAGATCGGTCTGGAAAATTTATTTGCTTCTTACAGAATATTGTTCATATTTCCAACTCACTGAATTAGCTTGCTACATCTTAATTCTATTGTAATTATCGTACTACCTTCCTGGGAAGGTTCAAATCGTAATTAATTGCGATTGTTCACTTATTTCAGTGTTGTGTTCTCGACATTACTTTCAATCTTCTTATATTTCTTTATAACAGGTATCAATCTTAGGAGTGTTAATTTTCATATCTTGTGTGCGGTTCTTTTGAAACTCCACAATATAGGCACATTAAAAGTTTACAATAAAGTCCGACATTTAAGACTAAATCTAAGACTAAATGAGCTAAACTGCTTACCGGGGCCGCTATCGAACCTCAATTGTAATCATGTAGGCTGAGTGGACCTCAAACCAGCCCTCAGATTCTGGCCGGGAATCGAACCCTGATCCGCCGGAAAAGATACAGGCACGCTACCCCCAAGACCGTGGGGCCGGTCCTCTTGCTTTAATCTGTCTGTATTTGTCTGGTTGTTAGTGTCAACATAACGGGAGTCTTTCTCTAGCATTATAAAGGAATTAAAGAATATAAATCATATAGACCTACAGTTTTGGTAATCCTATCATCATTAGCTACTAATATTCAACTATCCAATCATTAGTTTTAAGCAATTCTAAATGTTCACATTGAAAAGACAAAACATCACTTGGCGCCACAAAAGAAGTATGTATTTTGACTTAGTGGTAGGCCGGTCTTAGCATTTTACAAACCATCTCACAAATGATGATGTAAGGGTGCATTTTCTGAAATGCTGAAACGTACGAAAAAATTCGTCATAGTTCAAACTTGTACAAATATTATAACGTTTGAATCTATTTCTATAATAAGATATGCCCACACTTCTAGCATCGATTTTGGAATACGTGATTCCCTATTCATGGCTCAATACTGTACATTTGAGGTAATTTATCTGTGCTTTGTTATAGAATCTACGGTATATCGTACGTCAAAATGAAGAAGCTACCTGAATATGTATGCATGTATGTATGTATGTATGTATGTATGTATGCACGTCTAGCAGCTTGTCTGTAGGTTATTTTGATCGGGAAGGCAATTTTTATAGAGATAATATTAATAATAATAATGTTATTTGCTTTATGTCCCACTAACTACTCTTTTACGGTTTTCGGAGACGCCGAGGTGCCGGAATTTAGTCCCGCAGGAGTTCTTTTACGTGCCAGTAAATCTACCGACACGAGACTGACGTATTTGAGCACCTTCAAATACCACCGGACTGAGCCAGGATCGAACCTGCCAAGTTGGGATCAGAAGGCCAGAGCCTTAACCGTCTGAGCCACTCAGCCCGGCTTTTTATAAAGAATGAGAACAATACCACAATTACTCTTATTTGTGTATTTTTTGCTTGTTCATTTGTTTTTGTTTGTTGGTTACCTAAGCATGGGAGAAGGACATTCAATTTCCATAAAAGAAAGTACCCGTATGAAATATTAAAGTACCGGTACCTTGCTCGCAGGCTACAACCTGTGCGCAGTGCCGTTGTTTGAGAATATTAGAATCCAGAGACAGTACCATAACAGTGAGGAAATAAAAAGTCAGTAAGACCGCCACCGGTGGTTCAATTTATTTCCAGACATTTATTCAACTACTACTTCTGAAAATAATCGCGAATAGCATTCTCAAGAAATAGTTCTTCTGATTCTTTCATATCTTCCAAGTTTTGCACAATAAAGGTAGATATAAAAACGGACGATTTATAAGTTTTGTTACTTCATTCTTTTCTACTCGTATTTATGGCATTTTATTTAACATTTCACCGACACAGATAGGTCTTATGGCGATAATGGGATAGAAAAGGGCTAGGAGTAGGAAGGAAGCAGCCATGGCCTTAACTAAGGTACAGCCCCAGCATTTTCCTGGTGTGAAAATGGGAAACCAGGCAAAACAATCTTCAGGGCTGCCGACAGTGTGGTCGGATTTATGGGAACATCATACTATCCAGACTCGAAATACTACATCAAAACTCTACTGTACTCCAAAGTCAATACGCTGCAGAAATGTAGTAATATAGCGTAACATGTGACATACCTCAGTGAAACTCATAGCAATTGTTCGAAGTGACCACCCTTGGCTTGTTTACAAGCTTCACTTCTCCAAACCCAGTTGCGACCCGTTCGAGCGAAGATATCAGGGTTTTTCCGAATATCCTCTGTTGCTTGAAATATACGCTCTCGGAGGTCATTCAAAGTGGTTACTTTAGTTAGATGTACTTTGTATTTCATGTCTCCTCAAACATAAAAATCCAGTCGATTAAAGTATTGAGATCTAGGAGGCCAACTGGTGCGTCCGCATCGTCCTATCCACCGAAGAGGAAATGTCGGATCCAAATTATCGGGCTTATATGAAGTGGTGTACCATCGTGTAAAACCCATGTGGTTCTGCGTAGTTGAAGCGATGCGTCGTCTAACAGCTCCAGCAACGTACCTGCGAGGAACTCTAGGTAAGCCACACCGGTCAACTATGCAGGTTAAGTAACCGATCTCCTACTATTCCCATCCGGATATTAATTGAGAACCGGTGCTGGAAGTTGCCTTGACGTACTGCGTGGGGATGTTCCACAACCCATGAGTGAGCATTTTGAATATTTGACACTTCTTGTCTTGTGACAATTGCCTCATCTCTCACAAATGATGTTAGGAAAACATAAAGAGAGGCTCTACACGCACTGAATGTGGTAAGGGTGCATTCGCTCTTCATGCAGTATCCTGCAAACGGTCCAAGTTGATACACCAACGCCACATATTATACTACGCGTACTGCGCCCGGGATCATAGTTTACCATTACCTGGATGTCTTCTTCCGCGTCTACAGTAGAATTGCAAGTGTCCGGTCAAGTAAATGACATGCGTGTGTTTGCGCGCGCGCGTCTGTGCGAGTATTTTCAATATCTGTCCTGCATTCGTGGTTGTGAGTACCGACATTTCATGAACATATAAAAATATGATAATGCCAGGCGAGACATATCAACCTCCCAACTGAAAAGAACGATACATTTAGTTAAATTTTAACCTGATATTTCATCCTGAATACAAAATGTTATATTAATGTTATATTAATGGTTTAAGTTACCTTTACACCTTGGAAATATTTCGATGAGAGCCAGTTAATATGTGTAAATATGTTGCATGTTATCACATATCGCGTTTGTAATAAATCTCTTTATAAGAATTTTCTTTAATGGTTATTAAATGGAGTAGCATCATGAAATATTTACGGTGCCAACCGAATTAATTTTCTCTTTATAAATACTACTATACAAATCACTCTATAGCTATCCATCATCTCACAGTCATTTCATTAATCTATTTTAGCTCATGTAATCTGTCAATTAAATTTAATTGAGCACATCAGTGGGATATTTACGGTGTTTCGGACTGTAGGACCCATATGGTTTCCTGTATAACAATATGCATTTCTATTTTACCGATATCATAGCACACTCTGTGTTTAAAATTATTTATTTATTACTACCCCTTAACCCTAAAACCCACTATACTCTCTTATAATCTCTACTTAGTACTCGTATAATATAACGTCCTCGATCCTGTCTGTCAATCTGTCTACCTGTGAGGGCTGATCTCAAGAACCACCGAATGGATTTTGATGCGGTTTTCACCATTCTATTAATTCCTCGAGAAAGGTTCATATAGAGACACATTCATCTATGACGGAAAGAAGCCAAGCAGTTAATCACGTCGGAGGAAACAGGCCGTTCGTGCGCCTTTTAGCTTACGCTGGCTAAACCATTGAAGATGCATCTACTGTATACTATGAAGGCAAGAATTGTTCAGTATAATAATTTGTCAAAAATTTCCCGCGACAGCATATAACTATCTTTAACACATAACCCACTATAAATGTTTTATACCGGGCGAGTTGGCCGTGAGCTTGCATCCGGGAGATAGTGGTTCAAGCCCCACTGTCGGCAGCCCTGAAGATGGTTTTCCGTGGTTTCCCATTTTCACAGCAGGCAAATGCTGAGGCTGTACCTTAATTAAGGCCACGGCCACTTCCTTCCTATTCCCAAGTCTTTCCTCTACCATCGTCGCCATAAGACCTATCTGCGTGGGCGCGACGTAAAGCCAATTCTAAAAAAATGTTTTATGTTACTGTTTTCAGTAAAAAACGTCAAATTTAAAAATATATTTTGAAATAATTCGTTAATTCTTATCAGAATACATTATTTATTCCCTTCATATAACTAATGTAAATTAAAACGTCATTTACAGAATGTTATTATCATGTATACTTTCGGAAATATCGTCGCTTTCATTTATTCGCGTAATCTCCATTCTGAAATATGGAAATGGTCAGCTTCAGAGCGACTGAGTAGATTGTGAGCCAGGGTGCAAGCTATCGATGACTTCGGCTAGTATTCGTTGAACATGCTTCGATACAATAATTTTTCAAGTTATTTTCCTTTATGTATATAAAATGTATGATGACGCATCATGCTGAGAAGGAAAACGAATATACAGGATGGCGCACGAAATGTCATGCACTGGAAATTGCTTATAGAAAATGTAATATACAACATATTGAATACAAAATGGCGTTACAACATTCACTGACATGTACATGGTTAGCCCGTGTGCAGGACATGTTCAATACGTCCAATTTCTCGGTGTACAACAGCTTCGAGACGAACGCGCATGTTCGTGATCACTCTACGACACAAGTCATCACTCAACTCTCGGAAGAAAGTCACAATGTCCGCTTGCAGTTGCTGTACATTTTCTGGTTTATGGCGGTAGTATGTCTCCTTTAAATATCCTTACAGGAAGAAGTCGAAAGGATTGAGATTGGGGCTGTGCGGTGGCCAGATTGAGCCGCTCTGAAAACGCTCGGGATATTACACGGGGCCCGAAATGTTCATTCAGGAAGTCCAGAACAACATTTGATGTGTGCGGACGAGCTCCATCTTGCATGAACCATTGTGCACATATTGGTAGTCGTGATGCAAAGAGTTCTGGAAGGAAACTGTCAACATGTCCAAGTAACGCGCACTATTGACTGTGTCATTGAAAAAGATTCCATGACTGGAAATTGCAGCTCACACACACACACTTTCACATCATGACTTTCAACCTCGTGCACAATAACAGGCCGTTCTTTCGCCCAAAAATGGACATTCTGTTTGTTCACTGTACCATTGAGATGGACGTGTGCCTCATCACTGAATCATGTGTTGTGCAATACAGGAGCACCTTCTGCAATAGCCCACGCAGCAAACTGTACTCGCCGTTGCTTGTCAAGCGCCGTTGGTTTATGACTTGTTGTCATTTTGTATGGAAACACGTCAAGGTCAGACTGCAGTATTCTCTGAATTGACCGACAAGAGATGCCCAGCTGAACACATGCAGTTCTGGTGGATTTGGAGGGGTTCCCAGCCACAGCCGCTCTCACAGCAGCAACATTCTCCGGTTAGCGGACCGGTTTGAGGCGGGGCCGTTTTCTCTCCAGTATGTTGTCTTCTGTTTCAAATTGCCTGGCCAGTCTGTATACCATCTGCCGGCAAGGAGCCCACCGAGTACGGAAATGAACACAAAACCTTTCCTGGGTCCGAGCTACGCTCTTTGTTTCTGCATAAAACAACACTATCTTCACCTTCTGTTCACGCGACAATCTCCTTTTGTCCGCCATGCTGTATAACTGGCAGCCGGTACGCATGCGCGACATGTGGTGCTGCCTGTTGGATCACGCATGAAATAAGGTTTCTGTTCACGAAAGGACATGGTTGTGAGCCCAGGTTTACACATTTTATAAAACATTTCCGATGTATGTCATTTCGTGCACCACCCTGTAGGTCGTAGTACACTGCATTGGAAAAAGTGCGTTTATAACTGTTCCCGTGCGTGTAGTATTGTTACAATAATGGTAAGTGAAATATCTAAAATGGGCTGCCTGGCCGAGACGGTAAAGGCACGGTAAAGGCGTGCTCGGTTCGCCCGGAAGGACGTGGGTTCGAATCCCCGTCAGGAAGTCGTAGGTGCATACGGGCCTGAGGTTCACTCAGCGTACACCAAAAATGAGTACCAGGTTAATTCCTGGGGGCAAAGGCGGCCGGGCGTAGAGCTAACCACTCTACCTCATCACGTGCCGTGGTTAACAATGGTGGAAGCCTTTACCTTCCGCTCCTCCAAGGGCCTTCATGGCCTGTACGGAGGTGTAAAAGGAAAGGAAAGGGAAATACCTAAATATACGAGAGAAAACACAGGAAACTGTTTAATAAAGGATCGTGAAAGGAAACTACTTAATCAGTACTTAAGTGCAGCAGAATTCACTCCCCACATGACCACCTGGGAAGAAAAACTTAATTAAAATGGGAATTCCTAAGAGCAAGCTAGAATGCAGATTGTGTAGGGAGGAGAGAGTCCGGATCCATGGCTAAATGGTTAGCGTGCCTGCCTTTCGTCACAGGGGTCCCGGGTTCGATTCTCGGCAGGTTCGGGAATTTTAACCATCATTGGTTAATTTCGCTGGCACGGGGGCTGCGTGTATGTGTCGTCTTCATCACCATTTCATCCTCATCACGACGTGCAGGTCGCCTACGGGCGTGAAATCGAAGGACCTCCCCCTGGCGAGCCGAACTTGTCCTCCGACACTCCCGGCACTAAAAGCCATACGCCATTTCATTTTCAGGGAGGAGAGAAACTTCCGTCGTATAATCTTCTCATCTTCTCTGTCCATCAAAGGGGTATAATATTTGGGAATATAATCATCGAGTCAAAGGAATTAAACACAGACATACTCTACTTAAGAACACAGAGATAATGGACTGCTGTTTATTCCAAACTGTGTAGCACAATAATCCTATAGGCTACAATGTACCCGGAGTAATGCTAACGGACCATTGTTACACTCAAAAATATAGTTGTAATAGTCGCTGGAGGAGTATGTTGTTGATATTGAGATCTGTGCCCATTTTAAAACCTCTGTATTCCAATTGTTGTCTGAAGGGTCGAATGACCATATCGGTCTCAATAAATTATCCAGGACAGTACAATGTATTCAAGGTAATTTAATAATCCACTCAAGCAGTAATGATCAGCTAAAATAAAATAAGGCAAAATGACAGAAGCTGATGCTGTACGATCCTTTTTTAAATTTTGTTTCGGTCAGCTATGGACAACGTCACTTAAATTGTTTTCTTCCAGTACCGCGCATTTGTGTCTGGTAATCTTCCTTTCTACCTTCATTCCACTTCTTGCCTGCTTTTAGTTTGGGATTTTTCTGAAAACCACAGTGTCCTCCAAGTTTCATTCCAAGGGGATCACGTTCCAGGATGTCAACACGTGTGATTCCCACTTTCTGTAAGTCACTTCCCACCTCCTTGAACTAGGCTCCTTTGGTCATCTTATCCAGAAAAAAGGTAAAAATCTGATTGGACAGTCTATACCAACACATTGGAGTGAGGTGGTCCTCCTTTTTTTCGAACGGTGCCTTTTCTATTTCTGAATATAGCTCATGATTGTGCTTATGTCTGTACTCACCAATTTCTTTGACCGGGCCCAATCATATCCACAGGGTATCCCTTTTCTACAGCCTCCGTGGCTCAGGTGGCAGGGCGCCGGCCTCTCACCGCTGGGTTCCGTGGTTCTAATCCCGGTCACTCCATGAGAGATTTGTGCTGGACAGTTTTCCCTGTCGTATTTCATTCCAGCAGCACTCTCCAATATCATTTCATTTCATCTGCCATTCATTAATCATTGCCCCAGAGGAGTGCGACAGGCTTCGGCACCCGGCACAATTCCTATCCTCGCCGCTAGATGGGGGCTTCATTCATTCCGTTCCTGACCCGGTCGAATGACTGGAAACAGGCTGTGGATTTTCATTTGCATTCCTTTCCTAGGCGTTTGATTCTACCAAAACCTTTCTTTTTTCATCCCGGGCATTCTGCTGCTGGTCGAACGACTGTACGGTAGTGTCTGAGTGTGGCGTCCTAATTTTCATACGATTATGGAGTATTATTGAAAATGATTAACAGTTTTGGAGAGCAGGCCATGTATTACAATACTGCTATTATAGTTTGGGTTTCCTATCTCCATTATGTTTTCGGTGCCAAATTGCAACATTCTTTCTTCTATATGTAGTAAAGATAGCAAACGTATCATAAGCATAATGTAATTCATGTATTAGATCCTTTCAACTGCAATGGCTTAAACTGTACCTCAGAGATATTTCTCTAAGGCTGCCATGAACATCTCATCCGCAGGGGGATTCTCAAGAGCTATGAAGTAACACGATGACTTATCGCACTTTGAATAGTTCCAGTTTGTACAGTTGTATGGGCAATATCGAGGCTGACCTCTGTTTTAGTCGGGCGCAAGAGCATAAAAGCTGCCTTCATTATCTGTCGACTGCCTCTGGTTGAGACAAAAGTAAATTCAGAACTCTGACACTCGACGTAAAGTGCAGGGTGAAGGGGGAGGGAGATATACACATTGCAGAGCTCATTCCAGAGAACAGTTAACAATGATATCTCAATAAGTGCCAGTCGTGGGTATCGATGCATGTTCCACACACTGCAAGAGATGATAACCAAATGAAGTTACAAGCGACATGAGCAACAAATGCACTCATTCACCTGGTTCGTGAAAGGCATAGAGTGTTCTGTTGTAGATTAACAGTATTATTCACGAATTCTATAGTGCATGGGAAATATAAAAGATGGCGCTAATTGCCAGCTTCAATAGACTCTGCAATATGAATAGCACGTTTGCAAATAACATTTTAAAATTGTGGGAATTTACCTCAGGCAGTATATAATAATGTGCCCTTCATAAGCACTATTACAAATCATTCTATAGCAATACATCATGATCGCTCAATCATTTCATTAATTAGTTATTCCCAAAATAACTATTCAATTGAATTTAATTGATCCGATCAATTGGTTATTTACGATGTTCCAGACAAAAGATTCCATATGGCTGCCTAACTGGGAAAGAGTATTTTAATATGAATTACATCATTGAACCCTTATCTCACAGTGTATCATTATACAAGGTTGAGTTTAAG
This sequence comes from Anabrus simplex, assembly GCF_040414725.1. Lineage (NCBI taxonomy): Eukaryota > Metazoa > Arthropoda > Insecta > Orthoptera > Tettigoniidae > Anabrus > Anabrus simplex. Next base: position 1,000,315,514 of record NC_090265.1, on the reverse strand, counting down.
TGAATACCACAAGAATATAAATCACTACATCTACCCATATATAAAATATCTTCAATTTTTAGAAGGCGAAAGGGCTCAAAAAGAGGCAAAGTTCGGAACTCAAACAAAAATTCTTACCTCTGGTCAGAGACATTCAGAGAGTTTCACATTTATCCCTCTTCTGCTGACGGTAAAGTAATCCACAACCTGTTTTCCATTATAAGGTTCACTTCTGTAGTGTGAATAGCTGACAACCCCGGAGGCCCCGGTTCAATTCTCGGCTCGGCCACGAAATATGAAAAGTGGTACGAGGGCTGGAACGAGGTCCACTCATCTGCCGGAGGTCAACTGAGTAGAGGGATTTCGATACCCACCTCAGCCAGCCTCGAAGTGGTTTTCGGTAGTTTCCCACTTCTCCTCCAGGCAAATGCCGGAATGGTACCGAACTTAAGGTACGGCCCCATCCCTCCCTCTTCATCTTATATCCCTTTCAATCACCCCCCCCCCCCCCACACAAGGCCCTGCTCAGCATAGAGCGTGAGACTGTATGGGTGAGGTACTGGTCCTCACCCGTTTTAGGTCAACTCAAGACCGAATCGGTTGATTTCATTTTACGTGTCTGTCCGTTTATCTGTTTGTCTGTTTGTTCCACCATCACGTCTAAACGGCTGGATAGATCGCGACCAAACGTCATATTTAGTGTATACTCATCCCGGGGGAGGTTTTGATACGCATATCATTTTAAAGTCTTCGAATAGACGGAGAATTTATAGGAAAACCAGAACGGTTTTCCTCCATTTTCTCTTATACTATTGATTTTCTGTAAACACCGTGGACTGTATGTGGAACGTCTCTTCATTTTAAACAACTTTTGTTATGTTCATAATTTACTTTACTCTTCAAATGACGGAGAAAATTACTATTTTCTGCGAGTAACATGCTCTGCATTAAGTGACCGACAGACCGACAACGAACCTACAGGTTACCATGGCAACGTCTCTGCTTGCCAGCAGGGAAGCAACGTATTGCCAATTTTCGTCATCGTTCCTGTAAATTCCTGGTTGTTCGTTGGGTAGAAAGTAAGAGAGGCGTCAATCGGTCATTCTGCGGAATATTGGCGGAAAATCGTTGGAGGTTATAACCGTCCTCGAATAGCTTAAGTAATATAGTCATTTTCTTATCTGTTTACCTAAGAATCCCTGCGCATAAATTTCTCCTCTGTTACCACTTTTTTATATCTATAACTCACACCAGAATAATTCTTTGAGCGGCATTTGATTTTCCAATGCATTCACTCGGTATTTATATATTTGTTATCATCCGGCTGTCCTCAGTTTATAATACATTTTCTGTTAATTTCAACTTTCTTAACTGCATTATTTTGTTCCTTAATTACTCCGTATGTATGCGAGTGCTAACTCCGAAATATGGACACACTTTTCTTTGAGAAAATATTCTACGCTATGTAAACGTATAAGTTTTGGCCCAGGAAAATATCGAAATATAAATGTAATTTAACGACGGTGCAGACCTTCGTTTTGGGATAATTGGTGGCAGAAAGGACAATCGGGTTTTCATTTTGGAGAGATCTACAACTTTTGTCCTTTGACTTTGTTGCATTTCTATCTCTTATACGTTAAATAAAGCTATATTTCTCGCTTTCAAATTACTTTTGTAATTTTTACACGTATATGTTATCGTTTGGCACATGAATAGGAAAGATAGAATCATGACATTGGGCACGCATATTAACATGACCAGTGGCCATTGTAGTCAAATTTTATGATTCTAGCTGTCACATGAGTATCAAAAATATAAAGTAGTATATGAAAACTGTACAAAACTTCACTCCATTCAATGACTCTAACTCAATCTAACCCATGAATATAGGAGATACAAGAATATGTCATAGGACCAACCATGTAGAACACTGAATGAGGCGTCTGATGGTGAAGTCCGTTTGTAGATATGTCGTACAGTTTCAAAGCAGTATGTCTCGAAATGTCTACACTTCTAGAGTGTCCATGTATATCTATATCAATAAAATCATTACAATCGTGTGTCTGTACATTGACTAATTTGGTGAAAGTTCCGTAAAGTTACCTTTTCACGCGTAATAATGACCATCTGCATATTTTTATCTTTGGTGTCTGTTTGTTTTTGTCTGTTTGTCTATAACTTGGAAACTACTCGATATATTTCCACCAAATTTCATATTTAGAATCCACTTGTCCTTCGTTAGGTTTTAGGGCAAATATTGTTTCTAAGTCCTTGAAATGACTGGGGGTTTCTACGAAATCGAAACCGTAATTTTGCACTCCCACAAAATATACACAACCTAACTTAATGGAAATCTACCTCCCTTAATGGAAATTAATTTCTAAATCTTTTTCTCATGTGCATAATTTCGATTCGAGGATTAATAAGGCACATATCATTAACGGGGCGTTTTTCGGTACAAGTCCCACCAGACTTAACTCAAGAGCGGGTGCGTGTAAAGCGCAACTTGAGAACCACTGAAGATATTTGAACCAAACTTTATATTTAGCATCCACCTTTCCAAATGTAGGTTTTAAAGGTCAATAACATCTCATGTTCCTGGAATGGACTGGAGGTTCATAGGGAAATGAAATTGTGATTTTATTCTCCCACAATATATAGAGTACAAGACCAACCTGGCTGGAAATCGACCAAACTTGATGGAAATCCATTTCTAAAGCTTATTTTTGTGTGCATTTTTTCGACAGGAGAATTGATAAGGGAGATATCATGAACGGTCGGCTTTGCAGACTACGTCCAGCGGACATGACCCAAAAAGTATTGTACGTGGAGCAGATTCCTTATCTATATAAACAAAATCTTAACGACCATGTGCCTGTACATTGATTATTTTGACGGAATTTTCGTACAGCTATCTGTTCAGGCGTAATAATGACCATCTGCACAATTGTTAGCTTTAGTTTCCTGAAAGGCCTAATTTGTACCCCTACCTCTAAATCAAGATTGCGTCACAATCTGCCAGACGAGCTAGAAAATTGAAATTTTGCAAAATTATACGGTTCAGCCTGTAACCGAAAGAAAATTTCCAAGATCTTTAAATTTTTCACTTTTTATCCCCGAAGAATCTCAAAATATGGAGCCAGTTTTAATGACGGTGCAGACCTTTGTTTCCAGATATTTCGTGGCTAAACGGTAAGTCGTATCACAAAACGGATGGCACAATCTGCGTTCAATTTGGAGTGGTATACAACCTTTTTCTTATGACTTTTTCTCGTATATGTATTGTACCGGTTACGACCTGTACATGCATATTCTTTGAGAGTTGATCGTATTTTATCACCACGCGTATTACTCCGTGCAAGCCTGGTTTGTTTACATTCAGCAGGACGAGCGAGCAAGCTGAGAACAGTTGTATGCGTGACGTAGCCGCAGGGGCTAGTTAGATCACCCGCCTGTCATGCCACGTGCAGCTAGCCTGAACTCGTATGTTCCAGATTCAAGCGTCACACCTTCCGGAACATTCGATAGTAAAAAAATTAAAACTCCTTTAATAATTGTGGTAGTGACTTGAGCAACATGGCATCTTAAAGGGAATCACATAAACGTCGCAATGCTTGAATTTCAAGAAAATCCGTCGAGGGATTCAGAAGATAACCAGCTTCACGGCATAAGTGACGTAGATGTCCCCAAACCAAATATAAGGAGGGCTCAATATAGCCTGATATCTCAGTCAGTCAGTCACAGTCGAGTAGTCAACGTGGCTCTACTCGCTGCCATTATCGTAGGAAGCTATCTTCGTGTGGTTATAGTCTCACTGAGGAACGAATTCTTCTGTCTTTATAAATGGGACTGTAATATATACGAGTGTTGAGGAACGAATTCTTCTAAGTCTTTATAAATGGGACTTGTAATATTTACGTGTGGTGAGGAACGAATTCTTCTAAGTCTTTATAAATGGGACTTGGAATATTTACCAGTGATGGACTCTAAATTTTCTCCTGTGATTTTTTCAAAGACTTGTAATATTTACCAGTGATGGACTCTAAAATTTCACCAGTGATTTTTCAAAGACTTGTAATATTTACCAGTGATTTTTCAAAGACTTGTAATATTTACCAGTGATGGACTTTAAATTTTCGCCAGTAATTATTCGAAGACTTGTGATATTTACCAGTGATGGACTCTTAACTTTTCGCCAGTGATTATTCAAAGACTTGTAATATTCACGAGTGATGAACTCTAAATTTATTCGAAGTTTCCATGAGCATAGACTTGTGATTTTTGTCAGTGATTACTTAAAGACTTGCAACTTTTGCCATTGATGAACTATAACATTATTGAAAGTCTTCATTAACATGGACTTGTCATTTCCATGAGTGCTAAAGAGTGAATTCTTGAAAGTCTTGACTAGTGATTTTACTAGTGTTGAGAAAACTAATTATTCAAGGTTTTCATGAACTTTGACTCATAAATTCTGCTAGTGACGAAGAACACATTTTCGGAGTTTTGTGGGCATTGACTCTATCAACCTCATTGTACTTGGGTAATGTGATTACCCTCAACATCGTCAGGAACCAGCGGAGGTCATCACCAGCATCGGGAATTTGAGGCGTATTCCATGCAACCAACCTGGATGGTCCGTCCGCATCTTGACGGAGTACTTGGGCATCTTCTGGAACGTGTTCCAGCCGGTGCGGCCTGGTGAGCTGGAGACCCGGGCCATTTAAAGGACAATGTGGAAGACAACCCCTATCTACCATGAGGTGATGTGCAATTTAATATGCATTACATGAATAAACTCTTATCAAATCAGATTCAAATTTATCTTGTAGATAGGACCCTACCTCCTGTACCAACTCCTAGCTATTATTCATCCAGTTTAGCCCTGAGAACTATTCCATGCTTGCGTTGAAAATAAATCTTAAAGTCGGGCTCTTTTACTGGTACACGTTATACGTTAAATTTGTCTCTATCTTTGGATGTTAAGTGAATTTGGACTTTTCACATGCACCCAGTAGTCATATGTGAGCCAAATGCTATGTATGCAGCTATCACAAAATTATCCGAAAAGTAATGTTATGTGAGATAATCTTAGACAAATTTCACCCTGTTCAACGTTTCTAACTCAATCTGACCCATGAATAGATGGGATATCATAGGTCCAGCCATTTAGGCCGCTAAATCCGGTGTCTTATGGTACAATCTTTTGTCGATATGACGTACCGTTTAGCAGCAGTTAATCTATAAATGAAGGTCTGCAATATTGTAAACATGCATATACATTCGATTGTGTTTGGCTGTAGGCAAGGGTGCCCGCCATTATAAACAAATGTACCCATCTAAAATGTTACTGGCATTAGGCATAGTGGCCTGCTATTTTAATGGAATCTCACAAACTTGTTGTGACTGGCAGTAAGCTGGCTGGCGGTAGGAAAAGTGGCGTGTCATTATAATGATAACTGCACAACTCAATTTCTACTGGTAGAAGGGAATTTGTCTGTCATTTTAATAAAAACTTCTCAACAATAATCTGTCTGGAAGTAGGAACGGGGGCCTGCCATTCTAACGAAACTCCCCAAATCGATTTTATCGCGCAGTAGACAATGGGTTCTGCAATTATAATGTAAACTCCCCAGCTCGATTGTGAATGGCAGTAGGCAAGTGAGCCTGCCGTTATCATCACAACTCAGCAACGAACACTTTACATTGGAAACAACGTATGGGGACCTCCCCATGCTGTTTTTCGGATAAAGCTAAGAGACATGCAATTTTAAAACAATCTTATTTACTGCATGTACAGTATTTACTCCGATACCCGTATACAATGTAGAATACCGCAGCGAGTCACGGGTATATTTGCTAGTTTTATTATAAATATATTAACAGGACCTATAATTTGTAGAATTACAGCATATCTGTAATGCAAGGTGTTGAGTGAGATAATAGAAGTGAGATTTACAGGTTATGTAATTCACCATTAATCTTTGTAGAAAAGCCTTTAGTGTACGATAGAAATCGTCTCTCCTACAAATAAGGTCGTGAATATAAATAATTTCCTACATGACATGTTTAGACATATTCGTTCTGCAGTTTTTGAAGCAGTACGGCTACCGTAATTGGTGGCCACCCGCGAGTAGCGTCTGTAAGCTGGTCACGCGCACGGCGTCGCCATCTCAGCAGAATATCGCATCGCGGCACACGCTTTCGGTCGGTCAGCAGAATCTGTCATTGCCATGCGAGCGGTGTAATGGCGCAGGATGTCATAGCGATACACAGAGGCAAACTGAATATGTATTTCACAACAAAACAGCATTCAGAGCACTGTGAACGTAGTGTATCCTTTAAACAAACGTCTATATGAAAATTAATTCAATGCTAATTATTTTGATCTTAAATTTAAAATAATTTCCTATTCTATTTTGAGTACTAACATTTTGATAAGTTTTTCATTCTTTCTTCCTTTCTTAATCGCTTTGCCCTCCAGGGCTCGTTTTTCCCTCGGACTCAGCGAGGGATCCCGCCTCTACCGCCTCAAGGGCAGTATCCTGCAGCGCGTGACTTTGGATCGGGGGATAAAACTGGAGAGGAGGACCAGTACCTCGCCCAGGCAGCCTCATCTGCTATGTTCAACAGGGGCCTTGTGAGGAGATGCGAAGGTTGGAAGGGTCGGAGAAGGAAGAGGGAAGGAAGTGGCCGTGGCCGGAAGTTAGGTCTCATCCCGGCATTTGCCTGGAGGAGATGTGGGAAACCACGGAAAACCACTGCGAGGATGGATGAGGAGGGAATCGAACCTCCTTCTACCAAGTTTACCTCCCGAGGATGAGTCGACCTCATTCCAGCCCTCGTACCAATTTCCAAATTCCGTGACAGAGATGAAAATCGAACCCGGGCCTCTATGAGTGGCAGCTAACCACACTAACCACTACACCACACAGGCGGACTGAGACGATTTTACTTCTTCCTTTTTTGTGGGTAGGGTCCAATGACCTGGATGTTAGGTCCCTTTAAAATAACAAGCATCATCATCTTTTTGCGGGTAAGGTTAGTCTTATACAGAGTTATTGTTTTGTTTCATTCCTTCAGTGATTGCAATCACCATTTAGGCAGACGATAGAAAAGAAGCAGCCCTGGTATATGAGAATAGTGTTCTTTTAGTATTTATCTGAAACTAGCATGGGTATCGAAAACCATTTCAACGTTGACGGATAGTGAAGGTTTTTTTTTTTTTTTTTTTTTTTTTTTTTACAATTTGTTGTTACGTCACACCGAAACAGATAAGTCTTATGGTGAGATGGGATGGGAAAGGCCTAGGAGTGGGAAGGAAGTGGCCTTGGCCTTAATTAAGGTTCAGCCTGGTTTGAAAGTGGGAATCCACGGAAAACCATCTTCAGGGCTGCCGACAGGGGGGATCGAACCCACTATCTCCAGGATTCAAGCTCAGAGCTGCGTAACCCTAACCGCACGGCCAACTCGCCCGGTGCGTGAAGTTCTATTACAACTGAGTCCATGTGATATGGTACAGTCAACTAACACTTCAGAGCTTTTAAATCCAGAGAACGATGTTGGTAGATTTACTAGCACTCTAAAGAGCCTGATTCCGGGTAGAAATCATCTGACGTTCAATGTTCATTACGACAGCAAATAGATCAAGGGACGTTAAACACATACCACTACTACAAAGTTAGTTAGTTAGTTAGTTAGTTAGTTAGTTAGTTAGTTAGTTAGTTAGTTAGTTAGTTAGTTAGTTAGTTAGTTAGTTAGTTAGTTAGTTAGTTAGTTAGTTAGTTAGTTAGTTAGTTAGTTAGTTAGTTAGTTAGTTAGTTAGTTAGTTAGTTAGTTAGTTAGTTACCTATTATATTGCTTTATGTGGTGGGACTCAGGCTAAGAAACTCGCTGCTTTTTCTGACCACACATACACCTGTATTTAAAATACGATAAACTTATTTTCCGTTTAAACTTGTAACTACTGTAGGCACTCGTAACTAACAAGTTCATAATTCTATTTTCATACATAATATAGTATTTTAACATCTATTTTTGGTTTTTCTACTTCAATTGTAATATACTTGATATGCTCCCAATTTCAGCAGTTGGGAATTCCCGGTACTGCTCACGCAGACAACAAATTACTTGTTGTAGCCAGCAGGTTAGTAAATGAGTAAACTCTCGCATAATTATTATTATTATTGCTGTAATGTTTAAGTAATTCGTACAAATATGTGTTAATTTCTGAAGAAAATTCAGTGTAGTGGTAGACTACGATCTGATGGAACAAAACATTAGATGCGCACAAAACGACTTTCGTATGCTAGCCAGTCCATGTGCTTAAGCGTGAGTGAGAGGGGAGGAACGTTCACTCTGCTAGTTGCTACAGAAGGGCTCACATCGGCTCCTCATAATTTTAACTCTATTGAGGGTTAAGATTTCAAGTGAACAGCACAGCGTTAGTTACCCCTCCGCTCATTTTCTTCCCCTCCTTTTCTCTGTAAATAATAATCTACCTCTAGCATCATTAAATTATTGATTGCGTTACAAGCTACGAAGAAGGACCTAATTTAGTAATCACTAGGAATTATCTAAATGTCTACAAATGTCAACAATTATCTACAACCCTTCTCGTTGTTTGGATTTCACTGTAAAATATGACTATAATATCATATTTCATTCTATGATTTTGTTAAGTGGGGAAGTAAATGTTTATGGAGGATCAAAAATGCATTTGGAAAAATTTGTTCTCTTTATAGAATATATTGTGATTGTGTCCGCCATTTTAGTGTACGACCCTGGGAAGAACGAGTTAACGTGGCCCCGGCCATGAGTGACGTACCAGAGGTAGCGTTCTGCCCACTCACCGCGCAGCAACCACTCTGCAACGAGCAGGCGCGCAAGGACAGCTATCTCTGCCACCACTCATTTATTTCACTAGAGGCTTCCCAATGGTGAGAGAAAGATTCAGAGAATGAACCAAGATCATCTGGAATGGAGAGAATTCTAGAGACTTCTCCTTTCGCGAAGTATCTAGAGGAGGCCGGTCTCTCTATTTAAGGCGGGCCGGACGAGCTCAAGGGATTCAGTGGTTCGGTTTGAATTGAAGGGTCAGTCTGTGTGTGTCAATCTCCGTATGAGGTTCGGTTTGAGTTGAGGAATGCGTCTGTGGAGGTCTGAATTCAGTGTCAGTCAGGGTTTAGTGCTGCAGTTTGAGTTGAGAAGTCATTGCAACGAATGCAGTTCTGTCTGTAAATAAGTGTTCATTCTATTTTGTCAAACACTGAGGAATTGAGTCTACCGTGTCCAGCTGCTGTGAGACAATGTGTGTACCTCTGTTTCAGCGTGAGACAAGTGGGAAATGGAGAGTTAACGAAGTATATTGTGAGTGTACGGACAGCGTACAAGATACAAGAATGCGTTGCTCGCGAGCTGTGAACAAATTGGCCATGACAGTGTACAGTGAGGGTAACTGTGGAATTGACTTAGAGTATAAGTGACAGTTGCGGAAGGGTGTGTAATGTGATTTTTGTTTTAGTTTTTAAGCGCTAGAGTGAACAACTAGTGTGACTGAGTAGTGATAGCAGAGAGAGAGAAGGAGAGAGCGCATACAGGTGTAGGTGTATGTGCTGTGCAGTGTAGCCTGTGGCCCTAGTGTCACTGTATGTTGTGTACGCAATTAGTAGTAATTAATAAACCTTAGAATTTTATCTCTGTCAGTGTGTTGTGTATTTATTTACCAACCTCGCCACGTTATAATACCTTCCTCCTCAGTCTGATGCAGGTAAAATCATTTTCTACACTTCTTTAAAATATTTGTTAGTAAATGTTCTTGTATGACACCTGCTAGACCCCTTCTGTCATGTGTGTATTGCGCATTTTTGTCAACGTTCACTTTACACTTGTTTTTTGTTGTTATAATTCAAAACCCATTTGTACGGAAGTTTGTATGGTAGTGTATTTTATTTATATAAGCAAGATGATCTTTATTGTTTCCTTCCACGCTAATTAAAATGTTTAGAAAATAATTAGCAGTGCAAGAATTATAAAATTTGACATGTCGACTAAGAACAACATACCTATCGATAGAATATATTTTGATAAACATTTTCAAGTCATTTCAAGTCATCAGTCCATAGACTGGTTTGATGCAGCTCTCCATGCCACCCTATCCTGTGCTAACCTTTTCATTTCTAGGTAACTACTGCATCCTACATCTGCCCTAATCTGTTTGTCATATTCATACCTTGGTCTACCCCTACCGTTCTTAACACCTACAGTTCCTTCAAAAACCAATTGAACAAGTCTTGGGTGTCTCAAGATGTGTCCTATCATTCTATCTCTTCTTCTCGTCAAATTTAGCCAAATCGATCTCCTCCCACCAATTCTATTCAGTATATCTTCATTCGTGATTCGATCTATCCATCTCACCTTCAGCATTCTTCTGTAACACTACATTTCAAAAGCTTCGATTCTCTTTCTTTCTGAGCTAGTTATCGTCCATGTTTCACTTCCATACAATGCCACGCTCCACACTTAAGCCTTCAAAAACATCTTTCTAATTCCGATATCAATGTTTGAAGTGAGCAAATTTCTTTTCTTAAGAAAGCTCTTCCTTGCTTGTGCTAGTCTGCATTTGAGCAAATTTCTTTTCTTAAGAAAGCTCTTCCTTGCTTGTGCTAGTCTGCATTTTATGTCCTCCTTACTTCTGCCATCGTTAGTTATTCTACTACCCAAGTAAAAATATTCATCTACTTCCTTTAAGACTTCATTTCCTAATCTAATATTTCCTACATCACCTGCCTTCGTTCGACTGCACTCCATTACTTTTGTTTTGGACTTATTTATTTTCATCTTGCACTCCTTACCCAAGACTTCATCCATACCATTCAGCAACTTCTCGAGATCTTCTCCAGTCTCAGATAAAATAACAATATCATCGGCAAATCTCAAGGTTTTGATTTCCTCTCCTTGGACTGTGATTCCCTTTCCAAATTTCTCTTTAATTTCCTTTACTGCCTGTTCTATGTAAACATTGAAAAGGAGAGGGGACAAACTGCACCCTTCATGCAAACTATCAATGAATTACAGATATTATGTTGTGAACTACATTTTTCAGCGTATTATTATTAATAATAATAGGAAAATGATAAAAATAATAATTTACGTCCCATCACCAACTATTACGATTATCGGAGGCGTCAAGGTGCCACAAATTTGTTCCGTAGTAGTTCTTCATCGGGTCTGTAAATCGACCAACACCGGGCTATTTCAGCACCTTCAAAAATCACCGGACTGAGCCAGCATAACTTGAACTCTAAAGGTCAGCGGTCCTACCGTCTGTGCTGCTCAGCCTGACTTCGTTGGAAAAAGCTTATTATACAAAATTGGTTTAAAATTTACAGGTAGTTTGTGAGTCTTTTAAAAATTTGAACATTATTTAATAAATGTATGTTAAGCATGCAAAATTTTGTTTAAGGAACACTTGTAATTCTTAACCTATAAAAATGTATATTTTACTAAATTTAAGTTTATAAAGAGTATACCTTATCCCCTAACTAGAAGTACAGTATGTTAACAATTAAGGTCTATCTTTCTCATCTGAATATGCCAATTAATGACACCACTTCTGCAGAAAGGAACACATTTACGCGGAATGTTACCTTACGAAGGAGGGATCTGCAATTCACTGCTTGCATGCGATTTATGTGACACTGAGGAGACGGGCCATGAAGAATGGCTGCCACAATTAGACTTATCGGAACTGTAAAGGGTGGCTGGGCAGGTGAGAGATGTCGAGCAAGAAGTGCTGCTCCCTGAGGGCACCTCCAGCTAGTGCAATTTGTTAATTGACTACCTGCCAACTGCAAGACGTACCAAACACAAATCTCAAGGTGCTAGAGAGTCGCAAACTTGGAGATTCAGACGCCTATTCATTCTACCGCACGGTAAATGTGCCGAACGAACGTGCATATAATTCTGGAAACATCACAGAGAGCTAAGGTAGGCTTTGAGGACAATATTCACGACAGGAAACAGACAGAAATTAATTTAAAATCGTTGCTAAGTAAATATCACTTTATTTGCATGCTCAGGAGGAACACAAATCACGTTTGGAAGACATAAAACTAAAGTAGGTATGTTTTTAAACAAGTCAAATGATAACTTTAAATCATTTATTATTATTATTATTATTATTATTATTATTATTATTATTATTATTATTATTATTATTATTATTATTATTATTATTATTATTATTATTATTATTATTATTATTATTATTATTTTAACATATTGTGAACTCTATTAATATATATATATTATCAGTTTGCCCCTAGGGTCGGCTTTTCCCTCGGACTTAGCGAGGGATCCCACATCTACCGCCTCAAGGGCAGTGTCCTGGAGAGCGGGACATTGGGTCGGGTATAAAATTGAGGAGGAAGATGAGTACCCCCCACCCATGTGGCCCAACTACTATGCTGAACAGGGGCCTTGTGGAGAGATGGGAAGATTGGATGGGACAGGCAAGGAAGAGGGAAGGAGGTGGCCGTGGCCTTAAATTAGGTACCATCCCGGCATTTGCCTGGAGGAGATGTGGAAAACCACGGAAAACCACTTCCAGGATCGATGAGGTAGGAATCGAACCCACCTGTACTCATTTGACCTCCCGAGGCTGAGTGGAGCCCGTTCCAGCCCTCATACCACTTTTCAAATTTCGCGGCAGAGCCGGGAATCGAACCCAGGCCTCCGGGAGTGGCAGCTAATCATGCTAACCACTACACCACAGAGGCGGACTTAATAATATTCATAATTATTATTGTTGTTTTTATTAATAATATATATTTATTCATCATCATCATCATCATCATCTGTTTACCCTCCAGGTTCGGTTTTTCCCTCGGACTTAGCGAGGGATCCCACCTCTACCGCCTCAAGGGCAGTGTCCTGGAGCTTCAGACTCTTTGTCGGGGGATACAACTGGGGAGTATGACCAGTACCTCGCCCAGGCGGCCTCACCTGCTATGCTGAACAGGGGCCTTGTGGAGGGATGGGAAGATTGAAAGGGATAGGCAAGGAAGAGGGAAGGAAGCGGCCGTGACCTTAAGTTAGGTACCATCCCGGCATTCGCCTGGAGGAGAAGTGGGAAACCACGGAAAACGACTTCGAGGATGGCTGAGGTGGGAATCGAACCCACCTCTACTCAGTTGACCCGAGGCTGAGTGGACCCCGTTCCAGCCCTCGTACCACTTTTCAAATTTCGTGGTAGAGCCGGGAATCGAACCCGGGCCTCCGGGGGTGGCAGCTAATCACGCTAACCACTACACCACAGAGGCGGACATATATATTTATTAACGTATTTATTTACCACAAATTATAGAGATTTTATGGATGGTCTAGTAAAAAGCGCAAGCTTCATGTACATTAGCTGCTTTACCTTTGATTCCGTCAAATTATCAAATCAGAGGGATATAAATAGCAACACACAGCATCTGAATCACTCAAAAAAGAAAGCTTTCCATTCTGAAGAACTATTGTACTGTACTTTGTTGCTCCAAATGTTAAATTAACAATATTGCGTCTAAACGTACCCAGAAACTATATATCTCGCTTGAATTCTATTTTCACAGACAGATCCTGTGAGCTTGTTCGATAATGAACAATCCAGACATAATCCATCAAGACATCACACGAATTACAGTATTTTCCACGAAACAGATTTTGCGAAGTTTTTTTTTTTTCTTTCCGAACAGTGTTATAGAAATCAATTCCTGTTGTCTAGTTTCTATATTTAAACCGTCTGGCTATGTGGCTAAATGGTTAGCGTGCTTGCCATTCGTCACAGGGGTCCGGTGTTCGATTACCGGCAGCTTCTGGAATTTTAACCATAATTGGTTAAAAAATAAAAGCCGTACGCCATTTCATTTCGTGTATTTAAAATATGTTTTTCTGAATCTATGGCATTTCCATTAGAGTAAATAAACATTCGTGCTTAGGTATGAAACTTGGATGGTTTTCCTTTCATGTGTTTTATCGTGTTCTAATAATAACATACTAAAAGATAAAAGCAGACTTGACACAATCAGCCTTTCTTCTTCCTTTCGTTCTCCCAGCTACTTGAGATTGGCACTATATCCGGATTTAGTCCAGTTTTAAGGCCAGATGCCTTTCCTGACGCCACAGAATGTGGAGAGATGTATATTGCATGTTTCGGTAGTGGACTGTAGTATGATAAGTTGTATGGAGATGCGTATTAAGGCGAACAAAAACATCCATCCGCCGCGATAGAGGTATTAGCAAGATGTAGTTATCATTTCAGCTCCTGCCAGGAATCGAACCCAGGTCTCTCAGAATCAAAGTCAACCGAGCTGGCCATTCAGACAAGAGGTCGCATAATACTCTTTACGACCTTGAAAGTAGATCTCGTAACCTAATATATAATACTGCAGGACCATTCCAATGGAAATAATAAATCATTGCCTATTGGAAACTATGAACTATTGTCGGATTCCAAAGTATGGATACTCGAGCTTAAACGTCAATAAAAAACGAACGAGTCCGCCTCTGTGGTGTAGTGGTTAGTGTGATTAGCTTCCACTCCCGGAGGCCCGGGTTCGATTCCCGGCTCTGTCACGAAATTTGAAAAGTGGTACGAGGGCTGGAACGGGGTCCACTCAGCCTCGAGACATCAATTGAGTAGAGGTGGGTTCGATTCCCACCTCAACCATCCTGGAAGTGGTTTTCCGTGGTTTCCCACTTCTCCTCCAGGTAAATGCCGGGATGGTACCTAACTTAAGGTCACGGCCGCTTCCTTTCCTCTTCCTTGTCTATCCCTTCCAATCTTCCCATTCCCCCGCAAGGCCCTTGTTCAGCATAGCAGGTGAGGCTGCCTGGGCGAGGTACTGGTCCTCCTCTCCAGTTTTGTCCCCACCCAGAGTCTGAAGCTCCAGGACACTGCCCTTGAGACGGTAGAGGTGGGATCCCTGGCTGAGTCCGAGGGAGAAACCAACCCTGAATGGTAAGCAGACTGAAAAGTAAGGATACACGAGCTGAAACGCCAATTAGAAAACGAACGGATAAACCAATGTTAAACTTATTCACACCATTTTACAGTACCTACATTCTTTCTTCGTTTAAGGGTGGTGTACAATAATCTTGTTTTAGAGAATTTAATCGGAACGAAAAATAAGAGCCTTGTTTCGCTCTCTAGGGACAAACCTATATCATAATAAATATTTAACCTGCCATAGCCGTAAGAATGTACGTCTATTTGTAAATATTGATTGTGAAAACCACAGCTACGGCATTCATAACAAGGTTAAGCACTACTTCACCCGCCTTCGCAGTAACGAGGAACCTGTCAACATTAAATTGGCAACATTTTAAACAAGATAAAAATCTGGAGTTTTGGAAACATATTAAGAAAAACTGACTGAGTTGACGGCACGGTTAGCGTCACCTAGTTGTAAGCTTGCATTTGGGAAATGATGGGTTCGAATACCACAGTCGGCAGCCGTTAAGATAGTTTTCCGTGTTTTCCCATTTTCACATTACGCAAATTCTAGGCTGGATCTTAATTAAGGCTACGGCTTCTAGAATCCCAACCCTAGCTTTTCCCCATACTAACGTCGCCGAAAACGTTCAGTGTGTTAGTGCGACGTTCAACCACTAGCAAAAAGAAAAGCTTAAGTCTAAAACATATTAATGATTTATTATGATCAGACAGTGCATTCTTATTTCACGGAGTTTTAAATCGAGGTTGATCCGCAGAGCGGCGAAAGGAAAGTTCATTTTTCATTCCAAAGCATCTAAAATGCAAGAACATATGTATATCATCTTAAAATTCAGATATAATGCAGTTATACTTTCGTTTGACTCTGTTTGACATTGGTCCATTCGTTCGTTTTTTATTTACGTTTAAACTCGAGTACATTCCTGAAATAATGTGGACGACCACCTTGTACAGGATCCCTCTCGAGGGTAACCTTATTCACTTTGATGTAATACTGGTATTCCACCTTTATTATTATTATTATTATTATAATTATTATTATTATTATTACCATTTAGGATTTATAGATACCGTAGATGCGATGTGATGGTACGTTCCGCAAAAGATTATGTCATAATGTAATATAATATTCAGCACTTCTTCTTCTTCTTCTGCTTCTGATTATTATAAATCATCGACACCTGTGGAATCACTAGTACGAATTGTGTTATACATGTATACTTGGTCTTGTTTTACGACCGGATGCCCTTCCGGACGCGAACACTAACACTATTTGGAGGGATGTAATCACTATTGTATGTCTCTATGGTAGTTGGTAGTGTGGTGTGTTATGTTGCCTGAATATGAAGAGAAGAGTGTTGGGAAACACATAAACTCCAGTCCCCGAGCCAGAAAAAATAATCAGACGCGATTAAAATCCACGACCTGGCCGGAAATCGAACCAGTGACTTCCTGAACCGAAGGTCTCAACGCTGACCATTCGGTCAAGGAGTCGGATAATGTAATATTCAGCACTAATATATAAAAGTACTGGTCATTTTTTATCATGAATATTTAAATCAGTTCACTTTTTTCATATCATCATCATCATCTGTTTACCCTCCAGGTTCGGTTTTTCCCTCGGACTTAGCGAGGGATCCCACCTCTACCGCCGGGCAGTGTATGGAGCTTCAGACTCTTGGTCGGGGGATACAACTGGGGAGTATGACCAGTACCTCGCCCAGGCGGCCTCACCTGCTATGCTGAACAGGGGCCTTGTGGAGGGGATGGGAAGATTGGAAGGGATAGGCAAGGAAGAGGGAAGGAAGCGGCCGTGGCCTTAAGTTAGGTACCATCCCGGCATTCGCCTGGAGGAGAAGTGGGAAACCACGGAAAACCACTTCCAGGATGGCTGAGGTGGGAATCGAACCCACCTCTACTCAGTTGACCTCCCGAGGCTGAGTGGACCCCGTTCCAGCCCTCGTACCACTTTTCAAATTTCGTGGCAGAGCCGGGAATCGAACCCGGGCCTCCGGGGGTGGCAGCTAATCACGCTAACCACTACACCACAGAGGCGGACACTTTTTTCATATACAGGACAAAATGCAGGACTGTACTTTAATTTAGACCACGGTCACTTCCTTTCCAGTCTTAGCCCTGTCCTACCCCATTGGCATCTTAAGACCTCTTTGAGTCGGTACGACGTAAAACAAATTGCATAGCACTGGTCAGTTTCAAAAATAAATAACATTCCCCCCAAGACGTTGTACGCAGTAAATTTGATTTACTATTTGTCATTTGAAATTTCTATTTATCACCTTCAGCTCCTTAGCACGATGTTCGAGGAAGGAAATATGCTATTAGTTTATAGTTTATCTTTTTATCAATTTCACACACATTCTCAATAGAAAACGACTCCTCAACCAACAGATCCCGGACGGATAGCGGATATATATTATACCTTTCCATTTGACGGCACTCACTAATATCAACAGTACAAAATAGCAACTAAGTTATTACAATCTTACCTCCAAAAAACAATTAAAATCAACATGAACAAGTTTTATGAGGCAGGGTTAAGTGGCTCAGTCGGTTGAGGCGCTGCCCTTCTGGACCCAACTTGGCAGGTTCGATCCTGGCTCAGTCCGGTGGTATTTGACAGGGCTCAAATACGTTAGCCTCGTGTCGGTATATTTACTGACACGTAAAAGAACTCCTGCAAGGCAAATTCCGACACCTCGGCGTCTCCGAAAACGGTAAAATTAGTTAGTGGGACGTAAAGCAATTAAAATTATTATTGGTTTTATTAGGAAGTCAGCCCAAATAAGATATTTTAAGTGGCATTAATAATACATAACAAGATTTCATTTTTATAGAAGAACATTTGTTTATATTTTATAAGAGTGCCTTTTAGTAACACCAATGTGTCACAAGGATCTTATAATAAAAACAATTTTAGTAAATGCGTGTATTATTTTATCAGACCCTATTTTTTATGTAATATACGTTTTAATTTAAATATCCACTGAAGAAGACTCACACACTAAGTCGAAACCTGTAAGGATAATTTAGAAACGCCATCTTAAGAGATGAAATATATTGTGTTGAAAAGGAGGATTTAGTAAACATTTACTTTGTGATGGTTCCAGATGGTTGAACTTACAGACCTCCTGGAAATCTACACGGATATACCTCACTGGTTTTAAACAAGGAATAGTTCTACTGACAGAAGTTACAGAGTGCCTCTCATCTTCATAGCAGACTAGTTTACCCCGCTTCGCAGTAAGATTGTCAAGCTGCATTGTTCATACCTCCGATGTTTAAATCCTGGTGCAATCTGAGGCTATCAGATATCATTTCCACAATTAATCGATGCAATTACTTGAATATTACCGCTATCAAATCCAGTAAAATGCATTCTAAACCTGATTTAGTTCAGTTTTACATAGAGATACTGCTATAATGCA
The DNA here is from genome assembly GCF_040414725.1 of Anabrus simplex. Lineage (NCBI taxonomy): Eukaryota > Metazoa > Arthropoda > Insecta > Orthoptera > Tettigoniidae > Anabrus > Anabrus simplex. The sequence goes on along the minus strand of NC_090265.1, from coordinate 1,000,297,091 downwards.
GATTGTTATAAGTTCCCATCATACACAAACCAAAGCATGGTACAGCCAACAAAAAGTACCTAACCTTCTCAAATAAATCATCAGTACCTTCTAAAGAAGCTCCCTTTTTACAGCCGATTCACTTAATGGATATATCGCGCCTCAGCAAGGATAGTGACACAACTTAAAAATAAACGTTTCCGAGAAAACAAGTTTGAATGTTCAGAACACCATACTAAATCAAAGATAATATTTTCCAGACTATTTCTACGTGATAAAAGCCTCCGTGGCCCAGGCGGCAGCGCACCGGCTCTCACCGCTGGGTTCCGTGGTTCAAATCTCAGTCACTCCACGTGAGATTTGTACTGGGCAAAGCGGAGGTGGGACAGGTTTTTCTCCGGGCGCTCCGGTTTTCCCTGTCATCTTTCATTCCAGCAACACTCTCCAATAACATTTCATTTCACCCGTCAGTCATTTATCATTGCCCCAAGAGGAGTGGCTTCGGCAACCCGCACATTTCCCATCCTCGCCGCTAGGTGGGGCTTCATTCATTCCCTTCCTGAGCCGCTCGAATGACTGGAAACAGGTTGCGGATTTTCATTTCATTTTCTACATTATAAAATTTATCGTATATTACACCATATTTTCACAGAGTGTCAACGAAATAAATCACAACTAAGAAGCGTCAATATCCTTGACTGACGATGATCAGTATGCTGAAGTGATATAACAGCATTTATGATTTTCCGCGAGAAAGAAAGGACTTACACTTATGACAGTTTTGTAGATCGAAAGAGTGATTATTTTTGCATATGGTGTATGCCATAACTAAAAACTGACATTTCTTTATTTATGCCTTTATTCTGGCGGGTGTGCGATAAGTTGTTGGTTTTCATCTCACTAACTATCTTTCCTATTTTGGAGACGCCAAGGAGCCAGAATTTTATCCTGCAGGATTTATTTTGCTTGTCGGTCACGAAACTCTACATGGAAATCGTCGTTGCCGGGACAAAACCTCCTATGTGAAATATTTTAGCTTAGAACCTTGGCCGGTAAGGTTCTGTTATTTAAGGTGCAACATTGTGTGAAAACTGCCAAGGCATTCTCGCTCTTCATAATGTATGTGCTGCGGGTCAGTATATCTCCAAAAAGTATTATCACATAGGAGGTTTCGTCCCGGCAACGACGAAATGCTTTTGTTTGTCTTGACAAGCTGTTGAGCGTGCATGGTCGAGATCATTATCACATCGATCCTCAAAGCAGATGTAGAGATGTTATATTGTGGCATAATTGATAGACGCTGGTTGTTAAACTAAGGAAGCCTCATGTATCATAGCCGATCTGTGATGGAACGATGCTTCGAAGTTCTAATCAGGAGATCGGGTCAGCCCTCTTCAACAAAAGTATTTCTTTTTCACTTACATCAGGAAACAAGGTGACGACATTCACTTTTCATTGTATTCTACTATACGTATATCAAATTTATTTAAATATTGCTGCGTACCCGTAAGATTTTACTTACAATAAAAGTTGGAAAAATCGAAGCCATCCTCGGTAGTCCTGAATATAGTTTTGACATGGCTTTCCACTTTCATATCAGTCAATGGCTGGGTCTATATAGTACATCCACAGCCTTATCAGTTTAAACGCATTTCTATCCCAAAATATTTTTGTACCTATGATGTCTGATACGATACATATCATTCGATTCCATTAGGTCTAAGCTATATATGGAAGAAAGCAGGAAAAATGCCTGATCATTTTTTGTGTGTCTGTGTGAAAGTCCGGGATAACATTAAAATGTATTATGCCATCACTCTAAAATGAACCAATTCCTCATTTACCTAAGATCTTGAAAAATAAATGTCACTATAGTGATCCTTGCTCTAAGCACAAAACATTTCAAAACAATCATGCATTTGTCGTATAGGATTCAAATAATAATACCACCGAGGCAATATCAACGGTTACAATAATTTAATACACGAAATCAATTTAGATTGAATTAATGTAATATGTTATTTAGTGAAACTGTACAGTGAGAGGTAAATATCACTTCAAGCTCTGAACTCGAATATAATGTACATTTCATCATCTCCTTTAATGGAGAAGTCGCCACTTATTCGGCATGGGTTAAGAAAACTATATTCTTAGTACTGTTGATAACAGGTTAATAATGATCTCAGCGGCAATCACTTAGTCGTATTAGTATTAAGAAATTTATAAGTTCGGCTCTTTGGCTGGAAGTTCAGCGTACTGGTTAAGAGGGTCCCAGGTTCGATTCACAGCCGGGCCGAGGATTCTAGTTATGTATGGTTGATTCATCTGGTAATACACTTTCCTGCATATTAACACAATGAACACTACTAACATCACAGAAATGCGCAATACTGAATACTTCCCTCCATATAGAGTTGATGTCAGGAAGGCCATCCGGCCGTAAAACTGGTAATAAGTTCAGGAAAAAGACGAAGAAAACTACAAATATTATTATAAACCCTGCCGATCAATATCACGTTACAGATCGAAAAATTACAACAATGATAACTTCCTAAGGGACAGAAAAGTTTCATTTGCACTAGGGAGTGAATAGTGTGTTCTACTTTTGTATCACTCCACAAGAATACCGACAGTACAATTTAGCGTCAAGGAACCTGAAGGCGAAGAGACTGAGGAAGGTGACAGCCTTGGATATGATGCCAATCAGCAATCAGACAGAAGTGTGGAGCACAAGCGTTTAGAGTTTTCCATCAAAGTACCTCTTTCTCAACACACCGCTCCTACTTGGGCGCTCATCGAACCGCAAAGCAGCAAAATTACACGAAACTCTCCCGTGTAGAAAACCTTACAAAGTGAATCCTTATACTCTGGAAAGGATAATGAGATGATAGAGGCGTATTTTAATCATAATGAAGGAGAGTGAATAGTCAATAGAATTAATTGACTGTTTAATAATTCTACTGACAGATGAGTATTTCTACTTTGTTGCTGTTGCTGTTGCTGCTGCTTATATCGTCTTATATCACAAACTTAAGGAATTATGGTCATCAATATTGCGTGAGATCGGTTCGATAAGCTGCGTTATGCGAGACCTGTATATGTAATTAATGGGGGGGGGTCAAAATTAAATAGGATTGTATTCTACACCTTATCTTATAATCCTAATAATAATAATAATAATAATAATAATAATAATAATAATAATAATAATAATAATAATAATAATAATAATAATAAAGGGGAAATATCTCAACAAGAAAGTTTTACTGACCCAAGTATACAATGGAGGTTCAAAGAACAGGGTCAAGATCAACTGTCTAGATAAACACATATAGCTGTAGAACAGATAAATGTTTTGAAACAACAAGCTGAAAAGTCTGATCTTAGGATCTCATTTGAAGAAAACAAAGTAACTGACTTACATCCCCACAGCTCCTAAACAACTAAAGACAAGGTATAGTAAGACTGAAAGAGTTGACAACTTCAAATATCTCGGTGAGGTTGTGAAGATGGGATCTAATGAAACAGAAACTAACAACAGTAGGCCACATAGGATGGCCGCGGCTTTTCGCACGAAAAGGCAATTTCAGTGCAAGCTAAACTCATACATTACAAAACGGTGATTAAACCCGAATGTCTCTATTGAAGTAAATGCCTCCGAGTTACTGGAAAGTCTGGTCTGAGAGAAGCTGATAAGTTTGAGAGGAAGATCCTTCGAAAGATAATGGGCCCAAAGATCGTGGCTGAACAATACAGACGAGAGGAGCTACTGTATATCGGAAAACCAAGTGACTGATGGAATCCATCAAGAAGCGACGACTCAAGTTCTTTGGCCACCTAGTTAGAACGGAAGACAAGCGGTTACTAAGAGAAATTTTACCATACCCGATAGCAGACCTAACACATGTGAGAAGTGGTTCAGGGAGGTCAGGAAAGTCATGAAAAAAAATTGGACTAAACCGTGAAGACATTGCTAACAGAACCAAGTACCGACACCAGATAAATAACGTCAAGAGCTACCGTGAAGAAGAACAGCAAAAAGCAGACAGGCTGCTAGAGAAAAAATACAACGATACTGGGCTGCAAAGAAAGCTTCTAAAAATGAGTAAATGTTGCTTATTGTGGTCTCTGATGGCCGTAAACGTCTAAAATAAATAAATAATAATAATAAATATTGGGCTGAGTAGCTTAGCTGTAGAGCACTAGCCTCCTTCCGAGCTCCACTTGGTGGGTGTGATTCCTGCTCAGTCCGATCGAATCTCAGCAGCTACGTCAGCCTCGAGTTAGGATATTTATTGGCACTTTAAAAAATTGCTGAGGGAAAAATGGCCGGTTAATCGATTAGGAATATTTTTACAGTTCCGAGATATTTTCTAGTCCACCTCTGTAGTGTAGTGGTTGGTGTGATTAACTGCCACCCCCGAAAGCCCGGGTTCGATTTCCGGCTCTGCCACAAAATTTGAAAAGTGGTACGAGGGCTGCAACGGGGCCCACTCAGCCTCGGGAGGTTAACTGAGTAGAGGTGGGTTCGATTCCCACCTCAGACATCCTGGAAGTGGTTTTCCGTGGTTTCCCACTTCTCCTCCAGGCAAATACCGGGATGGTACCTAACTTAAGGCTACGGCCACTTCCTTCCCTCTTCCTTGTCTATCCCTTCGAATCTTCTCATCCCCCCCCCCCGCAGGGCCCCTGTTCAGCATAGCAGGTGAGGACGCCTGGGCGAGGTACTGGTCATCCTCCCCAGTTGTATCTCCGACCCAGAGTCTGAAACTCCAGGACACTGCCCTTGAAGCGGTAGAGGTGGGATCCCTCGTTGAGTCCGAGGGAAAAGCCAACCCTGGATGGTAAACAGATAAAGAAGAAGAAGAGATGAAGTAAGTATTCGCTTTTGGATAACAATATAATCATGGTATATTTAACAAACCTCTCACCCAAACTACATGAAAGTACATTTAACCTTAGACCTTCGTGTATGTCCATTTTTATTGGTGCAGTACTTTATTTTAGCCTCACTAATTTGTGCACGCTATATTTCCCTCGCAAATAGTGACTTCCTTCATAGCTAATCGTCAGTTATGTATGTATGTTCAGTCCGTCAGCGATGCCGCTGGTGGGATCCTCAACAGCTCTGCCATCAGCTGTCATAGATGGCCTAGGCATCACTGAAGAGGTGTACTAGGGAAATGAGGAGTGAGGTAGTTTCCCGTTGCTATCCTCACCGAACCAGAGTTACTATTACATATCAGTCTGCCAAGCCCACTGAAATGCATACACCACCCGACCCTATGAGCAACATTTTCACACTATTCATAGCAGGGACTGGCTGCATAAGGATTGGCATTACTAGCATCGCTCATACCTCAGTCACTTTCATATTGTCAAAGCCAAGGATAAGACAGAGACAGATCTATGAAAGTAACAAAATTGGTCTAGCCTATACCAGAAGACACTGTAAACACTAGGTCCTGCCAGCAAAGGCATCGTCAGTATATGCATATCCCAAAAAATGAATTTACAAAATAGATTGTTTTGTATTGATGCCAACGTCATTAATAACCTTAATAACATTCTCTGGTGCAGTATTAACCAAAGAACAAGCTTAGAGATTTCTTTGCTGAAGTACTTTTCCGTTAGCTGCAGAAAATAGTAACCTATTTTAAACTCTAGTTTTAGACTTCAATGGTAACTCTTCACAGATCAGTCATTATCCGTAGGAGATGTAATTGTTTCACTGCTGAAAAATAATTGCTTCTAACTAGACTTCCAATTGATAACAAAATATCTCCACTTCTCGGAAAATGCAAGTGGGAGTAAATAAATTTACTAAATATATATTTCTTGATGGTCAGTAACAAATTGTCCGACTCGTTGGCTGAATAGTCAGCGTACTGGCCATCGGTTCAGAGGGTCCCGGGTTCGATTCCTGGACGGGTCGGGGATTTTAACCTTCATTGGTCTTTTCCAATGGCCCGGGGGCTGGGTGTTTGTGCTGTCCCCAACATCCCTGCAACTCACACACCACACATAACACTATCCTCCACCACAATAGCACGCAGTTACCTACATATTGCAGATGCCGCCCACCCTCATCGGAGGGTCTGCTTTGCAAGGGCTGCACTCGGCTAGAAATAGAGACACGAAATAAAAAAGTAACAAATTAAAATTTGGAGTTTTGACGTGTATGTTGTGATTTCACATGTTACTGTGTCTAGTAGGATATAAAGCAAATACTGTCGAAGGATATGAACGCATTTCTATTCTTGATAGCTTATATTATTTAACGTTTAACACCCTAACAATGGTTATGATTGATCACCGACTGTGTCCGGCGAAGTCCTCACGTCACTTCAACAACTATCGGCAGGAAGTAATGTTTTGTTGCTGCGACACACAAATGTCGACGTTTTCCATTCGTTGACTAACGCTGCCCTGTTTGTAATCATCACACTACCAGCGTTCAGAGAGTGATAGAATATCAGTAAAGCGTCATAGACAAGTGGGTAAGTTTATTGAGTGGTATTTGCTGGCAATGCTTCATCTGAGTGACGGAGAATGAAAACCAGGTGCAATTCTGTCGTCCTCTCCTGGGATATAAAGGCTATGTGATCGTATCTTCTGCCAAATTACGTGGCGTGGTACGTGAGATATTTTAAATGTGAAGGTGTATTCGCATGATACCCCTTCATTCATAAACAACTCTATCAATAACAAAACTTGTATCAGTTTAGTCAGGCTTGATAATGAGTTAGTCGACTCCGCAATTGAAAATAAATTTGCGAGTTGTATTAGCCTATAATAGACATCCATACAATACAGCAGCCGAGTGGGATTTTTCACACAATTATAATAATCCAGGAAAAATACAAGATGCGTCTAAAATGTACGGTGGATGGACCGATATCGCAATGGCAACGTGTCGTAATACCGCGTGCTTGTGCATGTGAATAGATCGACATGTGAAGAGTGTCACATAGAGTTGAACACACGCACCTGCGGACAGACGAACATAGTGCGTGTCAAGACTCGTGTCATAGTGAAATGGAGCAACACATAAACATCAAGTTTTCTTACAAATTCGGAAAAACGGCGACGGAAACGCATGCGGTGTTGGTGCAAGTATACAAAGTAGATGAGCTATGTATGCTCTAAAACAATGGGTGCTGAGTCAGCATTTTCCCACGAGGTCCTTGACACCCAAGTAAGGTCATTCACCTCTACCCAATGACGTCAGGGCAATGACGTCAGACCAGTGACGTCATTGTGATGTCAAACCTTACGTACGTGAGCAGGCCTAACCTCACGTAGGTAAGGTTATGACGCCGCAATGACGTCTTAACCCAATGAGGTCAATGTGATTTCAAACCTTACGTATTATCCGCACACTTTATCTTGGTGCATTTGTGTACGGGGTGACGAGTAAGGAGGGAGCTGTCCCGGTATCGATAGTGCTGCCTGGCGCTGCCAACAGAATGAAAATGAAATCTGAACTGAATCGAGAATACGATCTATCGATATGAAATTTCTCAACCGTTATCATCTTAAGCCAACGACTATGTCACATACACATTATATAACATTATAAAACATTTCTCGATGCGAATATTTTTCCTAGCATGAATTCTATACTTTGGCCTTGTTGTGTAAACTACAACAGTACTAGTACGTAAAATGTACGCCAGATGTCGCACAACGATGCTTAAGCGATTCATAGTTTGTGTTTCAAAGGTTGCCAGTACGAATCTCGAAGATCGCCGAGGTCGACCGATTCAGCACTAGGGTGTGCGGATAATACGTGAGCAGTCCTAACCTGCAACCGTTGACGCTAAGCTAACCTAATTGGGTTAGGCTAGGGACTGAGACTACTTTTTTTTTTTGGCAGGGTGGAGAAGGTCCTCTCTTCTTTCCCCGGGGGCTACCTCCCAGCCCATACCAAAAACAGGGGAAGGATGAGTGAGAGATTGCTCTTTCTCTCTCTCTCTCTCTCTCTCTCTCTACTCTTTGTGCATCCATCACCACCCACACGAGCATGCAATAAAAGTCACTGCAGAGAGCGAACAGCTGCCATTCTCACAAGTAAGGTGGCCATCTCTAGCGAAGATGCCGGTAATATTTTTGGTTGAGGACCAGGGATGTGGTCCTCTGAGAGAGAGCTATCATTCTATAACCCTTCCCGTATTTTTGGTAGACGACTGGAAGGTAGCCCCAGGAAGGGAGGAAAGGGTCCTATCCACCCAAAACCTCAGTCCCTAATATAGCCCAATGAGGTTAGGTTATCGTCCGTTGTTGCAGGTTAGGTTAAGACGTTATTGTGATATCAAACCTTACGTACGTGAGCAAGCCTAACCTCATTGGCTTGACGTCATTGCTATGACGTCATTGACTAGGGGTCAATGACCTCATGGGAACATGCTGACTCAGCACGCATTGTTATAGAACATACATAGCTCATCTACTGTAAAAAAAACAGAAGCCGTAATCAGAACATGGTTTAAACGTTTTCGGGATGGACAGAAAATTCTTGATGGTGCATCATGTCCATTCCGTTCAGCGAATCAGTATAATGTCGAACGCGCAACAATCTACGATAAAGAACTTGCTGAAAATTGAGACATTTATACTAACTGCAGCATGTGGAACAGACGAGAGACGGATTATGAGACGTGATAAAACCCTAAATTTGTCGGAGCAGTAATTCGTTTACTATACGTTTCTATAAAACCACAAGGTGCAGCCTATAATTCCAAATAATCAGGTAACCCTCCAGTCTGGGAATTGTCAACTACTGAGTTGGTAATGTATTGCACTGACTGACATCATGGAGTATAAATTTTAGGTCCTCAGCTTCGTGAAACAAGATGTACCGAATGTATCTACTACGCACTCTGCAGTAGAATAGGTAGTCTATCTTGGTCCGCTGTACAAACTTACAGTCGTGCACAAAACGGCTACATGGAACAACATAAATATGGAGAAGTTGTCAAGTTGCAGAGGCTGCAGTTTAACTGGGAACTCGATTAGCAGGAACACCGCGTGAGAGCTTTGTGCAGTTTCCAGGGTGCGAAGACCAACTTGTGGATATGCTACTTATATAAACAGAATCTGATGCAAATGAACGACATTCAGTTTCGATCTACGCAAAGCAATATTCAGACAAACGGCATCCAGATCAAGGTATGTTTTGGAATTCAGAGAAGTGATTCCATGTATTTCATGTTTCAACTCGTCTATTTACAGTATATACCAGGCGGCCCGCGAGCGCCATACTTTCTACTTACAAATGTCCCGCATGCAATAGTGATGCAAGGGAATGCCTGATCACTTGTTTTCGAAGGAGCGCTATTACGTGCTGTATTTTGGATGAAGTGAAACAAATAGTAGTCATTTTACTGTACACGTTCCATAATAGGGTGCATTTGTATATACGCCTAAGATACAGAAAAGAAAATTCAATAACAATTTATGCACGTGTAGACATTCCACTCTATAAAAGAGTTGTTTGTATGAAACAAAAATTAATGCTGTTCAGCGAAATATGTGTGTAGAAGGCAGACGTCTGTTTGGAGCTTGAGCTGCATTCCTACCAGATTCTCCATAGATTAAAATGATGTGTGTGTATTCATCGCTGCTGAACACGCTAGTAATTGCCGATATGCAGACAGCAAATGTAGTGCTGCTGTAGTATACACCAGCCCACTAGTATTCGGTCGCACAAGGGGTTGCATTAGACGGGTAGCGTCGAGGAACATGCTGCGAGCGACCGTCCGGTTGTTATATCTTCATATTCTGACGTAACCTCCCTGCTGGCAGTAGTGTCCCTGTGAAAATCAGTTAGCAGACATCCCATTCGTCATTTGCGCATGCGGGACATTTGTAAGTAGAAAGTACGGCACTCGCGAGCCGCCTGGTATATAAAATAAGAGTTTTGTCTGTACATTGCTCAGAATTTAAAAAGAATGCTATTTCTGCATCGGTCGTATCCACAGTCACAAGGAAATGCACACTTTAATTTTCTGTAAATTCTGTCTGTCTCTCTGGCTGGATGGCTGGCTGGCTGGCTCTCTGGCTGTCTGTATGTGTGTCTGTACGCGCATCAAGAGAAAATGGTTGAAGGTAAGTTAATGAAAATCGGTATGTAAGGTCGAGGAATTATGCACTACAATCATTCTATGAATAATTTTATTTAGGGTGAGTGAAATAGTAATTTAGGGGAAGGCCAAAAATTTAATTCTCACATATTTATGGTATTAATGGTCCTATCGCTAAACACTACATATTTAAAGTTATATAGATCTAGTTGAAGACAATCAGATTTGAAAGGTTTTTTTTCATCAGTGTAGCTTTCTCTATATAACACAGAAGATGTGCATTAAAAGGCCACTCTTTTTCTATTCTTTTCCTTTTATTATTTTTCAGTGTACATAAATATTTTTCGTTCTAAGTTATTTAATGAAAATACACTTTTAGATCCTACATTTGATGTCTTGTTGTCTGGTGCATGCACAAACAGATTTTCTGTTGTCCGACATGGGAGAAAGCAATGTTGAGCTGACCATGTGTGAAACAGGTATCCTTCAAATTAAACCGCAGTATTGGAACGTTTGACCCTTAGCCTTATTGATAGTCATACTATAATCGTTCTACACAAAAATGACAAAATATTTGAGATCAATGGAATTCTTGGTATGAAAACCGATTTTCCTCTTTCTCTGTCGGATAGGATTACTGCTTCAATTATATTGTTAAAGAGCCGTTTCAGTAAGTATGTGCTTTATATTCAAGAATTACAAAAAAAACACAGAGATGTACTCAAACAGTAAACCTTTATGGTTGTAAAATCACCATACTCCCGCGAGATGAATCAAAGATGGTATATAAAACCAAAGAGTACACATCACAGTCTTCTAGAGTAAATTCTTACTCCGATCATTCTGGCATTCTCACGCATTTTAATACATTCGATGTAGAAGTCAGCCACTTTCTAGCCCCACATCTCCCACACCACCACATCTACAGATACGCAACCACTATAATATACGTTCGGAAAATCTAGGTTACTACAACACACAAACACCAGTCTGGCCTACGATGGGTATTTGTGACTGCAAGGTGAATTATACGAACATACACGTCTACTTTTATATATAGTCGGCACTTTCAATCCCCACATTTCGCACACCACCACAGATACTGACACAGAATACTACAATGCGCGATAGGAGAATCCAGGCTACTACAGCACACAAATACCACTGATCTGCAATGAATAGGTTTTCCTGCAAGGTGAAATACACGGGCATAGACGTCTCCTTTTTTATATAGTCGGCGGCTTTCAACCACTCACATCTCCTACAGCACCACAGTTACCGACACGCAATCACCATTAATGCTCAACGGGGGAATCGAGGTTACTACTACACAAAAGCATCAGTGGTCTGCGGTGGGTACTTGTGGCTGCAAGGCAAAATATAAGAACACACACGTGTGTTTCTATATATAGTAGGTCAATTTCAATCCGCACATCTCCCACACCACCACAGCTACCGACAAAAAAACCACTATAGTGCAAGATGGGAGACTCATGTCTACTACCACATATGAAAACCAGTGGTCTGCGGTGGGCATTTGTGGCTGCAAGGGGAAATATACGAACCCAGAGGTGTTTCTTACATACTGTCGGCTAAATTCAACCCCCACATCTCGCACACCACCGCAGCTACCGACCCGCGACCACTATAGTGTATGATGGGAAACTCGAGCATTAGGTCTACCGTGGGTATTTTAGGCTGTAGCATGAAATATACGAACACACACGTCTATTTTAATTAGTCCTCGGAGTTCAACACCCAAATCTCCCACAGCACCACAGCTGCATACACACAACCACTATAGTGCATGATGGGAGACTCGAAGCTACTAACATACACAAACACCAGTCGTCTGCGGTGGGTAGTTGTGACTGAAAGGTGAAATATGTGGACACACAAGTCTATTTTTTCATGTTGTCGAACAATTTTAACCCTCACATCTACCACACTACTACAGCTACCGACATGCAACCATTATGGTGCACGTCAGGAGACTACCACACAAAAACACCAGTGGTCTGCGGTGGGTATTTGTGGCTGCAAGGTGATATATACGAACACACACGTCTATTCTATATACATACTAGCAAATGTACGCGTGATTCGCGATGGTATTCAACGCTGTATACGGATATCAAAGTAAATTAATTTTCACGCAGTGAGTAAGATTTTTTGAAATTGCATATCTCTTAGTGTTATCCAAGAAACCTCACAGGGAGGCCCCTATACGTTGTTTACAATGTAAAGTGCGAGTTGCAAAGTTGTGATGATAACGGCAGGCTCACTTGCCTACTGTCATTCACAATCGTGTTTGAAAGTTTTCATTAAAAGAAGGGCTCATTTTCTACTGTGCGGCCACAATCGATTTGAGGAGTTTCCGTTCCAATGGCAGGTCCCGTTTTCTACATCCAGACACAATCATGTAGGGGAGTTTTGAAGAAAATTGCATGCTCCCTTGCCTTCTGCCACTCAAGTCGAGAAGAGAAATTTTCATTACAATGGTAGTCCCACCTTGTTAATGTCATTTCCATACGAGTTGGATAAGGACCCATTCCTACTGCCAGTCAAAGTCGATGTGGTGAGTATTGGTTACAATAGCAGACTCTACCCTGCCGACAGTAACTATCGATTTGTAAAGTATTAATTATAACGGCAGACACATCCCTTCTAGATCGCTACAAAATAATTTCAATGAATATGCATACAGTAGATCGACATACGAAAGTGTGTGCTTGTTTGCAATATTTCAGACCTTCATTTACAGATTAACTGCTGCTAAACGGTACATTATATCGACAAACGTATTGCATCATATGATACCTCTTTTAGCGGTCTAAATGGTTGGTCCGATGACATCTCCTTGTGTTAGACTGAGTTAGAAACGTTGAATAGGGAGAAATTTGGGTAAGGTTTTCACACACTGCTTTACTTTTCGGATAATTACGTGACAGCTATATAGAATTTAGCTCACATAAGCCTGCTGGAAGGGCAATGTTCGTGCAGAATTTGATGATCCTGTTTTTCCTAAAAGTGAGTCAAACTATGACTTATACGTGTAAAAACTGCAAAATTCACATACAATCGAGGAACAAAGCCAAATCTTACTGATAAGGGATAGAGATACGACCGTCTGCAGCCGTCATTAAAATTACTCCATATTTCGATATTTTCTGGGGGTAAACATTGCACCGTTCCCGCGTCCAGGTGAGGATACATGAGTTCCAGACTAGCTCTTGATAAAACGATTCTATCTGTTTAACATTGCTGGGTTGTGGGTTCCGCGTGAGAAAGCATGCCGATGGTCTATGGTAAATCTCAACCTACGCAGAAGGACGTCTCCAACACGCTATTAGTCAGATACCATACTCGCATGTCGCCGAAAATTTATCGCAAAATCCAGGTTATTACGGCATTTCAAGAAATTCGTGCATGTTGCTACCGAAATCGCAATCAGAAAATGAGTCAATATGGCCTTATATCTAGCTCTTATTCTAAGTAGGCATTAAAAGAATTTTATAGTTTCACTACTCAGCTTTTATTGGCAATTCAGTCTAAGTATCATTTAAATGTTATGTAAAATATCGTTAGAAATTGCCTCATATAACGTAGACAGTCTCATAATGCTATCAGCATCTCTATGCGTTGTGATTATGTTGCAATAAAGGAAAACAGGTTTTGAAAAAAAACCTTTAATAAGTAATTGAAAACCAGGCCTTAATCATCGACACACTAATTCTGGCCTGTCGAAATACTAGGTCGTAGTTAGGTAATGTCCGTAAAAATCAAATGAAAAAGAAATATTAAAATATCTATAATCAAATGAAACATTTTAAATATAGTTGAAATAATTAGATGCATCCAATTGGTTAAAATAAAAAGAAAATTATACTCCCTACTATATACAACATTTCAAATTATAGTTTCAAATTAGAATGTGAAAACGCAGTGAAAATAACCAATAAATAATTAATTAATTATTTAAGATCTGGAATCTTTTCTTAGTGAGCTGGATTGCTCCTCAAGGTTACCAAAAATTCTATCATTTAATCTTTAATTCACATGTGACTAGTGAAGTGAATATCACTTTGCTGAAAACTTAACATCCGTGTCCATGCACAGTAGAAGATCGTGTGAGAAAGCAATGCTTTTTTCCTTAGGACTTCAATTAATTAATAAGTTTGAAAATTTCCATGTTCGTTTCATATTTCACAATGTCTGATCTCCATATAAGCAAATTCATGTCCACTGTAAGTCGTAAGTAATCTCAAATTAATTCTATCATAAGGCTTATGTGGCTAAATCACTCAATTATTACTTTAATCCATGATTGAAATTCAATTTAAGTGCGTATCTGGCTGAATGTATCATTGCCAAGTGTACTTAACTAACTTTCCAACAAATTATACCACAAGTGGAAAAATCGGCATACTGGAAGACTCTACCTTCATCTAAAAGTCCATATATGAATGACTAAGTCACCAGTGATGTGTCAAACTGATCCCATAAAATCATAAATTAAGTTACCGTGTGTGAGAGTACTTAAAAATGATCGTAGATAAGTCAGTGAAGGCCTAAATATTAACGTTATTCGCCTCTTGGCTCAAACGATGATTCTACCTACTCAAATAACTCTGTATTGATGGCATTGAGATCGTATCCTAACCTAATTTGTGCATCAGGGAATGAAAACAGCAATTGAAAACAGTACGTTTCAATAGATACCTTAGCATGCGCAATTTACACATACTATCATCTCTCAGAAGAATACTATGACCAACTTTTCAAATAACAATAACTATCACCATCACAACCTAACATCAACTTATATTATTACTCCATTCACCATTTATCACTTCAAATATCACGTACCATTCATATTAGTGCATCACAGGCACTCATTTCATCAAATACGCTGCATATGTGCCATAACCTACACATACAAAAACATTATCCTTACCGTCATAGTACCAAAGGAAAGTGCATCACAATACTAAACTGTACTACTATACTTCGTCGTAAACATTCCCTAAATACGATCTCCAAGCTTGTTATTCTGTTAAAGCCATCACACATGTGTATTAACCTTCATATAATACTCTAACACTTCACTGACAACGATTTAAAAATATCAATCACTTTCTCTCGCATCACATTGACAAATTTGCGAACGGCATTCACTGGTATTGTACGCCTATATATGGGATTAACGGTAACTTCAGATGAATACCTACTTCCATGTAACTACACTTGAATATTATCTACGCACGCACAATGTCACAAATCATATCACACATAGCCAAAAAATAAAGGTTTCTACTTACGAAAAACGACTCATAGGGGACTTTGCTTATCGGGTCGAATCTCCCATCTCGCTGTTGTTCATCGGGAATGGTAGGTCTCGCTCCATGGTTCTGCTTAGGTAATCGGGTCCATCTCGTCCTCTCAGCTGATTACCAACCCTCCTGGGTCATCAATCTCGTGAAGCGCCACCATAGTCGGAGTAGTCTCTGCCTTAGTCTTTCAGTACTTCATAGTGGTCTCTAGTACGTCAGGAACAGAATAATACAATTCATTAGTTAATATTGACATGCTGCAATTCGTTTCGTACTGCCAATGATATAGGAATATATGTGCTCTGGGCCGTCTAGTTTGGCTATAACAGTTCTAAATATGCTATTATTTGTCAATTCTCTTGCTTGCTGAACGGATGTAATTTTTCCGTGAAGTTTTAGAATTGCACTTTACAGCTGATTGAATTCTTCTCTCTACGATGTGCAGTATCGGACAAAATATAATGCTTCCAAGTCCAACCGTGACGTAGTAGCTGAACAAGACTTGACGATTCCTTATCGCTGGTCTTAAATTTCGCGTATATATGTCAATCTATACAGTTGACGTTGAGCGGGCTGCCGCGGATTTAATTCTCCTCCAATAATTGATCATAAAATCAGATAACTGGCTTGTTTCTTTACTCGATTCCGTCCTTTTTGCTGCAGTGCTGGATTGAGTCTAGTGTTCTAATGGAAGTCTCTTTTTTTAATAATCAGTTGAAATAATCCGCTTCTGTCATTCTTTTCTCACAGCCTTCTAAGAATGGTTCTTTCGGTGACTACCGGTTGAAAGGATTATCCTTTCGGCTCGTACCGATGTTAATTGCTTTCATATTGATCTTTTAATGGCTGGAACGCCATTTTTGTTCCTAATGCTGCAACTATAGAACAGTGAAATGGCACAACATCTTGGTATTTTTGCCTCGGATACAGGATAAAACCTATAAGTTTGCCTAATTTAAATTTTCTAGTTCGCCTGGAAGATTGTGCCGCCATCTTATTTTGGGGAGAAGGGTAAAAATGAGGACTTTCAAGAAACGAATTCTAAAATATAAGCAGAGTTCATTATTACACTTGAAATGGATAACTGTAAGAAAATTTCACCAAAAGAGTCAATGTACAGACACACGGTCATTAGATTTTATTTATATAGATGGGTATCATAATTAACATACTTCAACCCCCTTTCACTTCTTTTCAAGCCCCCATTAAGTGGATTTGCGATAACAAATTGTACATGTTTCTCTTATTTTAATGGAGATTCCAAATACCAATTTTGACGTCAGTAACACTCCAGTTTTGGGATATCAGTATCCTAATAAAAATAATTCATCCCCATTTTCTGTCCTTTCCACAGAACCCCCCCCCCCTCAACTAAGAGTTTTACGGGAACAAAAAGTACGCGTTTTTTCATCTTTAAAGGAGATTTCAAATATCAATTTTCATCTCTTTTTTTTTTTTTTTGCTATTTGCTTTACCTCGCACCGACACAGATAGGTCTTATGACGATGATGGGATAGGAGATGCCTAGGAGTGGGAAGGAAGCGGTCGTGGCCTTAATTAAGGTACAGCCCCAGCATTTTCCGGGTGTGAAAGTGGGAAACCACGGAAAACCGACTTCAGGGCTGCCGACAGTGGAGTTCGAACCTACTATCTCCCGGATGCAAGCTAGTAGCTGCGTAACCATAACCGCACGGCCAACTCGCCCGGTTTGCATGTCTGTAACGTCTTCAGCTTTTGAGATAAGTATCGTCATAAAAAGTATTCTACCCACATTTTTATCATTTTTCATCCCCTTATGGGAATTTTCCGTAAAAATTACGAGTATCTTTATTTTTAAAGTACATTTCAAATACCATTTTTACGTCTGTACACTGTTAAGGTGTTGAGATTTATATATTCACATTTATACAGTTCTCCCCACTGTTCACCCCCTTAGCGATAGGATATCCAAAAATTCCCCCTTGGTGAACACCCACACTGTAATATACATGTATCTCCAAAATTGTATTTCTTTGTGTCGAATAGTTTTGGCCGGTCGTTGATTACAGTTAGTTGGAGTTAGCCTTTTACATATAGAGATATAGATGGCACTAAGCATGGGTACGTACGTTTTTAAGTGCAGACTTTCATTTCGAGATTTACTGCTCCCAAAAGCTACATCATATCAACGAACGGACTGCTCCATCAGAGCCCATTTCATCGTTCTAAATGGTCGTTCCTATAAAATTTTATTGTATCTCCCATATTTATGGGTTTGATTGAGTTAAATACTTTGAATAGGGCGAAATTTGGGCACATTTTTAATACGTTACTTTATTTTTCGCATACTTACTGTATGTGGAAGCTGGAAAAATGAAACTTGGCTCGCATATGGCCATCAGTTAGTAGAATGTGCGTGACAAATTTGACGATTCCATCTCTCCTATAACTGTGCCAAAATATAGAAAATACGTGTAAATGTACAAACTTTACGTAAAAACGAGAAATGCTGTTCTTTCTAACGTATAAGAGGTGGAGATACGACAAAATGTCACCTGAATAATGTTGTAGATCTCTTCATGCTTAGTTCGACTGAGCCATCCGTTCTGTGATACGACTTACCGTTTAGCCGCCAAATACATCAAAATGAATGTCTGCACCGTCATGAAAATTGCCTCCATATTTCGATATTTTCCGCAGGTAAAAATTGAAAATTGTAAACATCTAGGAATGTTCGCGTCGGTTACAGGACAAAACCTATAATTTTGCCAAATTTCAATTTCCTAGGTCGTCTAGAATATTGTGCCACCATCTTGATTTGGGGGGAGAGCGGTAAAAATGAGGCCTTTCAGGAAACGAAACATAAAATATATGCAGATTGTCGTTATTACACCTGAAACGGATAACTGTACAAAAATTTCTCCCAAATAGTCAATGAACAGACACACGGTCGTTACCATTTTATTTATACTGCATACTTAAGTATCAGAATAAAAATATTTCAACCCCTATTTCACTTCTTTTCAAGCCCTCATTAAGTGGATCTTCCGAAAACAAAAGTAAGTGTTTCTTTATTTTAATGAAGATTCCAAATACCAATTTTCAAGTCTGTTAACATCTTCAGTTTTTGAGATATCAGTATCCTAATAAAAATAATTCAACCACATTTTCAGTCCTTTTCAACCCCCGCCCCCTCCCCACAAATGTTTTTTTTTCCGGAAACATAAAAGCGTTTCTTTATTTTTAAAGGAGATCCCAATTACCAATTTTCATGTCTGTAACGTCTTCAGTTTTTGAGATATAAATACCCTCATAAGAGGTATTCAACCAATTTTCCACCATTTTTCACCCCCTTAATGGAATTTTACCGAAACAAATATTACGCGTTTCTTTATTTTTAAAGAAGATTCCAACTACCGGTACCATTTTTAATTCTGTAAACTGTTAAGTTTTTGAGATACATGTGTACTCATTTAAACAGTTCACCCCCTTAGCGACGGAATATCCAAAAATCCTCCCCTGGTGAGCACCTATACTGTAATATAAATGTATCCTCAAAATTTCATTTCTTTATGTCGAGTAGTTTTGGCTCGGTGTTGATTACATACAGTCAGTGGGAGTTAGCCTTTTATATATAATGATATAGACTTGCCATTTCTCACCGGGGGCTCGGCCCCATAACACCCAGTTGCTCTTCGTTAGGAGTGGGTGATTACCCGTGTCATTTCACTGCTGATATTCTACATTTTTCACAATTTAATAAACATTTCTTCACACCCAATATACAGCGACAATCATCAAACAGGGAAGACCTATCAAAGTTGGTCCTACGACATGTAAATACATCTCGATCACGGCATGTTGGATTGCTATTTCCAAATAACATGCACGGTCATCAAGAAAGGCACTTTATAAGAAATGGCGGCGTGTTCCCATCCTCATATATACAGCATTTCGCACCGGACTATAATGATATAGTGTAAACTGCTGTCGTATGTTAATGTTTTACACTTGATTATTATTATTATTATTATTATTATTATTATTATTATTATTATTATTATTATTATTATTATTATTATTATTATTGGGCCGATGACCTTCGATGTTAGGCCCGTTAAAACAACAAGCATCATTATTATTATTATTATTATTATTATTATTATTATTATTATTATTATTATTATTATTATTCAGGTTTTCTTAAGTTTTCCCGTTTTTTCAGTTACATTAGGCAGGATTATTATCCTAGACTAGTGAAACGCTATTGAATTTCGGATGTTCTACGTTACGGAACCTTCAAATTCCTATTCGGCACTTTCCTCAATGCTGCAGGTTTCTGAAACTTCTGAAACAACTATCTTCTGCGGCTGAATTTAGGAGTCAATCTTGGGACAACGGTTGGAGTGCATACTGCAGCTGTTGGGTAATTTCATCTAGTGTTTCCACCACTGTTGGAACAAAGACAACACTATACTATATCTCTTATTTCATTTGCCACAGAAAAGTACTTGTGTAACTTTCCTCTGATCATCTTTTGGATCTCCTCAGGAGCTGATATTGCAATATCTATCAGACAGGCCTATGTGACGTCTCTCAGTACAATGTCAGGGTGGTTGTGACTCGTTCTATCATTTCCTTATTGTATCTGTGATTTTTCTGTAACTTGATACATATTATGACGTGATTTCCTTTTTATCCAAATTCCATTTTCGTATTTTGGTCCTAAGATTTTTCTGAAGAATTTTCCTTCTTGCTTTTCGATCATCTTTATTTGAGATCTGCCACCAATGATAATAGTTTCAGATGCATAAAGTGTTTCTGTTTTAACTACTGTGTTATAATGTCGTAATTTTGCCTTTTTATTGTTAAAGTTCTTTTATTGTACCTGTTGCAACTAATTTTGTATGCTCTTTGAAGTTTTGCAATTCTCTCTTTTTTACCTCGCTTATTTAATCGTCCTGGTTCAATAATTTTACTTGTATGTATGTACGTATGTATGTATGTATGTATGTTGGGTGTTCAGCCCGAAGGCTGGTTTGATCCTCCACAGCTATGCCAACAGCTGTTATAAATGGCCTAGGCATCACTGAAGGGGCGTACTATGGAAACGAGGGATTAGGTAGTTTCCCGTTGCTTTCCTCATCAAGCCAGAAGTTTCTCACATATCAGTCTGCCAATCCCGCTGAAATGCACACACCAAACGACCCTATGAGTGATATTTTCGCACCATTCATAACGGACTGGCTGCATAAGGAATGGCATTACTAGCATCGCACGTATCTCGGTCACTTTCATATTGTCCGACTCGTTGGCTGAATGGTCAGCGTACTGGCCTTCGGTTAGGAGGGTCCCGGGTTCGATTCCCGGCCGGGTCGGGGATTATAACCTTCATTGGTTAATTCCAGTGGCCCGGGGGCTGGGTGTTTGTACTGTCCCCAACATCCCTGCAACTCACACACCACACATAACACTATCCTCCACCGCAATAACACGCACTTACCTACACACGGCAGATACCGCCCACCCTCATCGAAGGGTCTGCCTCACAAGGGCTGCACCCGGCTAGAAATAGCTACACGAAATTATTATTATTATTATTATTATTATTATGCTTTCATATTGTCAAAGCCAAGGATGAGACTGAGAAAGTAACAAATTTATTCTTGCCCATACCAGAAGACATAGTGCACTGTAAACACTACATCTCACCAGCAAAGGCATAATTTCACCTAGATACTTAAATTTGTCTACTTGGGCGATATTTCCATATTTGGTGATTAATGGTTGATTATTGAAACGTGATCTAGTCCCTTCCATATACTTTGTCTTTTCATAAGAAATTTGGAATCCTGTTTTGGCTGCTATTTCATGTAGTTTATCTACAGACTGGATTTCTTCCTGTCTGTTGTTAGGTAGGATAGCAATGTCATCAGCAAATGCTAGGCAATTAAGGTGTGAATTTGGTTTTGGACACATTTACCAATATTTATACCTTTAGTTTCATTTTTCCATATCCTAATAACTTTTTCCAGAACTGAATTAAGTAGTAAGGGAGATAATCCACCCCTTCTCTGAATCTTGTTTTCATTTCAAATGGTTCAGAAATTACTCCTAAAAGGGTTACTTTCGATGTTGTGTCGGTCAATGTTTGCTTGATCAATTCTCTTGTTTTCTTGTCAACTTGGAAATCGTCTACCACATTTAACGCTGTCTGTCGGTCTACAGAATCGTACGCCTGATTTAAAGTCAATAAATGTGACTACTGTTTGTCTAGTTTTTCGAATTTGAAGAATGGTTTTAAGGTTGAAAATTTGCTATTATTATTATTATTATTATTATTATTATTATTATTATTATTATTATTATTATTATTATTATTATTATTATTATTATTATTATTATTATTATTATTATTATTATTATTATTATAGTCTACTTTTTCACTAGAAATGTGTAAAAGGGATTGGAAATGATAACTGTTTTAGAGCTTCACGAATAGGAAATGAATAGTGATGCACAAGAATTAAAAACCTTGGAAGTTCATATAAAATGAGAATTCGAAATGCGGGATTCAGGTAAACAGCACGCACATCGATACTAAAATTACTGTATCAGAACTGTGTGATCGTATGGGATAAAAAGCAAATATTTGGGTGATACTTCGAACATTAATTTTAAATACAACGGAATGCAAATGACAATCAGTCTAGGAAATAAAAAATAGCGCCACATAACCATTGAATGAATTGCTGAAGTGTGGTTATTGTGAGACCGTACTCAAAAATGTATACACTGATCCTAAATCGCTCGTATTTCTTTTGCCACGGAATAATAATAATAATAATAACAATAATAATAATAATAATAATAATAATAATAATAATAATAATAATACATATCAGTGTCGGTGTGACGTAATTATTCTTATTTTTTATTATTATTATTATTATTATTATTATTATTATTATTATTATTATTATTATTATTAAGAAAAGTAGTTGTACTGAAATATATTTATATACTCATAATAGTGAAATATGAACTCGTTGGCTGAACGGTCAGCGTACTGGCCTTCGGTTCAGAGGGTCCCGGGTTCGATTCCCGGCCGGGTCGGGGATTTTAACCTTAATTGGCTAATTCCAATGGCACGAGGGCTGGGTGTATGTGTTGTCTTCATCATCAATTCATCCTCATCATGACGCGCAGGTCGCCTACAGGAGTCAAATAGAAAGACCTGCACCTGGCGAGCCGAACCCGTTCTGGGATATCCCGGCACTAAAAGAAATACATTTATTTTCATTTCAGTGAAATATGAGTCTCCATGGCTCAGGCGGCAGCGCGTCGACCTCTCACCGCTGGGTTACGTGGTTCAAATCCCGATCTCTCCATGTAGGATTTGTGCTGGACAAAGCGGAGGCGGAACGGGTTTTTCTCCGGGTACTCTGGTTTTAACTGTCATCTTTCAATATAGCAACACTTTCCAATATCATTTCATTTTTTCTGTCAGTCATTAACCATTGCCCAAGAGGAGTGCGACAGGCCTCGGCAGCCGGCACAATTCCTATCCTCGCCGCAGGATGGGGCTTCATTCGTTCCATCCCTGACCCGGTCACTGACTGGAAAACAGGTTGTAGGTTTTCATTTTCAATAGTGAAATATCTGCCTGACGTCCCAAGTGACCATACAGATACTGGATACAAATACACATTACAATTTTCTGTGAAGGAAGCAAACGGGTAAACAAAAGGTGATTTAAAATAATCAAGTCCATACGAAATTCGGAGCTAATTTTGGTGGTAAATATGATTGTGTAAAGCGGTACATTTTTGTAAAACTGTGTTTCTTGTATTTAGTAGTATTTTGAGCCGGTTTCACGTGATACCTATGCGCTATGATGATACGTACGTCCACTGTGGTTCTAGGTGTAGATCTTCTGTTCGCTTTACCTTTCGCATAAATTAACATAATTGTTTAAATGTTATTTGTCGTATCTAAGACGTAAAATTAATAATTTGTGAACCATTAAATAATTTGTTGCAATAATAAAATACATGAAAGAAGATACAAGTTGTAGACAAAATAACGTATGAATCGAAATGCCCAGAAATCAGCAGTCCGTCTAGTCTTATCAGTTCCTATAAAACAGGTCATCCAGTATGCATGTTTCATAACAGCCCTCTAGGCCTAACTATATCCTGGACCATACAGGTTTCGTATGTCATCATCATCATCATCATCTGTTTACCCTCCAGGTTCGGTTTTTCCCTCGGACTTAGCGAGGGATCCCACCTCTACCGCCTCAAGGGCAGTGTCCTGGAGCTTCAGACTCTTGGTCGGGGATACAACTGGGGAGTATGACCAGTACCTCGCCCAGGCGGCCTCACCTGCTATGCTGAACAGGGGCCTTGTGGAGGGATGGGAAGATTGGAAGGGATATGCAAGGAAGAGGGAAGGAAGCGGCCGTGGCCTTAAGTTAGGTACCATCCCGGCATTCGCCTGGAGGAGAAGTGGGAAACCACGGAAAACCACTTCGAGGATGGCTGAGGTGGGAATCGAACCCACATCTACTCAGTTGACCTCCCGAGGCTGAGTGGACCCCGTTCCAGCCCTCGTACCACTTTTCAAATTTCGTGGCAGAGCCGGGAATCGAACCCGGACCTCCGGGGGTGGCAGCTAATCACGCTAACCACTACACCACAGAGGCGGCCCAGGTTTCGTATGTACATACCATTAATATAATTTAAAACGCTGCTGTGCATTTGAAAAGATTTTCCGACATTTTTGTACTGAATATTATTGTGTAATTACTACGACAATCAAATACCCATACCGGGCGAGTTGGCCGTGCGGTTAGGCGAGCGCAGCTGTGAGATTGCATCCGGGAGATAGTGTGTTCGAATCCCACCGTCGGCAGCCCTGAAGGGGGTTTTGCGTGGTTTCCCATTTTCACACCAAGCAAATGCTGGGGCTGTACCTTGATTAAGGCCACGGCCACTTCCTTCCAACTCCTAGGCCTTTCCTATCCCATCGTCGCCATAAGACATATCTGTGACGGTGCGACGTAAAGCCGCTAGCAAGAAAAAAAAATACAATTACCGACGAAAAAGACTCCACAAAAGTTTATATTTCTAACTGAAACATCCTAAACTCTATGAGTGGCTAAAATTCATTGCCCCTTTATTTATTTATTTATTTATTTATTTATTTATTTATTTATTTATTTATTTATTTATTTATTTATTTATTCATCATCATCATCATCTGTTTACCCTCCAGGTTCGGTTTTTCCCTCGGACTTAGCGAGGGATCCCACCTCTACCGCCTCAAGGGCAGTGTCCTGGAGCTTCAGACTCTTGGTCGGGGGATACAACTGGGGAGTATGACCAGTACCTCGCCCAGGCGGCCTCACCTGCTATGCTGAACAGGGGCCTTGTGGAGGGATGGGAAGATTGGAAGGGATAGGCAAGGAAGAGGGAAGGAAGCGGCCGTGGCCTTAAGTTAGGTACCATCCCGGCATTCGCCTGGAGGAGAAGTGGGAAACCACGGAAAACCACTTCGAGGATGGCTGAGGTGGGAATCGAACCCACCTCTACTCAGTTGACCTCCCGAGGCTGAGTGGACCCCGTTCCAGCCCTCGTACCACTTTTCAAATGTCGTGGCAGAGCCGGGAATCGAACTCGGGCCTCCGGGGGTGGCAGCTAATCACGCTAACCACTACACCACAGAGGCGGACTATTTATTTATTTAATTATTTATTTATTTATTTATTTATTTATTTATTTATTTATTTATTTATTTATTTATTTATTTATTTATTTATTTACTGTATTGTTCCGAATGGCTGGATTGGATGAACAAGTGGCGTTCAGTTCTATGCACGTTTACCTGACCTCACGTAAACGGACGTTTTCAGTGGTGATGTCCGACTCATTGGCTGAATAGTTAGCATACTAGCCTTCGGTTCGAAGGGTCCCGGGTTCGATTCCCGAACGGGTCTGGGATTTTAACCTTCATTGGTTAATTCCAATGGTCCGAGGGCTGGGTGTTTGTGCTGTCCCCAACATTCCTGCAACTTACACGCCACAGATATCACTATCCTCTACCACAATAACACGCAGTTACCTACACATGGCCGATGCCGCCCACCCTCATCGGAGGGTCTGTCTTACAAGGGCTACACTCGGCTAGAAATAGCCACACGAAATTATAAATTATTATTCAGTGGTGATACGACAAACGTACGGTTTACGGTACAAAAAGGCAACAGATGAGGACTTAAAACAGGCAACTGAAATACAGTCTGGGAATTCCAAATGATTAATAATAATAATAATAATAATAATAATAATAATAATAATAATAATAATAATAATAATAGTGGTTTTAAGTCCCACTAACTACTTTTACGGTTTTCGGAGAGGCAGAGGTGGTGGGATTTTGTCCTACATGAGTTCTTTTACGTGCCATAAATCTAACGACACGAGGCTGACGTATTTGGGCACCTTCAAATACCATCGGACTGAGCCAGGATCGAACCTACCAATTTGAGCTCAGGAAGCCAGCGCCTTAATCGTCTGAGCCACTCAGCCCGGCAATTCCAAATGAAATTGCCAGCTAAATCTTTAAACATGTCCGTACACTAGAGATGTTCATTTTTATTTGCTTTCTTGTACTGTTCTTGAATTTTATTTCATTTCTACAGTTAATCATATATCTGTGTTGATAAGTGCAGCATTACATAATAATAATAATAATAATAATAATAATAATAATAATAATAATAATAATAATTTGGTGATATTAGGTTGTCTAATGTTTATAATTCGACCCTGCGACCAGGATCGTCCTCAGAGCAATAACACATAATGTACTGGCAAGTGTCACTCCGCAGTAACAAGACTCAAGATAGAGAGACCCTGTCGTTCGAAGTATGGGCACATCTTGGGACATCCTGTGGACAGCGGGAACTGTTGGCATATGCACACAGGTCGACAGTTTCCTCTGATATCAAGTGATCTGTTATGCTGTCGGTTTCACATGGTGTAAAATCCTTAGTTATTCAGTTTCTCTCTTCAGGTAGCACTGAATTTCCTTGATGGGAGCGAACTGTGGTCTGGGGATCAGTATTCCTGAGCTCTTCAATGTTGTATCTCTCCCTTCCAAGTGTTGCTTGAAAGCACGCCAAAGAGCGATACAACCGATCCCTAAGTTTGCTGCTGCTTTACGCACCACTCTTGAAGATAAGCTTGCGAACTGGTTGGATTACCTCGAGAAAACATCCGGAGGTTGAAACACTTTGTTCGTGTTATCTCAGTCTCTTACAGACGAGTGGTTTGTCTTCACTTCCCATTTGTTCCCAATAAACTCAACAATGTTATTTTTCGGAAGAATTCGAGAAGTAATGGAAATCTACGGCACTCGTGTGCGATTTTAAGTAACAATTAATTGCGCTTATAATCGTATACACTTGGAATATGAGACACTACAGCAAAGTACTGTTTTTTTTTTAATAAGAAGCTGCAGGATGCAGTTGTTCCTGTTCGCTACAAGTATACAGGGGAATTAGGTATACCCAATCTCACTAATCCTCCAATTGCTCAGTATTATACTCCTATCCATCTGAAAATTGTCAATCGGGAAATTTTCAGTGCTTCAATGTGTATCTAACATCTATTACATCTTTATTACCGAAGTTCTTAAGTCTACTCACAGTTGCTAAGCATCCAAAGTATATCATTCTGTAAAACGAAAAGCGAACGCATTTTTACAGTGTGAAATTCCACGCGTCCGCCTCTGTGTTGTAGTGGTTAGTGTGATTAGCAGCCACTCCCTGGAGGCCCGGGTTCGATTCCCGGCTCTGCCACGAAATTTGAAAAGTGGTATGAGGGCTGGAATGGGGTCCACTCAGCCTCGGGAGGTCAACTGAGTAGAGGTGGGTTCGATTCCCACCTCAGCCAGCCTGGAAGTGGTTTTCCGTGGTTTCCCACTTCTCCTCCAGGCAAATGCCGGGATGGTACCTAACTTAAGGCCACGGCCGCTTCCTTCCCTCTTCCTTGTCTATCCCTTCCCATCCCCCACCAAGGCCCCTGTTCAGATTAGCAGGTGAGGCCGCCTGGGCGAGGTACTGGGCATTCTACCCAGTTGTATCCTCCAACCCAGAGTCTGAAGCTCCAGGACACTGCCATTGAGGCGGTAGAGGCGGGATCCCTCGCAGAGTCCAAGGGAAATACCGATCCTGGAGGGTAAACAGCTTACGATACGATACGAAAATTCTACGCAACAAATTCTTACTTTAGAAAACAGAAAAAACTTCAGAATACATCGTTTCAATGAAATGTTATTAGCTCTTCACAAAAATGAATATTAACGACATTGTTAAACATTGTTTATAGTAATTCCAGGAATACGAGATTGACTAGTGCTGGAAATATTTGATCCCTCCACATCCAAATGATAATGGGTTTCTTGATAACACTGTTACTTTGGAAACCACTAAAACAACTACTGTAAAAGTATCGCAGTAAGCTAGACACAACTATGTTGTTTCAAATATTTTCATAGATAATTAAAATTCGTATATTTAAAGTTTAGGGGCTGCCTGGCCGAGGCGGTAAAGGCGTGCTGTGTTCGCCCGGAAGGACGTGGGTTCGAATCCCCGTCAGGAAGTCGTAAAATTTAAGAAACGAAATTTCCACTTCCGGAGGTGCATATGGCCTTGAGGTCCACTCAGCCTACACCAAAAATGAGTACCAAGTTAATTCCTGGGGACAAAGGCTGCCGGGCGTATAGCTCACCACTCTACCCCATCACGTGCCGCGGTTAACACTGGTGGAAGCCTTTACATTCCACTCCTATAAGGGCCTTCATGGCCTGTACGGAGGTGACTTTGTCTTTGTTTTTATCTTTACAGTTTGCTTTACGTCGCACTGACAGATAGGTCTTATGGCGATGATGGGATAAGAAAGACCTAGGAGTGAGAACGAAGCATCCATGGTCTTAATTAAGGTACAGCCCCAGCATTCGCCTAACGTGAAAATCGAAAACAACGGAAAAAATATCTTCAGGACGGCCAACAGTGGGGTTCGAACCCACTATCTCCCAGATGCAAGCTCACAGCTGCGCGTCTCTAACCGCACGGCCAACTCGCCCGGTATTCGTATATTTAAAATATATTAACATATTTTAGGCAAATGGTCGAATTGTGATGAAAAATTAATGAATAATAATATTTGAATAAACGGGTACACTTTTAATTTGCGTGATTTAAAGCACCCTCTCGCCTACGGCACGTGCATTAAACTTCTCACTCTTTCAGCTACTTCTTATATAAATTGCTTTTATTGTTTAAGATTGATGAGAAGAACAAAAAGAACTACTGTGAGTAGACCCTCTTTAGGTTGCCTGCACATCAATTTTGAATTTTCGTTATACTCTACCAGATTTCAGAGTAAACCAAATCTCTGCCGGGTGATCAAAGCCTGAGTTCTTTGGTAATTTTGTCGGGTAAACACGTAATTTTCAACTAACGACATTTTTCATGCTAATAAAAAGCATGGCACTACAGTCCTGAAGGCCCAACATCAAAATACGAAGGTAATTCGTTAAGACCTTAATCTGGAATGTGGATATCAGTAGCTGCAGGAACTGTACGCTTTTACGGAAAGACCGCAAACATCTGAAGGGAATAGGGATCTGGATTTAGAGAAGAATGACCCAAACTTTGTGTATAGAAAGGTAGACAAACGTAAATATTCTAAACGTTCTCAATGCGTTCAGAAAAAAAGAAGACCTCTCTTTAGTCATTACCAACGTGCAATGCTACTATCTCAAACATAACTGAAGGGAAGATCATGGGGAAGAAAACTGGAAGGAGACATAGAGGAACGATGGTGAACGAAATATGGCACATAACAGGGTCCATAAACAACCAGTAACTGAAATATTTTAAAGAAACAAGAAGAAGAGAAACATACTTGAAAAGGGAAATGAGAAGAAGCTGGGTGGGTGTAGTGGTGGGGGTAGTGGTGGGGGTGGTGGTGGTGGTAGTGGTAATAATAATAATTTTATTTGCTTTACGTCCCACTAAATACTTTTACGGTTTTCGGAGACGCCGAGGTTCCGGAATCGAGTCCCGCAGGAGTTCTTTTACGTGCCAGTAATTCTACTGACACGAGGTTGAAGTATTTGAGCACCTTCAGATATCATCGGACTGAGCCAAGGTCGAACCGGACAAGTTGGTGTCAGAAGGCTAGCGCCTCAACCGTTTGAGCCACTCAGCCCGGGTAATAGTAGTGATCCCACCTGGTAATTACACTGATGTTCATATGTTTAAAAAGACCTTGAAAGTCTAGAGATAGGAAGTTCGTATTCACAGGACTTGTTCATTAGTATTTTCTGCAGAAACGATTAGCATTTCAGTCCCCTAGGTTCAGCGTGTGTCCTGTTGCCTAGTAAGCACTGGATCCTCCA
Organism: Anabrus simplex; assembly: GCF_040414725.1. NCBI lineage: Eukaryota > Metazoa > Arthropoda > Insecta > Orthoptera > Tettigoniidae > Anabrus > Anabrus simplex. Next base: position 1,000,267,243 of record NC_090265.1, on the reverse strand, counting down.
TGGGCACTGATAACTTGTTCCAAGCGTGATGGCATCGACCTGTATAAGGTACGAATGGCGTCCTGAGGTATAGCCATCCATGCTGCATTCACCTGGCTCAACAGTTCATCTTTGGTGGTTGCCATTAGGTCACAGCGCCGCACCCATTGTTTCACCATATCCCATACATCTTCGATTGGCGACAAGTCTGGTGATTGGGAGGACCAGGGCAACAGTCTGACATCCGGTGACAACAAGAGGGAACGTGTTCGTGCAGCAACATGTGGTCGCGCATTTTCCTGCTGAAATATGGCGTCTGGGGTGTCGTGCAGTAGGGTAATGCTACGGGTGGCAGGATGTTACTCACATAGGTCAGACTGTTCACAGTACCGTGGATACGCACCAACTGTGATTTGCGGTTGTACCAGAATGACGCCATTCCATACACTATTGCAGTCTAACATATTTATCCACATTATTCAAAGGTAAGCGGAGAAGTGGTAACCCAGACTGTAATAAACGGCGACGGACTGTCACTCTTGATAGTGTAAAATGTGTTAGACCAGAGCAATGCCATTCGGATAAGGTGTCGATCTTATCGGGGGGTGGTCTGGGTGGTGCGATCAGACCTATCTCGTCGTGTTCTACGGCCTTCTGTAAACCATAGTGTACACAAGCGTTGCACTGCCGACGCACTTCGTCCCACAAGGGCAGCAATTTCCCGAATGGATACATCACGTTCTATCCGGGAGATAGTAGGTTCGAATCCCACTATTGGCAGCCCTGTAAATGGTTTTCCGTGGTTTCCCATTTTCACACCAGGCAAATGCTGGGGCTGTACCTTAATTAAGGCCACGGCCGCTTCCTTCCAACTCCTTGGCCTTTCCTATCCCATCGTCGCCATAAGACCTATCTGTGTCGGTGCGACGTAAAGCCCATAGCAAAAAAAAACATCACGTTCTCTCATGCCAATAATGCGCACTCTTTCAAACTCACTCATCTGGCGATAAGGTTCTCGTATACGTCTGCGAGGCATACTGTACGTCTGCTCAGGTCACATCGATCCATTACTTTCGGCTTAAGTGACAACGAGAGTCGCAGGTACATTTTAGCAGTCGGTGGTGGTTTTCAGAGATATCGATTTGGATCTTGAACATGAGGACTGACATAGTTCAAATGCTAATCATTTATTTCGGAACATACCAATGCATATGTCCTGTGAATATGAACCTCCTATCTCTAGTCTTTCAAGGTGTTCTGTTTTTAAAAACATGAGTGTATATACGTCACTTTAACGTGACGATCAGTGTTTACCTCTAGCAGGCGTAGCTGTAGAGCTGTGTAACGCAGTCTACTTACGCAAACTGTCTAACGACTGCTTCATTAGAGGTAAAGTTGCACCATTATAAGTAAAGTAACCATGTTTATGTGCGTTAAATGGAGCAGTAATCCTCTACCAAAGTTGATAGTTAATAGATCTTCAGTCTCATTGGCTTGGAGAACTTTTCACTGTTGTCAATACAAACATTCCTGAGAACTAAAGTCGCTCCCTCTCCGCTCTCCGCCCTCCGCCCAGCCTTTCTTTAAATAAAGTCCCTTACTTTTCACTCGAAATTAGCAAAGCAAAGTTTCTCTCCAAGTGTTGGACCTATCTTAAACTTTGACAATTAAAATATCTTAAGACTTTCATTACGCCAACAAGTTAAAATCCCAAACATGAAAAGAGGAGAAAGAAGGAAGAGTTAAGATTTACGGCCAAAAACAAAACAGCGAGACACCAGCAGGCAAATTATATTCACGAGATCACCCATAAAAAGTAACTTGCATTCCTTTCCTAAGACTCATTAACGACGTTGTGGATATTAGAGAGATTAAGTTGAAATAAGTAATACTGACAGTTCGAAAGAAACGTTAATACTAAGAAACAAAGCTTGTAGTTTTACGTGACTGATTATAGCCACAAGGCCTCCATTTCTGCATGAAAACTGAATCTCAGCGAAGTGATATTCCATTTCAAAAAAACAACTTATTTTGTCCGGGATTCAAATCGCAACCAACTTAATTAAGCCAGTGACAAAGTCTCTCTGTTACCACGCCTCCAAGGTAATACTTGCTGACTTATTTTGTGGGCACAGAAAGTCATACATTCGTCAGCACTGCGTACTTAACAGACTGAAACTTCATAATAATATTATTGGTTTTATGTCTCATTATCACCTTTTACGGTTTCCGGAGACGCCCAAGTCTTGGAATTTTGTCCCACGGGAGTTCCTTTACCTGTAAGTAATTCTATTTACACAATACTGACATATTTAGGTACTTTCAAATACAATCGGATTGATCCGGCATCGAACCCGCCAACTAGAGCTTAGAAAGCCAGCACTATATCGTCTGAGTCAATCAATCAATCAATCAATCAATCAACCAATCAATCAATCAATCAATCAATCACTACCGATCTGCTTTTAGGGCAGTCGTCCAGGTAGCAGATTCTCTATCTGTTGTTTTCCTAGCCTTTTCTTAAATGATCGTAAAGAAATTGGAAATCTATTGAACATCTCCCTGGTAAGTTATTACAATCCCTAACTCTCCTTCCTATAAACGAATATTTGCCCCAATTTTTCCTCTTGATTTCCAGCTTTATCTTCATGTTGTGATCTTCCCTACTTTTAAAGACATCACTCAAAAATATTCGTCTACTGATGTCATTCCACACCATCTCTCGACTGACAGCTCGGAACATCACTTAGTCGAGCAGCTCGTCTCCTTTCTCACAAGTCTTCCCTGCCCAACTTTGCAACATTTCTGTAACGCTACTCTTTTGTCATAAATCATCCAGAACAAATCGAGCTGTTTTCTTTGAATTTTTTTCAGTTCTTGAATCAAGTAATCCTGGTGAGGGTCCCATGCATAGGAACCATATGCTAGTTTGGGTCTTACCAGAGACATATTCCCTCTCCTTTACATCCTTACTACAACCCCTAAATACCCTCATAACCATGTGCAGAGATCTGTACCCTTTATTAACAATCGTATTTATGTGATCACCCCAAAAAAGATCTTTCCTTATATTAACACCTAAGTACTTACAATGATCCCCCCAAAAGGAACGTTCACCCCATCAACTCAGTAATTAAAACTCAGAGGACTTTTCCTATTTGTGAAACTCACAACCTGACTTTTAACCCCATGTATCATCATACCATTGCCTACTGTCCATCTCACAACATTATCGAGGTCATTTTGTGTTTGAATACTTCATCCACCAGTGCAGATGATCAGCATCTGAGTAGCTTTTATCAAATAATTGGAAACATAAATTATTATGATGTAAAGCGCCAATAAACACACACGCTCAGGCACTACTTAAATATAAAAATTAAATTGTGTCTATTCAGTGACCAGTATGTAGTACCTTAAACTAAACTAAGAGGTTGGGCAGGGCGTACACTTTTATCGCAATTCATTAAGTTTGATTCATTAATTGCATTTTCCTCTTATAATTATTTGACTACTGCTACACTAAATATAATTTATTTTGCCCTAGACGTTAACAATACTATATTTTCTAGAATAACATGTATCTTTCCTTGCCTTAGCTTATTTACTACTCACCATTTCCTCTCTCGTCTCTGTTAGTAAGCCACATTATGGATAATTTTAATATGTATAATTTTACAAAATTTCAACAGTGTCCTTTTAGTACCACATTCTGCCATAATCGTCTGTTTCTAAATATCCTTCACTCTAATCATTACTTTCTTACTGAATTCCTTATCTTTTTCTTTATACCGCATTCTTTACGCCAGTTGTTTCCCATTCCTATTCTGTCGAGCATCCTTTTCAATTTCTTTAGCCAGTAATCATCCTTTAACTGTTCCATCTCTTTTTTGTATGCTAAATTCAGCATTTCCCTCCCTTCTCTCCTTCTTAACCAATGTTTTATTACTTTTCTGGCTATATCCGCTTGAATGCTTATATCCTCACTTACTTCTAACTCCAAAATTAGTCGTGCAACCTGAAAGCCCCATTACTATTTTTCAGAATGTATTATTTATTACCGGTACATCTAATATTTCTGCCCCGTACAATGCTCTTGAAATCACTAGCGCATTTAAAATATTTGTATGTATGTTATATTCAGTATTAGGCATCTTCCTATCTAAACAACTTGTGCTCGATAAAGTGGCCAACCCTTTCATTCTATCACGTCTTATTTGCTTATTCCATTTCCCATTCCTATTCTGTTGAGCATCCTTTTCAATTTCGTTAGCCAGTAATCACCCTTTAAGTGTTCCATCTGTTGTTTGTATGCTAAATTCTGCATTTCCCTCCCTTCTCTCCTTCTTAACCAATATTTTACTACTTTCCTGGCTATACCTGTTTGAATGGTTATATCCTCGCATAGTCTTCTAACTCCGAAATTAGTCATGCAATCTGGAAGCCCCAAAATTATTTTGCAGAATTTATCATTTTTTGCATCTAATATTTCTGCCCCATACAATCCTCCTGAAATAACTAGCGCATTTAAAATATTTTTATGTATGTTATATTCAGTATTAGGCATCTTCCTCTCTAAACACCTTGTGCTTGATAAAGCGGGCAACCCTTTCATTCTAGCAGGTCTTATTTGTTCATTCCACTTTCAATTACATGTCATTATAATTACTAGATATTTGATTTGATTTACAACTTCAGCATGTAGCGAATGAGGTTATTTTCCTGTAAGGAATGGACCTCACCCTGCCATCTACTGTGCACAGTTAACGCTCAGTTTCTATGCTCTCATTGTCTGCTCTCCATCATCCTTTCTCTTCCCTCTACTTGCCTTTCATCTCTCGCCTTCACACACGTTCGCCTTCCATCATCTGCTGTCAGTATGCTTTCAAACGCTATAACTCGTACCCTCTCGTATTTCTCTTCCTCGAGACTTGAATTCCGCTATCGTCCGCTAAAAGAAATTGTATTCACTTATTTTATGTAGCCATAAACGAATAAGAAAATTGATTTCAGCGTCACTATATAAAACAAATATCATATACCCTAGAAACACACCTTTAGGGCAAAAGAGAAATTATCCTGACTTTTTCGCTCATGCTGACCAATCCGGTATAAGCACAGCACCGAACGCATTGCTCATCCGGTTATGTTCGCGCAGTTCGCGCAGCTGTGAGCTTGTATTCGGAAGATGGTAGGTTTAAATCCCAAAATCGGCAGCCCTGAAGTTGGTTCTCCGTGGTTTCCCATGTTCATACCACGCAAATGCTAGGGCTATACCTTAACAAAGGCCACGGCCCATTCCTTCCAAATCTTAGCCCTTTCCCATCCTTGTGTCGCCGAAAATCCTCCCATGTGGTAGTGCGACGTTAAACGACACAAAAATATCAGAAGAAAAATGTTAGAAATGTCAACCAATCTGTAACTGTCTATAGACACAATTTTATCGTTTTCCTGTTATTTTAATTTTATCGCACCTACGTGTACTTGTGTTATATAAATTCATCAGAGTAGCACTTTCAAACGTCTTCAATAATACATTTCACCACAAACGGTCAGCGTACTGGCCTTCGGTTCAGAGGGTCCCGGGTTCGATTCCCGGCCGGGTCGGAGATTTTAACCTTAATTGGTTAATTCCTACGGCACGGGGGCTGGGTGTACGTGTTGTCTTCATCATCATTTCATCCTCATCACGACGAGCAGGTCAAATAGAAAGACCTGCACCTGGCGAGCCGAACCCGTCCTGGGATATCGCGGGCACTAAAGCCATACGACATTTCAACAGGAATACAAAAATAAAACAGTATATTTTCATGCTGAAAGTTTTATTCACTGTATATGTTACTAACGCCTGTGTATTTCATTTGATTATTATTATTATTATTATTATTATTATTATTATTATTATTATTATTATTATTATTTCAAGTTGTTTTTACGTCGCACCGACAGAGATGAGTCTTATTGCGACGATTGGACAGGAAAGGGCTAGGGATGTGTAGGAAGCGGCCGTGGCTTTAATTAAGGTACAACCCCAGCATTTATATGGTGTGAAAATGGGAAACGACGGAAACCCATCTTCAGGGCTGCCGACAGTGGGGTTCGAACCCACTACTCCCGAACACCGGATAATGGCCGCACTTAAGCGACTGCAACCATCGAGCTTGGTCTTATTACTATTATTATTATTATTATTATTATTATTATTATTATTATCAGGAACTCTCGTTATATTACTACAGATCATATTTTCAGAGCTGAAAACTACTTTACTTGTAAATTAAGACTATAGAAAACAAACTGTGGTATTCATTTTTAAACCAGGAAATTCATAATTGCAATGCATTGCCTGCAGCACTGTTAGAACATTTTCCAAAATAGTTTATATTCTTCAAGAAAGAACTCTTGTAAACTGATAATTTTATACAAATATCTATGGGATTATTGTGTATTTACAATGGCACGCCAGTAGTAAGTTACTGTACTGCGCAATAAAATTATTGAAAATATTGAATTTACCTGTGAATTTGTATGTGATTGTGTTTTAACTCTAACAACTAGCTTAGTTAGGGTACAGACCCCGCATTTGCCTGTGTGAAAATGGGAAACGACGGAAACCCATCTTCAGGGCTGCCGACAGTAGGGCTCCCGGATGGTTTTAACTCTTACGTTACGTTACACTGCGCCCAACTTGGCGGGTTCAATCCCTGGTATTTGAAGGTGCTCCAATACGTCAATAGTTGTACTTCCTCTTAAAACAATTATTATCACCACCACCAATATGTTATCTTTATATCAGTAGATTTCATCATCATCATCATCATCATCATCTGTTTACCCTCCAGGGTCGGCTTTTCCCTCGGACACAGCGAGGGATCCCACCTCTACCGCCTCAAGGGCAGTGTCCTGGAGCCTCAGACTCTTGGTCGGGGATACAACTGGGGAGAATGACTAGTACCTCGCCCAGGTGGCTTCACCTGCTATGCTGAACAGGGGCCTTGTGTAGGGATGGGAAGATTGGAAGATAGGCAAGGAAGAGGGAAGGAAGCGGCCGTGGCCTTATGTTAGGTACCATCCCGGCATTCGCTTGGAGGAGAAGTGGGAAACCACGGAAAACCACTTCCAGGATGGCTGAGGTGGGAATCGAACCCACCTCTACTCAGTTGACCTCCCGAGGCTGAGTGGACCCCGTTCCAGCCCTCATACCACTTTTCAAATTTCGTGGCAGAGCCGGGAATCGAACCCGAGCCTCCGGGGGTGGCAGCTAATCACCCTAACCACTACAACACAGAGGCGGACATCAGTAGATTTACTGGTACATAATGGAATTCCTGCGTGTCAAATTCGGGAATATCTTCATAACCGAATACCGTAAAACTAGTTAGTGCAATTATTATTACTATTATTATTTTTATTATTATTATTATTATTATTATTATTATTATTATTATTATTATTATTATTATTATTATTATTATTATTATTTGAACATATGAGATTTTTCCAACAAAGAAAATTTAATCAGTCGGATGTCCTAAAAAAAGAGAGCTCTTTGACCTCCATTCTATTTACCTATAAACATTATCTGTCAAAGAGCTACTATATAGCGTAAAATGCCCCATAGCTATTTTTCTCCAAAATGTAAACTCGTATTGTGTGAAACAAATGGTATTCTACCTCCACAGAAAACTTCCATGAACAACCAACTAATACCGCAAAATGTGATTATAATCTTGATCTGAAATCAACTAGTAAGGTACACAAATTTAAGAATTTTGTAAAAATTACCCATGTGGAAGGCATATCTAGAGTCATAATCTTAGTAAATATTTATCTGACCGAACAAGTTGGCTGTGTGGTTAGGATTACGCAGTTGTGAACTTGCATTCGAGAGATAGTGGGTTCGAATTCCACTGTCGGCAGCTCTGAAGATGGTTTTCCGTAGTTTCCCATTTTCACAGCTTGTGCTGTACCTTAATTAAGGACACGACCACTTCCTTTTCATTTCTTACCGTTTCCTATCCCATCGTCGCGATAAGAAATATCTGTGTCGGTGCCACGTAAAGCAAAATGTAAAAAAAAAAAAAAAACCCTGCTCTGTAAAAATATTTTAAAGAATAAGTTCCCTCTTGCCGAGACAGTTTATGTTGTATTTATTTACCTACGTAGATGTGCATTACGTCGTATTTATGTTGTATTCCTGCTTACTTAACTACCTTATGATCTTGTCATTGAACTTAACACTGCATGTTACGTAATGTAAAATCCACATGTAAATGTGTTAAATGTATACCCATAACTCGAGCCTCAGGTTCATTGCGACCATAACAGTAATATATTATTATTATTATTATTATTATTATTATTATTATTATTATTATTATTATTATTATTATTATTATTATTATTATTATTATTATTATTATTATTTTATCTACCTCTGTGGTGTAGTGGTTAGTGTGATTAGCTGCCAACCCCGGAGGTCCGGGTTCGATTCTGGCTCTGGCATGATTTTCGGAAATTGGTAGGAAGATTGGAATGGGGTCCACTCAGCCTCGGGAGGTGAAATGAGTAGGAGTGGTGGGGGTGTCGATTCCTACCTCAGCCATCCCCGAAATGGTTTTTCGTGGTTTCCATGGTTTCCCACGTCTCTTCCAGCCAAATGCCGGGCTACGGCCACTTTCTTCCCTCTTAATTGCCTATCCCTTCCAATCTTCCCATCCCCCACAAGGCCTCTCTTCAGCATAGTGTGTGAGGCCGCCTGGGCGTGGTAGTGTTCCTCTTTCCCAGCTGTATAGGCACGATTAAATGTTTCTCGCTCAAGTATGCTGCTCTTGAGGCGGTGAAAGTTGGATTCCTCGCTGAATCCGAGAGAATAACCAATCCTGGAAGGTAAACGGATTAAATAATGAAATTATTATTAGTAGTATTATTGTCCGCCTCTGTGGTGTAGTGGTTAGTGTGATTAGCTGCCACCCCCGGAGGCCCGGGTTCGATTCTCGGCTCTGCCACGAAATTTGAAAAGTGGTACGAGGGCTGGAACGGGGTCCACTCAGCCTCGGTAGGTCAACTGAGTAGAGGTGGGTTCGATTCGCATCTCAGCCATCCTGGAAGTGATTTTCCGTGGTTTCCCACTTCTCCACCAGGCAAATGCCGGGATGGTACCTAACTTAAGGCCACGGCCGCTTCCTTCCCTCTTCCTTGTCTATCATTTCCAGTCTTCCCATCCCCCCGCAAGGCCCCTTGAGGCGGTAGTGGTGGGATCCCTGGCTGAGTCCTAGGGAAAAACCAACCCTGGAGAGTAAACAGATTAAGAAAGAAAGAAAGAAATTATTATTATTATTATTATTATTATTATTATTATTATTATTATTATTATTATTATTATTATTATTATTATATAATAATATTCATTTATTGTTCGCTAATCGGCCAACTAGGGACCACGATAATTACCATTATATATTCTGCTGTTTATTTAATTTTCGATGCATCGAGTAGGTTTTCATTAGGTCGCTTTATCGAGGGCGGCGTTCATCCGACCACATTTCACCAGCTTCGCATTTCTCATCTCGGCAAGTCTTAAAAGTCATTATGTTTGTTTTAAAAAGGTATCTTTTGTGCTCGTCTTCCGGTCCATTTCTTCTAGGTCATTCTTGACGTTAGCATGTTAGGGTATTGCTCTTTTTAGCTTTGAGTCAAAATTGTTAAAAATGCATTTTGTCCATCAAGAGTCATCCATCCACCGTAGGTCACCGTAGCAAGGAGCCTTGCGTTTTCGCATTGTGTCCGTGATCTTCTCTATCTTCTTGCGTGGATTTTCTTATGGAGATCCCGTTCTTGTAGTCTGGGCCAATTACTGTGTGTTCTGGAGAATCATTTTCTCTAATATAGCCAGCGCACATTTCTGAGATCTAATAAGGCATTCTGAAGCATAGGCAGATACCAGCTTGACGACAGTGTTGTAATGAAGAATTTTAGTATTTATAGAAAAACACCGTTTCTTATATACCCGGTGTTTAGTTGGATCATGTTGTCTTTGATGTTTGACATTACTTCCATCTTTTCAAAGGATATCTGCAAGCCTGTTTGTTATCCTGCTTCTTTCAGTACAGTAATTTATTCTGTCGTAGTTCCAAAATACTCTGTCATTATTGCTAAATCATCCGCAAAAGCTAAGCAGTCGATTTTCACTCCATTCTTCGTACCAGTCCTTAAAGGTTTTTTTGTTTGTTTGCTTGCTAGCTGCTTTACGTCGCACCGACACAGACAGGTCTTATGGCGACGATGGGACAGGGAAGGGCTAGGAGTGGGAAGGAAGCGGCCGTGGCCTTAATTAAGGTACAGCCCCAGCATTTGCCTGGTGTGAAAATGGGAAACCACGGAAAACCATCTTCAGGTCTGCCGACAGTGGGGCTCGAACCCACGATCTCCCGGATGCAAGCTCACAGCCGTGCGCCTCTACGCGCACGGCCAACTCGCCCGGTCCTTAAAGGTTTGAACAAGTTTCTATCTATGTCACACTACTCGTGAAGAACTTTAATATTCATGTACTTTCTGTTTCTTATTTTTTGTCTTTGTTTTATTGTTCTTATTTTGACACAATGTAACTTCTTGTTTTGATACAATTTCTCGTAATATTTTGCCCTTATGAAATGTCTGTAGTTTTGTACTTTATGTTTTCAGTTAATTTCACAGCTATGTATAATAATAATAATAATAATAATAATAATAATAATAATAATAATAATAATAATAATAATAATAATAATAATAATAATAATAATAATAATAACTATCCTTTGCTCACGACTGAGAAGAGTGTCACAGAGAGACCTGCAGCTATGATCGTAGTTTGGTACCAGTTAATACACTGCAGACTGTGGAGGGTGAAAAATCTCCGCCCCCATCTGGGCCCGACACGCAATCAGCCCGATGAACTCCTATCGACCCTGCTATCGATAGACAAAAAGAGCTGCACGAACCAACGAAGAAAGGGTTTGCTGACTTGACTGCCTTCAGCAGCCCGCACCCACAATTTTTTGGGGACACCAAACCGTTCCATCGTGTTAATAGTGACGTGCGTACAGTCCCTAATAAAAGAAAGGGGCAGAAGTTGAGCTGAGACGGACTTCAGCCTCTCCAAGGTCACAATATCCTTCAAGTAATTTTCCCCATCTTTCCGATAAACTTCAAAGAAAAAGGGACTCCAGGTGTGAGTGAATACAGTACACTGAGCCAGGTGAAATAATTCATCACTACAATAATAATAATAATAATAATAATAATAATAATAATACCAAACCAAACCCCATGGCACTACAGCCCTTAAAGGGCCTTGGTCTACCAAGCGACCGCTGCTCAGCCCGAAGGCCTGCAGATTACGAGGTGTCGTGTGGTCAGCACGACGAATCCTCTCGGTAGTTATTCTTGACTTTCTAGACCGGGGCCGCTATCTCGCCGTCAGATAGCTCCTCAATTCTAATCACGTAGGTTGAGTGGACCTCGAGCCAGCCCTCAGGTCCAGGTAAAAATCCCTGACCTGGCCGGGAATCGAACCCGGGGTCTCCGGGTAAGAGGCAGGCACGCTACCCCTACAACATGGGGCCGGTATAATAATAATAATAATAGTAATAAAAATCCACAACCTGTTTCCAGTCATTTCGATAGGGTCAGGAATGGAATGAATGAAGGCCCTCATCTAGCGGCGACGATAGGAATTGTACCGGCTGCCGAAATCTGTCGCACTCTTCTGGGGCAATGATTAATGAATGACAGGTGAAATGAAATGATATTGGAGAGTGTTGCTGGAATGAAAGATGACAGGGAAAACTAGAGTACTCGGAGAAAAGCCTGTCCCGCCTCCGCTTTGTCCAGCACAAATCTCACATGGAGTGACCGGGATTTGAATCAAGGAACCCATCGGTGAGAGGCCGGCGGGCTGCCGCCTGCCACGGAGCCTCTCAATAATAATAATAATAATAATAATAATAATAATAATAATACAGACAATATCCAGCAAATACATCCTGAAGGAGAACTTCCTGAAAGAGAAAAGAATTACTGTTGTTGCAATTCATTGTAATCTCTGTAGCTTGAACCGTACCAAAACAGGTATAGATAGCTTTACAATAACTGAGCTTACCAGTCTTCATCTATCGGAAACTACAGAAGGCAATTATATTGAACGTATGCAATGCAGTCAGAAAATATATTCTGACTAAGCCAGGAAAAAAAACGTCTTGAGTGTAACCGCTAAAGTTTCAATGTAGGAAGGAAAAGAAAAGGTGTTTTTTTTGTTTTGTTTTTTTTGTTTTTGTTTTTTTGCTTTACGTCGCACTGACACAGATAGGTCTTATGGCGAAGATGGGACAGGAAAGGGCTAGGAGTGGGAAGGAAGTGACCGTGGCCTTAATTAAGGTACAGTCCCAGCATTTGCCTGGTGTGAAAATGGGAAACCACGGAAAACCATCTTCAGGGCTGCCGACAGTGAGGTTCGAACCTACTATCTCCCGATTACTGGATACTGGCCGCATTTATGCGACTGCAGCTATCGAGCTCGGTAAAAGTAATAATTAAAAAACATATTAATAATAAGTTGGTTAGTAAGTAAAAAAAGGATATTGAAGAAGATTCTATGTTACAGATGAGTTGATGGATGGAGAGTTTATTTACAAAAGCAGCCGTTGTATTTTTTTTCAAAAGGTAGATTTTGAAGTCGTCCAGTAGACGATGATTTTTACTACAGCCTGGATGTATCATTTATATGAAAACTAGCCCATTTCATGCGCGAGGGCTTGTAATGAATCAGTTTAACAACAATCAGTCTTTCTTTAGTGAAAAAACGAACTGCAGTAACGTAAAACTACCAATAAAGAGAACTACAATCTTAAAATTGAATTTGTTTCTAAAATCATTACGTATACCCATGTTATTCCCTAAAGCAAGTCGTTAGGCAAAAATCTGGAAATTGAGGGCAAGATGAACATCCAAAAATAGAGTCCTTCCTAATTTTGTACTTTCGCTGTGAAGTGAAACTTTTTTTTTTTTCTGCGTCTTGTTCCTTTATGTTACTCATAGCCTGACAATTACAAGTTCAGTTCTTTTACTTCTGGAATTACTGGAACGTATTTATTACAAAACCGGAATCACTCAGAATTCTCTTTAAATAATAATAAAGAGAAAATGCTGCGTCTTACCTCACATTGAAGGTGCTTTGGTGCTTAACGATCCCAAAATGAATGATGACGTATGGCAAACACTGAGGAGATGAAATATGCGGGAAACGAAATACTTCTGCGCAGATCTGGCTACGGATGTACTTGCTAGTAGATTCGACTTACGCGACGTGCGGAGCGACGAGGGGAAAACCTGTTATTCGAATTTTCTAGCACGCGTCCCATAAGGCGCTACGCGCGTTCTTTGCACATGCTTGTAAATTTGGGTCTTTACTTGGCGTCCCTTTTCTTATTTTCGCCGTTTGATGGGGGATTCATTCATTCCATTCCTGACCCGGTTGAAACTGGAAAAAGGCTGTGAATGATTTTCACTTGGCGTGTCTTTTTCCAGCTAGTATGGTTCTCATCCTTGTGCTCAGAAGAATATATATAAGAGCATACTTTTTACATCTTCTGTTATATGTGATGAGTATTAGTATATTCCGCACACTGATACTTCATTTTGGACGTTTCTCTTGTCATAGAGTGTCTAGTGAGTCAGAAGAAAGATTTCAGTGAGAAACTTCCCAGTTCAGGAGAATTGATGTTTGATTCAGTGATGGAACGCTGAGAATGTACAGTAAAAATCTGTGAAGCGGAGATAAATTTCAGTGTATATAGTACGTAAAAACAATAAATTGTCTGCTTTTCAATATAATGGAAATAATATGTCAGCTGGTGAACCAAAGCTTAAAAGGTTCTCGGATGAATACTCTTGGATGTACCTATATTTGCTGCACCATGTATAAAAAAATGTAATTGGTACGTTGAACTATTACAGGTTACATAAAAAGTGCTTTCAGGGAAAGCGGAAGATTGAGGCATCCCGAGGGTAGGATAAACTACTTGTAAGTTGTAAATAATGGAATGGAATAAATTGCAGGGGAAGAAACTAGGGCTTCGAAATCGAATGAATTATGATCAGAGGGGGGAGATGTAGAAATTCAGACATGTTACTCACGTGTCAAATTCTGTTGAACGTATTTTCAACATTCAGCAGACCATGGCAGGGAATTGTTTCTCTACAAATCCAAATCTATATATATAAAATAAGAGTTTTGTCTGTACATTGCTCAGAATTTGAAAAGAATGGTATTTCGGTATCGATTATGTCCACAGTAACTAGAAAATGCAGTTTTTACTTTTCCGTAATTTCTGTCTGTCTGTCTGTCTATCTGTCTGTATGTATTGTGACGTACCCACTTTGCCCACAGATGTATGACAAATTTATAACGTGGCGGGTCACTTTAATATTAAAATAAATAAATGATATGTCATTGTTTCTCCAGAAACAGTATCCCAAGGGCGCCAGTCTTCAGGCTTATGGTTTGAAAACAAAAGTAGATAATTAATAATAATAATAATAATAATAATAATAATAATAATAATAATAATAATAATAATAAATAAAAATACGTAATGAGACTCAAAAAACTCCCAGGGGTGGGGTGAACGGAACACAAATCATTAAGTACACTAACTTGGAATTTAAGGATCATTAATAATTATTTCATAAAATACCAATTAAAACAGCTATTTATTAAGATGAAAAACGTGACGTAACGGCGTATTAACGAAATCTGAACTTACGGAAGCAAAAGAAAAAGTGAATGAAATTAACTCTAAGAAAATGAACTGTTGCGCGAAGACTTGCAGTAACTTATGCCATAAGCTCACCAAATGTAGACTCTGTTGTCTTGAAGCTGAAGATGGGTGGATATCTCGTACCGGCTGCCTTCTCTGTTGTTGGATTCCATTCCTACATCCACATATCCTGTCTTTAACACTTCCTATTGTACTCCTTACACAAAGTCGTAATGAGTCGTAATTTTAAATGCAAAACCACCATGGGTTATGTTCATGGAGAGAATACACTTGTATTCATCCGTATTACGGAACAGTAGCGTAGCTAAACTCATAATAAAAGCTCTCCTGCCCTATACCAGTCAGAACCGGTCTCCCGTTGACTACCTCTCGTCATTGAGATAACAAGTCCCAATGAGAGTAACTTTTGAGTAGAATATACTCAGATGCGAAGTGAACTAAGTTAAAATCTTCTCCGATGTGTAGACGTAGAATCGTAGTAAGAGTATCTTCCAAGCGTGAGAATCAGAATCAGAATGTCCGAATCTCAATCTTAATGTCCTCTCCAGCCCTTGTCGGTGGTATATATTGGTTCAAAAGTCTCCTTCCATCAGCCATATCACATGGTCCAGTAAGATTCGAGGTCTCATCCCTTCTCCCTTGTATAGCTGTGCATCCATCACGTTGCTTCATTACGTTCATTCACATAGGCTGAACTTTCCCGCTGAAATAAAGCGTCTCGAAGCTGAGTTTGAAAAGTGGGTGTTAATAATGTATCAAC
Organism: Anabrus simplex; assembly: GCF_040414725.1. Lineage (NCBI taxonomy): Eukaryota > Metazoa > Arthropoda > Insecta > Orthoptera > Tettigoniidae > Anabrus > Anabrus simplex. Next base: position 1,000,251,685 of record NC_090265.1, on the reverse strand, counting down.
TGTCTCTTCATGAGGTGGAGAGGGTAAGCTCTCTCGTAATCTAGATGACGTACTTTTCCTGGAATTGGGCTGAAATTAGCCTGCTGACTCTGGTCACCTCACAACGGCTATTGTAAAATTTACTGCAAGTTATAAATATGCGTGATGTTGAAATACTTTACCCAATAATTTGTTCGTTCAGAATACGTTATAGCCGCGATACAAAGAAATGAAATGATGATTGAAATGGATGATAAAGACCCTATATATACATATTAATTTAAAATGACCTATCAGTGATTAAATATATACATCTTATCAATTAAATATATAGTTCAATAATTAAAAACATTCAGTGATGTCCCAAACATCACAGTATGTACACGCATCACGAGAAAACGGCTGAAGAGAATTTAATAAAAATCGGTATGTAGAGTCGGGAGGTGAGCCGCTACAATCTAGGCTATAAATTATTTTATTCTGATCATTTACGTCTTATGTATTTTTACCGTACCGGTTATGATAATAGAGATATTCATGAATTTGGATTTTTGTTGCCAAGTCCATATCAACGCCGAGCCCCGACAAAATGGGTAAACAGAATTTAATGAAAATCGGTATATAGAGTCGGGGAATAAGAAACTACAGTTTAAGCTATAAACAATGTTATTCACCCTGGGTGAAATGGTAGTTTGGGGGAAGACACCTAAAATTTAATTTTTAAATACCTATGTTCTTGGTCCTATGGAAAATTACCACATAACAAAAGTTATAGAGAATATAATTTCCGATAATTTATGTTTTATTCAGTTTTACCGTACCGACTATGATAAGAGTGGTATTTCAGAACCAGAAGACAATAATGTGACGGCCTACAATATCGAATGCGCGTAACATAGATCAACAATAACATTACACTGACCGTTGTTTGTTGTAATGTTCTTTATCTCTTATGCTGGCATTCAACTCCGATAGATGGGATTACTGCTGCGTACCGAGTATAACAGCCTAACTGAATATTGGTGGGAAATAGCTGAGGAGTTAGATAACTTTCTTCTTTAGCATGCCAATCCTCAGGTTCATACATTTTCTGATACTGCTGGTACGTAACACACTGGTTCATCATAGTATGCCAGCTATTCGATACCTACTCTGATGCGCTGTTTTGAATAAACAGTGTACGCACTTATGTCAGAGGCTCAGTTAGTAGTAGTAGTAGTATGAACTGGTCTGGAATTACAATTTAGCCCTATTCCAAATTATAGTACCAGAATTCTCTAAATAACTCACAATTCAACCTTGAAAAGAGCCGTTTCTTAGGATAAGCTTCTTCCTCTTCACTTTCATTAACTCTACATTAATTTTATTCCAAATTAGCAGCGAAGATGTGGTTTCTTCTCTGGCTTGGAGGAGAAATTGCCTCCACGTCAGATAGTTCTTTCCCCCGCCAGTGTAGTGAATTGAGATTTGAGATTTTCCGACTCATCGGGTACTCCCAGGAAGACGATAAGTAAACGGGCATAGTTTTTGCCCTGGGACTATCCACTATTTGAACACACACCGCCCCCTCCCTGCGCCGAAAAAAGGACGACAATTGTTCACGGATCACGGATATCTGCGTCTTAGTCATTCCAGCTCTGTAGCTTTGGACTGTTAGTTCAGCAGCATAGTACTGTTCGTTAAAAGTGAAAACGTGTGTTTTTTCATTTGATCGAGTATTTCATATGAAGGCATTGCTTAATCGCGCCATTCCTACCGACGTCATTGTAATGACCCATGTTCATTTCAGTTGGGAAAACCACTAAGAGAGTCTTTCTAAGAATCTATAAAGGCAGGCGGAGAATGAGTGTCTGCCGTTATAATGAAAACTCTTCAACCTGATTGTGACTGACGGTAGGCAAGCTGGCCTACCATTACAATGAAAATTCCCTAACCCAGTCTTGATATGAGAAAAGACGTTGGTGATTTGACCGTCGTGCTTCTAGGGCAACATTAACAGCTATGCAACTTAATACAATCTTGCTCACAAGGTTTACACTACCTAACCTAGAATTCTGTATAAAATTTAGAATTCCGTAGCGAAGCACGGGTACATCAGCTAGTAACTAATAAAGAGACATCTTGAAAAAATGTATATAATATCGATCTGATGTTCGAGGAATAGGTACAGAGAATTTAGCAAGTTGCAATGGGGGTAATTTAGAAACTTTTGAATGACGGATAGAAATTTGACAGCATTCAAAGAGATAATATTAATTCATGAATCAATTCCCGAAAGCTATCTATAACACTGTATACTAGCGAAGAACACTCAAGTGTGCAAGCTTCTTCGTAATTCCCAAGCATGTTCCTTAATTCTGTGGAATCATGTGAGGAAATGGAAATAGGAGACTATGCAGGAACTAAGTCCATTCACAAATGCTTGCACACTAAACACTAAAGCCATAACTGTCTACAGCAATGATGTACGATACTTAGTGAGATGGCTGCGCGGTTTAGATCGCGTGACTGTGGGCTTGTATTAGTGAGATAGCGGTTTCGAATTCCACCGATAATATTGTTTAATTTATTTTATTACTATATTAAAAATGTCAATATTTGTAATTTCTGTACAAGATCTACAACTATTAGCATTGTTGTTGTAAAATACTAAATAAACATAATTCATTATTATAACGTTATCCTTGTAAATAATATTATAGTAGAGTCTCTTTAATCCGTCACCGTCGGTGCTGACGGCATGATCAAAACGCAAGAACGGTTGGATTACCACCAAAATAGCAGTAGTATTTACCTTATACTGTGCACTCCAATAAAAGTAAAACAAATAAATACAATGCAATAATAACTTGGCATACCAAGAACACTTAAGAATGAAAAATTGTGGTAATGCTCTTTTGTGTGGCAGATGACATTCGACATTTTGCTGGTATCCTTCCATTTCCGTATCGACGAAACGTTTATAGGCGTGGATTAAGAATTCTGTTCGATGTATAGAACAGCTTGGCGTCTGTATGGAGTACTCGACTGAGAAATTCATAGTTTTCATCATCATCGCCTTCTTTTCAGAATAGTCTGCACTCTGAATAACAGCAGCGATGATCTGATCGTCATCTAATTATTCTTCTTCGTTGTGCAGTCAGCCTCCCTTTCAGAAATCCATTCATCTACGTCTCATGATTTGCAAAACTTGCGTGGTTGCCCGTGTATCTTAATGTTTATATCGAGAGTCTTCTTCTTCTTTTCTTCTTCTTTTCCTGCCGCTTTTTCCCACACCTGTGGGGTCGCGGGTGCGAACTGCGTCGCACATGTGGATTTGGCCCTGTTTTACGGCCGGATGCCCTTCCTGACGCCAACCCTCTATGGAGGGATGTAAGCACTATTGCATGTTTCTGTGGTGGTTGGTAGTGTAGTGTGTTGTCTGAATATGATGAGGAGAGTGTTGGGACGGACATATACACCCAGTCCCCGAGCCAGAAGAATTAATCATAAGCGATTAAAATCCCCGACCCGGCCGGGAATCGAACCCTGGACCCTCTGAACCGAAGGCCAGTACGCTGACCATTCAGCCAACGAGTCGGACAATGTTTATATCGAGGGTCATTTTCATAAATTTCAACCACCATTATTGCCCAAAGTTTACGCCAGGATTACTCAAGTGGTCATGCTTTTGTTTCTTCCCAAGTTTCAGCAACTGTGTAAAAAGCATCCTTTAAATTACAAGTTTTCATCGCCGCAATTAGGTTGCTGCCTATTCTGCCTTCTCTAAAATATATGCAACATGTGTTGAACATGTCTCCTCTTTAGTCATACAGTTGCCCCCTGGATGAGAGAAGTGACGTTGAGTGGAAGAAATACAGACTTTACTTCCCCTCTTTGATACGATAGCGCGTTGTCCAACAACTGAATGGCAACACGAAATTGCCTTCACATGTTGTTCAATTGCAGGCACGAACGGCTCAAGGAACCCTAATTTAAAAAGGCGGTTGTCCATCCAGGCCGATTTTGATTGTGATGATATGCTGGCAGTGATAACAACTTAATATTCTTGAATGTCCTCAGTGTTTTCCGACTTGTTGATAAATAAATAATAATTTCGTGTGGCTATTTCTAGCCGAGTGCAGCCCTTGTAAGGCAGACCCTCCGATGAGGGTGGGCGGCATCTGTCATGTGTAGGTAACTGCGTGTTAATGTGGTGGAGGATAGTGTTATGTGTGGTGTGTGAGTTGCAGGGATTTTTGGGACAGCACAAACACCCAGCCCCCGGGCCAATGGAATTAACCAATGAAGGTTAAAATCCCCGACCCGGCCGGGAATCGAACCCGGGACCCTCTGAACCGAAGGCCAGTACGCTAACCATTCAGCCAACGAGTTGGACGACTTGTTGATTATAAACAGCGATAATTTATGATTACCATTAGCATTGCAGCAAGTGGCAAATGTCACTCTCCCCTTTGTAAGTTCTGTCCATTTCATACCGTCGTTCCGTGGGGTAAGACTTCTTTGTGGAAGCATAGCTCAGGCCTGATAAATCGATTTTATACACTTAAATCGGGTGTTATATCGTGTACAGGGGCTTTCACTCAAAGTGGGCCCGGCCGGCCGGCGCAGCGCAGTGGGTAAATGGGCAAGCTGGTCAGACGAGTACATGGCAACTCTCTGAGATTGGGGCCGAGAGAGCTTCCGTATGAGTAGTCGCATGTAAATAACAAGCACACATAATAACGCATAATAAAAGTAAATTTCTCACCTTGTCACAGAAGACGTTGACAATGTCCTCCACCAGCATCTACACATTTCTGGCTTCATCTAAAAAAAATTTCATTCATACAGATTAGTTCATCTACCGAGATAGCCGGGCTGACTGGCTCAGACGGTTAAGGCGCTGGCCTTTTGACCTCAACTTGGCAGGTTCGATCCTGGCTCAGTTCGGTGGTATTTGAAGGTGCTCAAATACGACAGCCCCGTGTCGGTAGATTTACTGGCACATAAAAGAACTGCTGGACCAAATGCCGGCACCTCGGCGTCTCCAAAAACCGTAAAAGAGAAGTTAGTGGGACGTAAAACAAATAAAATTATTATTATTCTACCGAGATAGCCTCAATTTCTCTCGTGATAGTTCGTTTGAATTCATCTACAGTGTGAGGTTTGTTGCATAAACCTTATTTTTCAATTTTTCCCATAAATAAAAATTGCAAACCGTTAGATCTGAGGATCTTGCGGGCCACCATGGTTTACTAATTACTCTGTTTTCAAAAAAGTCCTCAATTAAACTTAATGACTCGTTAATCGTAGGTGCGGTTGCCGAGTCTTGCTGGAAATATCCAGACTGGCATTCACTGTCCGTCAATTGTTAAAAAATGGTACAAGAATGTCATTCCAATGATAGTGGTTTCAAAAGCTATAGGCCCTATTATCCTGTCTGCAGTTACTGCCGCCAACACTCCCTTTTTCACACTGTAGAAGAACTTAAACAAAATGTTACGAGAGAAATTGAGGCTATCTCGGTAGATGGATTAATGAAAATTTCCTTAGATAAAGCCAGAAATGTGTAGATGCCGGTGGAAGACATTTTCAACATATTCTGTGACAAGGTGAGTAATTATTTTTCTTTGATTATGCGTTATTATGTGTGCTTGTCATTTACATGCGACTCATACGGGCGCTCTCCCGGCCCCAAGCTCAGTGAGTTGCCATGTGCTTGTCTGACCAGCTCGCCCATCAACCGGCTGCGCTGCGCCGGCCAGTTTGAATGAAAGACACTGTAGTTAAAACATTTTTTTCGAACTGAGAAACAATTGTGTTTGAATCTACATCATCTGCTGATAGAATGTTTAAGAAAAACCTAGGTAAACAACTGATAAGGAATCTGCCACATGAGGCACAGCCCTAAATGCAGTGATTGATTGATTGATTGATTGATTGATTGATTGATTGATTGATTGATTGATTGATTGATTGATTGATTGATTGATTGATTGATTGATTGATTGATTGATTGATTGATTGATTGATTGATTGATTGATTGATTGATTGATTGATTGATTGATTGATTGATTGATTGATTGATTGATTGATTGATTGATTGATTGAGTGATTGATTGATTGATTGATTGATTGATTGATTGATTGATTGATTGATTGATTGATTGATTGATTGATTGATTGATTGATTGATTGATTGATTCTCGCCTGAAATCACCACGTTTCCACTGCCATGACGTTTATTCAAGGGATGCAACCAGCCTTCACTGGCAGTAAAATAATCATTTTCTATTGAAAATAAAAGCCTTTGCCGGCGAGATGTAGTGTTTACAGTACACTGTGTTTTCTGGTATGGGCTAGAGCAATTTTGTTACTTTCATTGATCTGTCTTTATAAGTTGCTTTACGTCGCGCCGATACAGATAGGTCTTATGGCGACGATGGAACAGGGATGGACTAGGAGTGGGAAGGAAGCGACCGTGGCCGTAATTAAGGTACAGCCCCAGCATTTGCCTGGTGTGAAAATGGGAAACCATCTTCAGGGCTGCCGACAGTGAGGTTGGAACCCACTATCTCCCGAATACTGGATACTGGCCGCACTTAAGCGACTGCAGCTATCGAGCTCGGTGTGTCAGTCTTACCCTTGGCGTTGACAATATGAAAGTGACTATGGTATGGGCAATGCTAGTAATGCCTTCTTTATGCAGCCAGTCCCCGTTGTGAATGGTGTGAAAATGTCGCTCATAGGGTCGGATGATGCATGCATTTCAGTGGGTTTGACGGACTGATATGTAATAGCAACTTCTGGCTCGGTGAGGAAAGTAACAGAAAACTACCTCACCCCTCATTTCCCTAGTACGCCTCTTCAGTGATGCCTAGACCATCTATGACAGCTGATGGCGGAGCTGTTGAGGATCCAACCAGCCTTAGGGCTGAGGGCCGAACATACACATACATTCAAAATAAGCGCCTTTTCTTTGAAAATGGGGCCAGACAATGGAGTTCCTTTTCTTCTTTCTTGCGAAAATCACACACTCAATGTATGATCTAACAGTTCATACTTTTTACGATTTTGAAACCCTCCTTCCTTAAAAATCATAATTGTATGAGTTCCTACAGTAGATCTTCCCTATTCTTCCTCCATTCGTAATAACGTCCACACCAACTTCATTTGCAATTTTTTGTATTAACACTCCTTTGTCTAACTTTTCAAGCACTTTCCACTTCCGAAAGGTTGCTACCTCCCTTTCGATGAACCATTCGTTAGTGTGGTCTCTCAACAGACACCCATCCGGAATGGTTACTCTTACGGCTCGGCTGTCTGCTTCATTACGACGCACAAGTCTCCCCGCCGCGCCGCGGTAAAGTCACGTGGTTCATAAGAGGAGGACTTTTTAATTATTTCCAACTTATTGTAAATTGTATTGGTTTCGTGTAATTGTTTATTTTGGTTTAGCTTCATAGGCTTAACTACGTGAAGCAAAATAAGGTGAGTAATTAAAATAAACAAACTCCTTTGCTAAAAGTGTAACCTGTTTATTCCTTTTGGTTGTCACAATGTGACGAGTATGCAAACAAATTATTACTGTAATACACAAAACTGCTCACCTCGCCAAGAGGCCCTCCTTTGAAGATGAACACTCTCTACGCAAGCATCAGAATGAACTGGCTGGTGATTTAACAATGTATTTGATATAAAATTTCACCTGCTGACATGCCTGCAACGTACATAATTATGCATAGTATATATCTCGATCAGTGTCATGGTAGGATTATGTGGAGAGTCGAACCATCAGAAGTAGGATTAACGGTGTTATTAATAGACTATAATATAAACGCCCATTACTGTAGAAGCAGCGTATATACATTTTTAAAATATATTATGTATCTGCGTAGGTGTACTGTAATTAAATGTGCGCCCTGTTGTGTGCCTGGTTAAATACATTAAATTACATGGTAATGAATAATCACTTTGCGCAATGTAAAACAAGTCAAAATCAAACACTTCTATCTCCGTACAAATGATGAAGGTTCACGCAAGTGTTGAAGGTAAATAGTTAGGGCTACGTACTGTAACGTACATGCAGTGTGGATTAGACTTGTCAGATCTTTGATCTATCACTTTTCCCTATAAATCGGGCTACTACTCACTTACGTTGTAGATTGAGTGAAACCTGGAAGTGAGTACCACATTAGACGTGGTATTCTTCATACATACGTACATACATGCATACATACTGTACCAGAAACGATAGTCCAGCGTTACTAAACGAAGTATTTCAAGTTTTAAAATACGCGCTGCGCGCGAGTGAGCCGGCTGATGATGAGCCTGAAGCAAACAGGCTTCCAGCTGCTCAAGATTAAACTACGTTACGTATCGAACATTTGATTCCTTCCACCATCAATTACTAGCGTAATAGTAATAATATAACTATAACAGTAACATCACCATGTGTCCTAGGTTATAGCCTACAGGACTACCAAGTCTCGTGAAAATCCGCTGAGGGCTAAGGAAGTTATTGTAGAAAGCAGAAATGACTGAATTCTATGACGATTTGAAGTGAGTATTATATAAAGAACCGGATACTGGTATACTGGCATCGACACAGTCTCATGCCACAGCCCAACCAGGACGGTTGGCTGCTGGAAGTTGGTGCTACGATAGTACTGCGGGGTCAAGATCTACGGTTTCAACTCCTTTTTGCTATTGCCTTTACGTCTTTAGGTCTTATGGCGACGATGGAACAGGAAAGGGCTAGAACTGGGAAGGAATCGGCCGTGGCCTTAATTAAGGTACAACTCCAGCTTTTGCCAGGTGTGAAAATGGGAAACCATGGAAAACCATCTTCAGGGCTGCAGACAGTGGGGTTCGAACTCACAGTCTCCCGAATACTGGATACTGGCAAATAAAAAATAGAATACATCAAAATAAGAAACAAATATGCACGACAATTAAAAATCATTAACGAGTGAGAAAATATAAAAATTAAAAATCCCATAGAAATTTATGCGAAACGTACAGAAAACTTAAATTGTTCCGTTACATGTAACGCAACAGTCACTCAGACATCCACTTAAAATTGACAAAATACTCCATTACAAATAGTGTAGCATAATAACAAGCAGGTTGCAGTCACATTCAAAATGAAATGTAGCATAAATATTTCTAGTACCTTAACAATACGACTTACATCGAGGTAGATTTACTGGCACTTAAAAGAACTCCTGCGGGACTAAATTCCAGCACCTCGAAGTCTCTGAAAACCGTAAAAGTAGTTAGTGGAGTGTAAAAACCAAAACTCCCCTAACATTATTATTATAGTAGATCGAGCGGTACACATTCCCAGGCAGACTGGCTGAAAATTTAGATTCAATGTAACTGCTTTTATTGAAGTGGATAAGGTTGATCGGGCTTAATGCAAAAGAAAGTGAAGATTAAAATATCCACAGAGGAACGGATGGAGTTAGAAGTGCAACAAGGAACTCAACGAGGAAAGAAGACATTTAAAATGAGAGGTACAGCACGTAATCTCGATCATTTGTTGAAATTATGATCACGTTATCTTTGGTTGCTATCGTCTCAGAAGTATTCCTCGCACATTCTGAGAAGTCCCAGCGCGCGCCTCAGATAACTGGAGACGTGCTAAGTGTATGCAGTGCGGCACTCAAGAGCGCGGTTTCCACGCCGATAATTCATTTACGCGACAGTAAATGGGAAGATACGAAGGAGTATAATTACTCTCGACCGACGCTACTATACTATAGGAAAACATCAGACTGTCTCAGCAAAAATCAATCCTGCAATATATGGTGCTATTTCTTCTTCAATATTCAAAGTAATGGTTAACTTTTGAAACTTAAATAAGGAAAGTCTGTTAAAATTATTTTATGGTTAGCAAGAAAGATGTTTCTTACTCAACACACCTATAAAGAAAAGCCGGGTTCTATGATCTAGAGCAGCAATGTTTCTAATTTTTACACCTTCTCTACATAGTTATTCTGTTCATCTATATTTTTGGCCTCTTCTCACTTTAAGACATTCGGTTACATCCCCTAAGAGTGAACAACTTGCCACATGTCCAGAACAATTACAATTTTTCTACCAGTTTAACGTCTTACTAACGTGGACAGGTTGTTGTTACTAGAATAATAATAATAATAATAATAATAATAATAATAATAATAATAATAATAATAATAAGTGAAGAGGGACCACCAGACCTAAGTGCACGGATAGAGGGAAGCAGGCACACAGCCAGAAAATGGAAGCGAACTGGGCCAAGAAAAAGCAGAAGACCATAGCGAAGAGTTAAGACGAGCCCCGCGGTCTCTAGTAGGCTAAAACTAACCGAAAATAATAATAATAATAATAATAAGAAGAAGAAGAAGAAGAAGAAAAGTGGAATAATAATAATAATAATAATAATAATAATAATAATAATAATAATAATAATACGAAAAGATTGATAGGGTTACCACCACAATGAGAAAGAGGAGGCTGATTTTTATGGACCCATAAAGAATAACCCTCATCTCTAAAAATGGAAAACTCATCTCTGCCTAAGACAGGCCATTATTTACAAATATACAGTTGTAGAACTGGGGAATAAACCTAGAAGGTAACCTGCTAAACTTCGAAACTTGTCGGAAGAAGAATGGTAGTGGAAGGACCTGAACTTATAGATTTTTTTTTTTTTTTTTTTTTTTTGCGTCGCACCGACACAGATAGGTCTTATGGTGACGTATAAAATCATTGGTGAGAACATGAAGAAAAGAGATGTAAGCCTGAGTATGAGAAATGATAGGTAGCACAGCTTGTGTACTCATAGCACAGAGCTGGTTGCTTCACTGGATTTTACTGCGGTTGCCTGACACTCAACTGGGAGCCCGAGGTTCGATTGCCGGTTAGTCAAAAGATTTTGATTCCAGACGAGGTTCTCTCATCCTCGTGAGACAGACAGAGGAGTTGTCTCACATGAGAATCAGCCCATCCAGTCACGAAAATCCAGGAAAAAGGCTGAAGAAGTCGTCACACTGACCACGTGACACTTCAATACCTGGAGACCATCTGGCTGACCAACAATCGTCTTAGCAGGCCAAGATTTTAATGGGTTGTATGTGCCTCAAGTTTGTTTGTTTGTTTGTTTGTTTGTTTGTTTGTTTGTTTGTTTGTTTGTTTGTTTGTTTGTTTGTTTGTTTGTTTGTTTGTTTGTTTGTTTGAATACATGTTTATTAGTGCACTTCGTATGACGTTGGTGGCCGTCTGTGGAAGGAAGTATGCTGCATGTCAGTGAAGTGTACTGTGTAAGTTGTAGGAACAGTAAGAATAGAACAAACATTCAATCGTCGAGGCACAGGAATAAGTTGTATACAGTTAGAATCTAACGAATTCGTCAGGTGCGGATCCTACAATCAAAGATATGAACGCTAACCATTCAGCCACGGAGTCAGACAACGGTGGGTTAGCTAAGGGAAAGTATCGACCGTGGTCACAACGAATATACTGCCCCGATATTGGCCTGGGGTGACATGGAAAATCATCTTAAATGTACCGACAGCGTTATTCAAAACCACTACCTACCTCCCAAATGCAAGCTGACAGCTACATGATTTCTACCGGGGAGCCAGATCGCTCGTATTTCTAGTTAACGTAATCGTAGCCACGGGATTCTGATTTTTACGTAAAGACTGAACCACAGCAAAAAGTAACTTCTCATGTTACTTCCTTAGTGAGAAGGCTGTAGCGATATACACTCATTTGCAAAACAAATTGTGCACCAAGAAGAAGGCGTTGGAGTCGCATGAAACTTCAAGGTGAATGTAGTTGATGTAATTGGTTGTAATATCAGAATAAAAGGATAAATGATTGCACAAAACTGAACGTTTGAGGGGAGATACTGCGAGTAGTGCCCTGTGAGTGGGGGTGGTATCCCCTATCGTTTTGTTATTTGCTCTACGTCGCACCGACACAGATAGGTCTTATGGCAACGATGGGGCAGGAAAGGCCTAGGAATGGGAAGGGCGCGGCTATGGCCTTAATTAAGGTACAGCCCCAGCAATTGTCTGGTGTGAAAATGGGAAAAGACTGAAAACCATCTTCAGGGCTGCCGACAGTGGAGCTCGAACCCACTATCTGAAGTTCGAACCCACTATCTCCCGGATGCGAGCTCACAGCTGCGCGCCCCTAACCGCACGGCCAACTCGCCCGGTATATCCCCTATCTGTCGTAAGAGGCGGCTGAAAGGGCGAGCAGCGTCTCTGAGCTTTGGAGTGTTTATTTGCGATTTGAGTCTGGCATTGCTTCCATTTATTTGTGTCAGGCTCCTCGCTTTCACCTGTCATATCCGACCTCCATTGGTCAACTCTTGTTCTTTTCCGGTAGGTCCATTAGATTTCCGAGGCACAGGGAGTCTTTCTTTTTCATGCCCTTCGTGGTTCAATTCCCGGACGTTCAGTGTCATTTGAGCTCAATACTGGCCATCCCTAGGATTTGTATAAGGTGAACACGCGGAACACGTGTGTTCAATTCCTCGTCAGGAAGTAGAAATATTTGGAAACTTCTGATTAGTACTGAGTTTCGCTCAAAGTTTGCCAAAAATGAGTACTAAGTTAAATCCTAGGGGCAAGGGCTGCTAGACGTATAACTAACGACTTTATATCACTTAGTGCCAAGATTACGCAAAATGGAAGCATTTACATTTGCCTTCGACTCCTCCAGAGACCTCCATGGCCTGTATAGAGATGACTCTCGTTTCTTTTTACAAAACATCCTTATGACATGTGTGTAATGTACCCTACGTAATACGGTAACTGGAAACTTCCATTTGAAAATAATAGTAGTCTAACAAATGATAGTAGAAACAACGGCAGGCTCCGTTCGGGTCCAGTATCTAACATACAAAACTCACTATTTGTTAAACCCTGAACTAAAATCTCATCTGCATTTGTACGTAAGTTATGCTAAGGCATGTTTCTACATACAGTAGGGGAAGAAGAATTCCAGAACTCCCAGTTCAGTATTTATCTCGCCTAGGCCAATTAACGGAAGCTGTCATGGAAGTTCCTGGAGTGGGGGACCACGTTTGAGTCTCGCTCGGTTCTTGCTGTAAATCATGTGGTAGTACGTCCTGTATATGGGCCAAGTAATTGCTCGCAATGAGAAATGGGTTAATTTGTAAAGTTTTTAAAAGTCCACTAAACATATTAACTGCGTTAGTGAAGTCATTTCTCCACACGAACCATTCCAGAGGCTTAAATAAAGTAGGATGTGCCATGTGTTACGTAACACGTCACGCAGGGGAGACCAAAGTTCTCTCATGTTGTACAATAACGTAAGGAAGACCAATGTTCCCTTGTGTTGTACAATAACGTAAGGAAGACCGAAGTTCTCTCATGTAGTACTATACATACTTCATTAACACAAGAGAGACCAAAGTTCCCACATGTCAGTAGGTAGTAGGCTACATTAGCACAAGGGAGACCAAAGTTCCCACATGTCAGTACAAAGTAGGCTACATTAGCACAAGGGAGACCAAAGTTCCCACATGTCAGTACGTAGTAGGCTACATTAACACAAGGGAGACCAAAGTTCCCACATGTCAGTACGTAGTAGGCTACATTAACACAAGGGAGACCAAAGTTCCCACATGTCAGTACAAAGTAGGCTACATTAGCACAAGGGAGACCAAAGTTCCCACATGTCAGTACGTAGTAGGCTACATTAACACAAGGGAGACCAAAGTTCCCACATGTCAGTACAAAGTAGGCTACATTAACACAAGAGAGACTAAAGTTCCCACATGTCAGTACAAAGTAGGCTACATTAACACAAGAGAGACCAAAGTTCCCACATGTCAGTACAAAGTAGGCTACATTAACACAAGAGAGACCAAAGTTCCCACATGTCAGTACAAAGTAGGCTACATTAACACAAGAGAGACCAAAGTTCCCACATGTCAGTACGTAGTAGGCTACATTAACACAAGAGAGACCAAAGTTCCCACATGTCAGTAGGTAGTAGGCTACATTAACACAAGAGAGACTAAAGTTCCCACATGTCAGTACGTAGTAGGCTACATTAACACAAGAGAGACTAAAGTTCCCACATGTCAGTACGAAGTAGGCTACATTAACACAAGAGATACCAAAGTTCCCACATGTCAGTAGGTAGTAGGCTACATTAGCACAAGGGAGACCAAAGTTCCCACATGTCAGTAGGTAGTAGGCTACATTAGCACAAGGGAGACCAAAGTTCCCACATGTCAGTACGTAGTAGGCTACATTAACACAAGGGAGACCAAAGTTCCCACATGTCAGTACAAAGTAGGCTACATTAACACAAGAGAGACTAAAGTTCCCACATGTCAGTACGTAGTAGGCAACATTAACACAAGAGAGACCAAAGTTCCCACATGTCAGTACAAAGTAGGCTACATTAACACAAGAGAGACCAAAGTTCCCACATGTCAGTACAAAGTAGGCTACATTAACACAAGAGAGACCAAAGTTCCCACATGTCAGTACGTAGTAGGCTACATTAACACAAGAGAGACCAAAGTTCCTACATGTCAGTAGGTAGTAGGCTACATTAACACAAGAGAGACCAAAGTTCCCACATGTCAGTACAAAGTAGGCTACATTAACACAAGAGAGACCAAAGTTCCCACATGTCAGTACGTAGTAGGCTACATTAACACAAGAGAGACCAAAGTTCCCACATGTCAGTACGTAGTAGGCTACATTAACACAAGAGAGACCAAAGTTCCCACATGTCAGTACAAAGTAGGCCACATTAGCACAAGAGAGACCAAAGTTCCCACATGTCAGTACGTAGTAGGCTACATTAACACAAGAGAGACCAAAGTTCCTACATGTCAGTAGGTAGTAGGCTACATTAACACAAGAGAGACCAAAGTTCCCACATGTCAATACAAAGTAGGCTACATTAACACAAGAGAGACCAAAGTTCCCACATGTCAGTACAAAGTAGTCTACATTAACACAAGAGAGACCAAAGTTCCCACATGTCAGTACAAAGTAGGCTACATTAACACAAGAGAGACCAAAGTTCCCACATGTCAGTACGTAGTAGGCTACATTAACACAAGAGAGACCAAAGTTCCCACATGTCAGTACGTAGTAGGCTACATTAACACAAGAGAGACCAAAGTTCCCACATGTCAGTACAAAGTAGGCTACATTAACACAAGAGAAACCAAAGTTCCCACATGTCAGTACGTAGTAGGCTACATTAACACAAGAGAGACTAAAGTTCCCACATGTCAGTACGTAGTAGGCTACATTAACACAAGAGATACCAAAGTTCCCACATGTCAGTAGGTAGTAGGCTACATTAGCACAAGGGAGACCAAAGTTCCCACATGTCAGTACGTAGTAGGCTACATTAACACAAGAGAGACTAAAGTTCCCACATGTCAGTACGTAGTAGGCTACATTAACACAAGAGAGACCAAAGTTCCCACATGTCAGTACGTAGTAGGCTACATTAACACAAGAGAGACCAAAGTTCCCACATGTCAGTACAAAGTAGGCTACATTAACACAAGAGAAACCAAAGTTCCCACATGTCAGTACAAAGTAGGCTACATTAACACAAGAGAGACTAAAGTTCCCACATGTCAGTACGTAGTAGGCTACATTAACACAAGAGAGACTAAAGTTCCCACATGTCAGTACAAAGTAGGCCACATTAACACAAGAGATACCAAAGTTCCCACATGTCAGTACGTAGTAGGCTACATTAACACAAGAGAGACTAAAGTTCCCACATGTCAGTACAAAGTAGGCCACATTAGCACAAGAGAGACCAAAGTTCCCACATGTCAGTACGTAGTAGGCTACATTAACACAAGAGAGACTAAAGTTCCCACATGTCAGTACGTAGTAGGCTACATTAACACAAGAGAGACCAAAGTTCCCACATGTCAGTACGTAGTAGGCTACATTAACACGAGAGAGACCAAAGTTCCCACATGTCAGTACGTAGTAGGCTACATTAGCACAAGAGAGACCAAAGTTCCCACATGTCAGTACGTAGTAGGCTACATTAACACAAGAGAGACTAAAGTTCCCACATGTCAGTACGTAGTAGGCTACATTAACACAAGAGAGACCAAAGTTCCCACATGTCAGTACGTAGTAGGCTACATTAACACAAGAGAGACCAAAGTTCCCACATGTCAGTACGTAGTAGGCTACATTAACACAAGAGAGACCAAAGTTCCCACATGTCAGTACGAAGTAGGCTACATTAACACAAGAGATACCAAAGTTCCCACATGTCAGTACGTAGTAGGCTACATTAACACAAGAGAGACTAAAGTTCCCACATGTCAGTACAAAGTAGGCCACATTAGCACAAGAGAGACCAAAGTTCCCACATGTCAGTACGTAGTAGGCTACATTAACACAAGAGAGACCAAAGTTCCTACATGTCAGTAGGTAGTAGGCTACATTAACACAAGAGAGACCAAAGTTCCCACATGTCAGTACGTAGCAGGCTACATTAACACAAGAGAGAGCACAGTTTCCACATGTCAGTACGTAGTAGGCTACATTAACACAAGAGAGACCAAAGTTCCCACATGTCAGTAGGTAGTAGGCTACATTAACACAAGAGAGACCAAAGTTCCCACATGTCAGTACGTAGTAGGCTACATTAACACAAGAGAGACTAAAGTTCCCACATGTCAGTACGTAGTAGGCTACATTAACACAAGAGAGACCAAAGTTCCCACATGTCAGTACGTAGTAGGCTACATTAACACGAGAGAGACCAAAGTTCCCACATGTCAGTACGTAGTAGGCTACATTAGCACAAGAGAGACCAAAGTTCCCACATGTCAGTACGTAGTAGGCTACATTAACACAAGAGAGACTAAAGTTCCCACATGTCAGTACGTAGTAGGCTACATTAACACAAGAGAGACCAAAGTTCCCACATGTCAGTACGTAGTAGGCTACATTAACACAAGAGAGACCAAAGTTCCCACATGTCAGTACGTAGTAGGCTACATTAACACAAGAGAGACCAAAGTTCCCACATGTCAGTACGAAGTAGGCTACATTAACACAAGAGATACCAAAGTTCCCACATGTCAGTACGTAGTAGGCTACATTAACACAAGAGAGACTAAAGTTCCCACATGTCAGTACAAAGTAGGCCACATTAGCACAAGAGAGACCAAAGTTCCCACATGTCAGTACGTAGTAGGCTACATTAACACAAGAGAGACCAAAGTTCCTACATGTCAGTAGGTAGTAGGCTACATTAACACAAGAGAGACCAAAGTTCCCACATGTCAGTACGTAGCAGGCTACATTAACACAAGAGAGAGCACAGTTTCCACATGTCAGTACGTAGTAGGCTACATTAACACAAGAGAGACCAAAGTTCCCACATGTCAGTAGGTAGTAGGCTACATTAACACAAGAGAGACCAAAGTTCCCACATGTCAGTACGTAGTAGGCTACATTAACACAAGAGAGACCAAAGTTCCCACATGTCAGTACGTAGCAGGCTACATTAACACAAGAGAGAGCACAGTTTCCACATGTCAGTACGTAGCAGGCTACATTATCATGTTCTATATGGTACATTAACACAAGGGAGACTAAAGTTTTATCATGTAGTAAGTAGTGCATTAAGATAAGGGAGACCGAAGTTCCCGCATTTAGTACGTAGAATATTAACATTGCGAATTTAATCTAGCTGGTTGGTTACACGGTACAAGCCGCATAAATGATCCTTGGCTGGGGCTCCAACAGCACCGAGGTCATCTCACGACGTTCAGCCACGTTAAATTTGTTACGCTGCAGATAAACCATTTGACGCTCAACATTGGTGATTTTAAATTTCTTGAACTTCTTAAGTACTCTCGAATACGTGTTGGATAATTTTGAAGCCATTGATTACTCAAATGTTACATGTTATGAGAAAGTATATTTTTCACAATTCTTCGCATCACAATTACCTCAAGTCTTAATGATTTTTATTATATTTTGTTGTATGCGATTAGAACCCGCCAGGACGAATCAAATGACATTTCACAAGACTACGTGCTACCACGCCGGAGTAATGACCTATACTAATTGTTAGCCGCGAGGCACGGTGATGTAAGTAGTGCACTATTACGTCACCCGATGACGACACACCGCAGTCAGATTTTGTTGTTAAATACAATGGTCCTTCTTATAAAGGAACGCTGTGACCATACGTCTTGACTAGAAATTATTTCGATTTGAATACGTGTTCGTTCTTGTAACGCTCACCGACCCAAACATGGTTCCGAGACTATATACAGTGGTCTGCCAAATGAATATACTCTCAGGTAGGTATTCCATTTTTAAGGACGTCTGTATATTGTTCAAGGAACAGTGAAGAAAGACCAACACGAGTTAGTTTTAAGTAACTAACTTCTATCTCAAACAAATATTTATATTATCATACTTGATGCTGCACCATGGCACTAGGTAAATCTGATGCAGCTATCGCATAGAATCTGGAAATTAATACTAAAGACTGGCCAGCAAGTTCTCTTGACTTGAACCCCATAGAAAACATTTCGATGGCACAGAAGAAGGAAACTAAGAATGAGTTATTACAACTAGAATATGCTCATATAAAGAGCAAATGAGAACAGGAAAATCCAAGAAACTGACGGGAAAATGCATTTCAAGAGACTGAAACTGTGGCTGACGTAAGTGTGAAAGAAATTGATGATTATCAAATTGTTTTTCTAGAAAATGTATTACAAACCACGTAACATGTGCATCGAATAAAGGAAGCATAATTTATAACCATTCCGTACATACTATATACAGTACTCCAAAAATCATAAAATACACCATTATCCTTGTGAGTGTAATAATTTGGCAGACAACTGTACATATTCTACGTCAAAACGGCCAATTGTTGTCTATTCCTTTTGAACACTCAGGTTTGTCTCTAGAGAACAAACCATCGTGAGATTAATAGATACATTTATATCAATTTTAGAAAAGTTCCTAATCTGATTTCTGAAAATGTCGAATTGTTGATGATTTTTACCTAATATGCGCTCAGTTTTTAATCAAATATGGCCACAACATCTGGAAAATATGCAGAATTAAGTGAATCATGCAAGTATTATGAAATATCACTTCAGAATAGCTCGATTCTTTGTTTCATAATTGACCAAGAGAGTAAATAATTCAACTCAAACAATAAACGTCAAGCGAAGTATATAACAGTGTTGTGGTTATAATCCACGCCCACTGTCCTGAATGGAACAACATTTCAATCCATTGCAAATATTTATTTATTAATTTATATATTGTATATGCCTTTAACAGAGTTGTACTCCAATTACAACAAGCATTACATGGTTGATATTATAACACCATTTTGAAAAAGAACACAAAATAAAGAATAAATTTAACGAACTTGGGATACGTATATCAAGCTGAGATTTTACTTTTAAAATTAGTGACTATTACTTCTAAAAGTTATGCAGTATATGTGTATAAATATGTATATATGTGTAGGCACTTAATGATTACATACATGATTCTATTTTCATTTTAAACTATTTTGTTTTTGTAAAGAAATTTTATTTATATTTGCTGAGAATATTTAGTAGGCAAATTTTGAATTATGGTAGGGATATTGATAAATCTAAGTCGTGATTCTTAACCAGCTTGTTAAAATCAGAGCACGTTCTTACTAACGAGTAATTAATATATTTGATGATAGTATATTAATATATTACATAAAGGATTGTAAAATTATTTTCGGCTACGTAAGTTTAAATTATTTACGTTAAAATGAATCGTGGTAGGCAAATCACCAGAGTCTACACTGCCATAAACATATAAACAACAGAAATATTTCATTACAGCTAGAATGATATATAAATATAACTACTGGTAAGTTTTAAATTCATATTATTTTAGATACGGAAGGTGATGGGTGTGATCTATCAGATGAACTTAAGAAACCATAAAGTGAAGATTTTTGAGTGTATAAAACCCCTTATACTCCAGCAAAAAAAAAAAAAATTGCGTTGCCCCAAGCTTCAACAATTAGTACATAATACGTAGCATGTACCTAAAGGTTTACAGAACGAGCTGCTAAGGGGACTATTACCCACTCAAAGGGCTTGCAAACACTAGAGTTCCACGTGTTCAGCGTAACGATATTATTAGCTACATTGTTTATTTTCCTGAACGGATCTGCTGTCTCCCGTATCAAGAGTTCTGTTGGCCTCAATACATTGTGTGAACCCAGTTCCGCCTTTCAGAGTGGAGTAAAAATCCTTGGAATAGCCGGAAATTGAATCCAGGAACTCCAGGTATGAAGTTCATACGCTACTCCTATACCACTGGACTCACACTATAACACATATGACTGGTGCATTTGCATAGTGCATTAAAATTATAAAGACCGGTGTTCCCTCACGTAGTACACATTCGCAGGGGGTAGAGATAAAACAGTACCTATCAGTGAGAACGATGCTGTCAGAGAAGTTTGTGAAGGTGGATTTTACCGGCTTTCTTCCACATGTTTTCAGATACTCTAATGGTGGTATCTTAAATTAAGTACCTATCGGACTACCTCTCTTCTAGACTAAATAGAAAAGTTTACAGTAACATTCCGCTCCAAATACTCCACAATAATACACGTCACTAATTTAAGTAAAAACTCGGATGGACAATGAGTTTCCAAACCCTCAATATGATTATGTGAATCTGCTGGTCATCTGTCTGGGTATCAGTCGTCTTCTAAGGCCAAGAAACTGGATAGGATATAGTGCCAAGGATTTGTTTTTAAATATTGACAAATAAAAGTATTGTATTTGTATCACAAATGTTTGTAATAGGATATCTCAGAGACTGTTTTTTTACTTGCAGCAGTTTCGCTGATATACCATTATTAATAGCGGCATAGGTGAAGAATATAAACAACAGAAACATTCAATTATGGCTAGAATTATATTATTCCACAGAATATATGTTCAATAACCTGTCCTAAGAGATAAATTTAGCACCTAATAACTTATTACCCATTGATTGAAGGGATAGGTGCACGTAATCGTTCAAATATTCAGATACATTGTTATATCTTATTAATTTCTAACACGCAATAGTAAATGTCAGTGTCACTGTGACGTAGTAATCAGTCTACTAACGCGTGAAAATAAGAGTACTTGTAACAATGTGGACGAACTTCCTTGAGTCTGATAAAGACAGGATACACCTCGATATTGGTTGCAAAATGGGTCACAAGAAGTGTAATTAATTATTGTATGGGGAAGGTCTCTGCAAGATTGCATGCACGTTACAATAAGGGGTTATAATTAAAAATTCTAGCTGAGACGAGACGTTGATTAAGGACAAACTAGCGCCAAAGGTGAATGGAATTCGGAGATACTTGAAACCAACCTAAATAGGCTACTAGAATCCATGTATCTACATTTTATTGTTTTGTTAACCTATTATATGGCCCCATAGTCTAAGGGTAGAGAGCCTGCCTCTTACCTAAAGACCTCTACTTCGACTTTTGTCTAGTTCACCGTCATTAGGTGGTGGCATGTTGTGTCTGCACTGTCAATTATAGCTGCGATACGAGTGCGTCTTTTGGATTGTTCGGTTGCGGTTGACAATGTAAACAGTGTACATTATCATCAAGAGGAGAATTAATCCAATGAATGCAGTTGCGACGTGTTGAATATGGAAACACAAACGGAGTTGAGGATATGGTGTTGGCGAATATCTTATATAGCATAATAATGCAGACATATAATGGGGATGACACAGAACTGCATGATGTTACGCTCGATAGGAAGAAGGAAGGAGAGGAAGAACCTGAATCTAAAGGTGGCTGTTCAAGCAATATAAGACATTCACCTCCAGAACAACAGGAGCCGACAAATCAAAGTGAGTAAGAACTATCTCCACCCAAAAAGTCCAGGCCCAGTGTGTTAGAAGATATTGAAGACATACTGGAGAACATTTATGAAGACTTATTACAACAGTGGTTTCACCTCCTATCACGAACTAATGAGGACCTGTAAATTATAAGTTAATTTTAAATTATATGACAAGCAAACGACGAGAAGGAGCTCACTTCAAAAAGACAGGCTGTCACAGTTACAAACTTAAAAGAGCACGTAAGGTCGCCTATGGATGGCGTTTGGACCTTCTCTGTTGACATCTACAAATATGTACACTAGAAGTGTCTAATTGTTGCCCTGGACAATTTCAAAGTTTCGACCACTTTTATCGACAATCTTAAGGCTGAATGTGTAATTTAATCACACATTCTTCATGCGTAAGGACATATAAGAACATACGGAAGGCACAAGAGTGTGCGGATGAAGTGAAAAATGTATAACGGACAGGAATGTGGACTAAGGACATGTTTGGAAAGTGACGAAAGTCATTTTTAATACAAAATGCCTTCATTGTCAAGAATATCACTAATAGGAAGGAAAACTACAGCTTATGTGCTGCAGTTTTTACTTAGCTCTACACAGAGCCACACAATATTGATGAGCTTGCATCCGGGAGATAGTAGGTTCGAATCCCACTATCGGTAGCCCTGAAGATGGTTTTCCGTGGTTTCCCATTTTCACACCAGGCAAATGCTGGGGCTGTACCTTAATGAAGGCCACGGCCGCTTCCTTCCAACTCCTAGGCCTTTCCTATCCCATCGTCGCCATAAGACCTATCTGTGTCGGTGCGACGTAAAGCCCCTAGCAAAAAAGTAGCACAATATTGATGTGGCCTTGTCAATGAGTAGCAGATTAGCTAACATGATGTGTATCTGTTTTCAAGAAACACAAGGCACTTCCGGCATAAATTTTTCAAGGAACTTGAATCAAATTGTCCACGAAACATTCATGTTGAAGCAATCGAAAGTGAAAAAATGACGAAAGAGCATACAAAACGTTTCCTAACTTCAGTCGTTTTTGAAATTGTAAGTGAAACAAGTCAATTTCTGTGATTCCTGGTCACGTAATACAAAGCGTACCCCTACAGATGCAAGTTTTCAAAAAAAAAAGTGTTGTACTTCAGATTTCGCTACCGAAATCTACAAAATATTGCCAACTTTTCCATGTGCACTTAAGTGGCAACGTAAAAGGATCTCTGATTTCGTAAAGACTGCAATGATAGAAAACACAAGTACAGTTACACGATCGGCATTTCATCATTATAATTCACTCTGTGAAATACAAAAGTGTTCTGTACCAAGTAAAAGCCTGTATTGCAATATGCTTGGCAAAACGCAAATTGTGACATTGACATATTTATATAATTATTTTAAAATATAATTAGTGTGGCTTTTGATATTCCAGACACGTGAATTCGCAGAACACCTGGTACTGGGCAACGGAGAACCCTAACATAATAGCCTACATCATCAGCCACACCATGATGAAAAATACTGTGTCTGGTGCATCATTGGGCCAATAATTGTCCACATGGTTCTTTTAAATAGATTTTTTGATCAACTCAATGAAGAAGAAAGACAGAGCTGCTTCTTCCAGCAGAACTGGATGGGATGCCACACGTCTAACATATCCCTGCAGCAAGTCTATTGTGTCTTCTCTGAAGAACGAACGGTAAGCAAACATTTGTGGACATCACGTTCTCTCGATCTAACAACGTGTGATTTTTTTTCTATTAAGGACACTTGAAGAGCAAGGTGTATGAAACTAATCCACACACTATACACGAACTGAAACGAACTGAAGGACAACATCAGCCATGAAGTCGCCACCATCGGTGTCAATATTTTACGCCAGGTGTATTTGAACATGGTTAGATGTGACTGATGTATACTGACGCTGCAATGGGCATCTTTAAATATCTTGCATAAATAATAAGTCCTTTCAGCACTTCGCTTCTTTATTTATATTTATCCGATTCATTCTATACTAACACAGGCTACTTTTTCGTGCGCCAATCTGTAACTCTATTGACAGTACACACTTTTCCATAACAGGGGATCACTTCTCCTCTAGCAGGTTAATGAAACATTGCACATGCATGGTCTAACAAGCCTAAAGCTTGGTTATATTGCTCTGGTGTTTCATCTGCGGCCGCAAAAGACTTTGTAGATTGTTCAGTAAGCCACAAATTATTTCAAGATAACGATATTAGCAAATATCCTATTATTATTATTATTATTATTATTACTTCTTCTTCCTTCTCCAGTTTTCCTACGCCCTAGCAGGGTTGTAGGAGTGAACCCTGTCGAACATGTGGACTTGGCCCTGTTTTATGGCCAGCTGCCCTGCCTGGCGCGAACTCTAAATGCAGGGATGTATTCACTATTGCGCGTATCTGTTATGGTTGGCAGTGTAAGTGTAGTGTGTTTAGAGAGTGTTCGGACAAACATAAACACCCATACCTCGAGTCAGAGGAATTAAGCAGACGCCATTAAATTCCCCAACCCGGCCGGAAAACGAACCCGGGACCAACTGAACCGAAAGCTTTAATTCTGACCATTCAGACAAGGAGCCTGGCATTTAAATTAATAAACAACAATATAAATGTTATAATTTATCTGTCTGTGATATATATATTATGATAGGACAAAAAATGGTCAACGTCGGGTTCAGTTTAGTTGTTGTCTGTATGTCTATTAGTCGGTTTGTCTCTTGCAGCATCACAGGAAAATGTATTGGTGGATTTTCATGAAACTTGGTATTTAAGTTTAGGATTAGGGCGAATAATATCTCAGTTATAAGTTGTTCTGAACAAGCTAGGAGGAAGGCGCTTTGGAGGGGGGCTAAAACATTAAAATTAATAAATCTCCCTTATGGTTGTCTTTACACGCATATTGCTTATGACAAAATTTATTTAGTTAATTTTACATTTTTGTCCTATACCTTTTCCTTATACAATGTGAAATAAGTGAAATATCAATGCTGATCGTGTATGTAAATCCCAAAACCGTAATTAACTAGAGGATGAGTTGCTATTGAGATGATTTCGGCATCGTTTTATAGGCTTTGTGCATCTGTCCGACGTTTTAATATTAACTTGATACTTAGGTTTTTAACAAGACGGAAAAGATCAAATAGAGAGCATTAATAATGGAAAAAAGGATGAAACTGCGAAGAACCACAAGAGAGTGGGTAAACGAATACGTCATGACAAGACGCTGGCAGGAAGAGACACCCTTATCTACGTGCCTTAGTCGCCATAAGACCTATCTGTGTTGGTGCGACGCAAAATGAATTGCACCGGGCGAGTTGGCTGTGCGGTTAGGGGTGCGCAGCTGTGAGCTCGCATCCGGGAGATAGTGGGTTCGAACCCCACTGTCGGCTGCCTTGAAGGTGGTTTTCCGTGGTTTCCCATTTTCACACCAGGCAAATGCTGGGGCTGTACCTTAATTAAGGCCACGGCCGCTTCCTTCCCATTCCTAGGCCTTTCCTGTCCCATCGTCGACATAAGACCTATCTGTGTCGGTGCGACGTAAAGCA
This sequence comes from Anabrus simplex, assembly GCF_040414725.1. NCBI lineage: Eukaryota > Metazoa > Arthropoda > Insecta > Orthoptera > Tettigoniidae > Anabrus > Anabrus simplex. Next base: position 1,000,226,228 of record NC_090265.1, on the reverse strand, counting down.
AATAGAAAAAAATGAATAGCATCCATCCTACGTGCCTTAGAATCTCAGGAACAACACGAGAGTCGACAAAAATGTATCCATGCCTATTATAAGTGATTGTCAGGTCAACTAAAGGTACAACAGCCAGTTCTAAATAATTCTTGGGCACTAATGAGTAAAGCTTTACTTTTCATTTCTCGAGTGAACTTTGGCTGCTCCTCAATGGTAACACTCATTTGATTCCATGAAAACCGAGCTCGATAGCTGCAGTCGCTTAAGTGCGGCCAATATCCAGTATTCGGGAGATAGTAGGTTCGAACCCCACTGTCGGCAGCCCTGAAAATGGTTTTCCGTGGTTTCTCATTTTCACACCAGGCAAATGCTGGGGCTGTACTTTAATTAAGGCCACGGTCGCTTCCTTCCCACGCCTAGCCCTTTCCTATCCCATCGTCGCCATAAGACCTATCTGTGTCGGTGCGACGTAAAGCAACTAGCAAAAAAAAAAAAGATTCCATCAAATCGATGCCATTCTAAAGAATGAGGTGATGTCACTCCTATTTTTCATCTGTTTCTGGTTTATTGCCAGAAATTCCTCCTTTGCTTGGGAAAATATATTAATAATTAAATTTGGTAGTTTCCACATCCAGCCCATTGAATCCGTCACTGAACTCCAACTGCTACCGCTAGACGTGAGTACTTCTAATTACGATCCCGCAAGACGGACTCTGTTTCTAACAACGGTACAGGTAAATGCCAATGCCTAACAATATTACTACCACCTAAAACTGAAAACAACTTTTCCTACTCGTAACTAAATATGATATTACGTCCATATTATATACCACCAGAATGTTAATATTAATAGCAGGTAACTCAGAACGGTGCGGAAGAGGTGATCAGTATACCTTTTGTTGACCCACAATGAGAACCTAAACAGACGTACATGGACGAGTAATAAGATAAAGAGCTTTGAGGCAATGTTGTGTAAAAAGAGAGGTAGATGGAATTACCTCCAGCTAGGCTGAAGTGAAGTTTAATTGCCGCAGCGACCAACTTCCTTCTCTCTAAATACAAAGAGTTGCTTAATTAGTTTGTTATTTAGACCAACAGTGAAACAATAAGCATATAAATAACACATTAACTTTACTTAACAGAAGAGAGTATAAAATAACTTTATTTCATGGCGAAAATATGAAATACACCACACTGACCAACTTCCTGGGCTCTTATTACAGTTCATCTATATGCTGATAATATGAGACGAATGTAACTGGTATTTTCGTAATGTCAGTTGGAGCCGATAACGTCTGGCACTTAAAATATCAATCTTCATCACCATCATCATCATCATCATCATCACAGGGTCAATACTTAGTATGAAACAACATCTTTAAAATTTCTAACTTCTTCAATTGAGTTACTAATTGTTTACTTCGGAATAATCGCACAGGATCTTCACTATTTCTCTTTCTTGTATAATGTGGTTAAATTATAAAAAAATGAATTAAAAACTAGGTGAATGATGTCATTAAAACGCGATTATTATTATTATTATTATTGTTATTATTAGTATTATGATTATTATTATTATTGGGGTGTTATAAATATTGTGGCCCAACTATCACCTTTCAATCTGGAACGCCAAGGATCGATTCCAGGTAGATTCTGGACTGGAATTTTTACCTGAAACTCATGGACGCCAGGAAGAGAATCCCACTTTTTATTATTGTAATTATTATGACAAAACTGCTCATTAATTGTAATACTTACATGTATACGTACTCTCAATGTATAATAAACTCATTAATTCATATAATGTTAATTATTTTCAAATAGTTAAAGAAAGCACTGGAAATTGTTCAAATTAAGGAAAAAATACTATCCAGAAACGTGGAATATGGCAATGTTTCCAAAATACTAGTTGCATTATCACGTTGAATGACGATTCCAACCCTTTGACGCGAATATTATTTCGCTCTGCTGTCACCAGTTACGACCTACAACTGCTTCCCAATCCCTGAACTGAGATTCATGCCTTCTTCTCCCCAGGGGTCCGGAGTCTCATCGGCAAAGGTAACAAAGATGAAGTTTGTCAATGATATTTATATATTTCAGCCGTTTATTATGGGCTGCAGTGTCTGCAGCAGAGCCTGCAAGGTTGCGATGTTGATACTACTTTCCATGTGACGCTGCACGATGGGAGATTGCAATGAAGAACTCGGCCACTTTCAACCACCACATTTCCCACCACCACAGCTAGCAACCGCTACAGTGCACGACGGGAGACTCGATGCTACTACCACACAAAAATACCAGCGGTCTGCGATGGGTAGTTATGGCTGTAAGGTGAAATATACGCGCAAACACGTCATCTATAATAATAAAAGTAAGTGTTTGTGTTATGTGTGTGTTTTGTGTGCGTGCGCGCGATTCCCAGCCAAATTTACAGCACGCAGAGATCTGAAATTTGTTAACATAGGTAGTTGGAAATGGGTGCAAGTGCACCTCGAAGCCGGAATTTTCATTTTCGCTTTCGTTGGTGAGTTATGAATGAAAAACCATCCGAAAACGTGTATTGGGATATGACAATCCAGCGTGTTATCAAAATTAAAAGCATGGATTCACTGTCGCTAGGTAATGTACCTAAGATAGGGAATACAAGTCAAGGAGCCATTTTACGCCCATGGCGTAGGACGCCATTTTTGGTCTTGTGTGGCGTGAGGGCATATAACGCTGTTGGTGGGGATTCGTCCGTCCGATGGGTACTTAAAGTCTTGAGCTATTCGAGAGGACTGGGCTATGTGCCAGCGACGGGATTCATCCCCTTCATTCTTACTATCATATATCATGTCATTCACTTCATCTCATTAACTCTTCTGATGAGGTTGACGTCATGAAAGTCATCCGGTCGTAAAAACTCGCTACGAAGATTCGTCTCACTTCACATCCGACCCCGTAGAGAAAGGGGGCAAGTGTTGGACACATATACATTTAGAGGAAACATATAGGACACAGGGTAGACGATAATTATAATAAAGAAGGAATAATACATATATCAGTGAAGATGCCATTTTAAGTCCGTGGATTAGGAAGTCATTTTCCTTCAGTCCATGATGTCTGTTTGTCTGTCTGTCTGTCTGTCTGTCTGTCTGTCTGTCTGTCTGTCTGTCTGTCTGTCTGTCTGTCTGTCTGTCTGTCTGTCTGTCTGTCTGTCTGTCTGTCTGTCTGTCTGTCTGTCTGTCTGTCTGTCTGTCTGTCTGTCTGTCTGTCTGTCTGTCTGTCTGTCTGTCTGTCTGTCTGTCTGTCTGTCTGTCTGTCTGTCTGTCTGTCTGTCTGTTCGATGCCCAGCCAAATGTACGGTACGCAAAGATCTGAAATGTTTGTCATAGGTAGGCACAGATTTTCAAATAGTATACAAGATAGATAATAACACACACTCACAGATCTGAAATTTATAACATTCGTCGCCACAGCATTTCACCAATTACGCATGGCTGTATAAAAGAGCAGTTCTTTCTCCAAGAAGTGAAGCTTTCAACGTCATCAACAAGCAACTTTTACAAGAATTACGCGGTGTTCTACAAATGTACAAGTCTATCTATGTAATACAGATGAGGCTATCAACTACACGACAGAGCTTTTGAACAACTTGAAGTCACTTCGAGTACCCTGGAACATCTTGGAGCGGATGAATGTGGCACCGACTATCCTCAGGAATTTGAATATGAATCCTGCTTCCCTCTGCAACGGAAAACGACTCCCAGTCCAGAAACTGATGCCGAATGTTACTGAAACCACTCTCATGACTGGACATGCCACGAGCGAAGTAACATTTATTCCCCAGAGTCACACGATTCCTTCGAATAAATCGATTCAGTTTAGATGTTTGGAGTTCCCCGCGTTTGTTTGAGTTTCGCTATGTGCATCAACAAGGCACAAGGACACTCACTTAAAGTTGTAGGACTCCATCTTCGAAAACGGTGCTTCTGCCCTTGTCAACTATACGTGGATTGTTCAAGAGTTGGAAACGCGAACACGCTATACATCTTACCACCAAATGGAAGGACCCTAATATAGTTTATCCCGAAGCTCTATAAGGAAACAATAGTTTTTGTATAATATAACATGGTCTTTTACATTGCTTTAATATTATTTGTACATCCATCAACCCGGTATCTTAAGCATTGAAAGTAACAATGTAGCAAAAATAAAATAACGTACACTGACTGACAGAGCAAATGCAACACCAAGAAGGAGTGGTCAGAACTTTATGCCAATTGCAGGGTAGACTGACGTCACTGAGGTATGCTCATGATGTGAAATGCGCCGCTGTGCTGCGCACGTAGCGAACGATAAATGGGACACGGCGTTGGCGAATGGCCCACTTCGTACCGTGATTTCTCAGCCGACAGTCATTGTAGAACGTGTTGTCGTGTGCCACAGGACACGTGTATAGCTAAGAATCCCAGGCTGCCGTCAACGGAGGCATTTCCAGCAGACAGACGACTTTACGAGGGGTATGGTGATCGGGCTGAGAAGGGCAGGTTGGTCGCTTCGTCAAATCGCAGCCGATACCCATAGGGATGTGTCCACGGTGCAGCGCCTGTGGCGAAGATGGTTGGCGCAGGGACATGTGGCACGTACGAGGGGTCCAGGCGCAGCCCGAGTGACGTCAGCACGCGAGGATCGGCGCATCCGCCGCCAAGCGGTGGCAGCCCCGCACGCCACGTCAACCGCCATTCTTCAGCATGTGCAAGACACCCTGGCTGTTCCAATATCGACCAGAACAATTTCCCGTCGATTGGTTGAAGGAGGCCTGCACTCCCGGCGTCCGCTCAGAAGACTACCATTGACTCCACAGCATAGACGTGCACGCCTGGCATGGTGCCGGGCTAGAGCGACTTGGATGAGGGAATGGCGGAACGTCGTGTTCTCCGATGAGTCACGCTTTTGTTCTGTCAGTGATAGTCACCGCAGACGAGTGTGGCGTCGGCGTGGAGAAAGGTCAAATCCGGCAGTAACTGTGGAGCGCCCTACCGCTAGACAACGCGGCATCATGGTTTGGGGCGCTATTGCGTATGATTCCACGTCACCTCTAGTGCGTATTCAAGGCACGTTAAATGCCCACCGCTACGTGCAGCATGTGCTGCGGCCGGTGGCACTCCCGTACCTTCAGGGGCTGCCCAATGCTCTGTTTCAGCAGGATAATGCCCGCCCACACACTGCTCGCATCTCCCAACAGGCTCTACGAGGTGTACAGATGCTTCCGTGGCCAGCGTACTCTCCGGATCTCTCACCAATCGAACACGTGTGGGATCTCATTGGACGCCGTTTGCAAACTCTGCCCCAGCCTCGTACGGACGACCAACTGTGGCAAATGGTTGACAGAGAATGGAGAACCATCCCTCAGGACACCATCCGCACTCTTATTGACTCTGTACATCGACGTGTTTCTGCGTGCATCGTCGCTCGCGGTGGTCCTACATCCTACTGAGTCGATGCCGTGCGCATTGTGTAACCTGCATATCGGTTTGAAATAAACATCACTTATTCTTCCGTGCCGACTCTGTTTTTTCCCCAACTTTCATCCCTTTCGAACCACTCCTCCTTGGTGTTGCATTTGCTCTGTCAGTCAGTGTATTTCATGAAATTTACGTCAAAAGGATGTGTGTTAATAAATATAATGTTCTAATTTACTTTTAAATAAATGGTTTAGAATCATCTAACGGTTGAATTAATAAACGCGAGCAAAGCCGCGGGAACATGCCAGTTTTTATACATAGTCAGCCACTTTCTACCCCACATCTCCCAAACCACCACAGACACTGACCCGAAATCACCAAAGTGCACCATGGGAGAATCGAGGCTACTACCACACACGAACACCAGTGCAGTGGTCTGCACCATTGTCCGGCCGCTTACCGTCAGATCGACTTATTCCAGTAGCTCCCAGTACCGATGGGATATATATTGTTGTTAATGTCCTTTTGGTAAGGTTATCGATTGACCAGTGTCTTGTCCATATTTAATTCCTTTGACAAAGTTCAAATTCATCAGCTACTGGTCCACATGCACAATTATGAGAGTGGTAAATTAAACAGAGGAGAAGTAGTTGAAATCCACCAGAGTTCCAATGTTTGGAGAATGTAGAATATTCAACTATGACCCTATTTCTCTTTCTTGGTGAGCCTTATCTCACAAGACTGTAGAAGAAGCAAGAAGGTTCTCGATTACGCGCTTTGTGTTAATCAAATCCCATAACTTTTGGACATCGGGTGGATATGGAGTGCCAGAGTTAGCTGTCACACTATTACACACATTAAGGTCCACGGATGGCAGATTTAGATTTGATCTCCGTGATTTGGAAATACTGACTTGATTAAATCAAAGAATCCGCATGCAGAAGCTGAGAAAGCAGATAAGCAGACGTCACTGAGTTTAAAAATTTCCAGATTACCATTCCTCGCGGGCAAACATGCCTGTGTCCAGTTTTCCAATTTTCATCATCAAGCCTCTAAAGAGTCTTCAAGCATGGTTTCGTCCCTGACCAACAATGAAAATAAGCTAGGTAGCGCCAGTGGACCCAGGCATACCTGGCATATGTTGAAGAAAATTATTTATTTATTATTAATTGTTATTATTATAATCATCATCCGCACCTGATCTACTTCTAGGGGATGAAAAACTGAATCTGGTGGGATGGGCTATCATGGCTCCAGTGGGCGTGCGAAGTACCGTACCATCTCTTCCGCTACAGAGCTCCTGAATGCGGTCTGTTGTCCACATGCATCTAGGTATGTTGTCTTTCAGAAGAAGAGCTACGTCACCGATACTTGGGCTGGTCGTCCGCTGGGACCGTAGTTATCCTAAGAAGTAGTCGCCCGACTTCTGGATGACCGGATAATCCGACGTAAACCTCGTCCAGTGCAGCCGAATTACATTCGATTCATACAGTGCCGCTCCGTCAGTGTCCTCTGTCACCAAGAGAATCGGTTGTTTTACAAAATTGATACGGATTTATACTTCCTAAAAGGTCCATACCTCATGAGATCAAGAATGTGTACTGTAATATTTGAAAATATAATCGAAAAAAATCCAAACTTTCTTATTAGGTGAGCAACAAGCCGATTACGTCCGTCTAATACCATTTCAGTAGCATTCGTCCATCACTCGGATATGTTTGGTTGAATACAGCCTAGAAGGCCGTGTGCAATTGACGTACGCCTACGCCTTAACGTGTTGTGGGATCAGTCGGCCATATTCGACCGTACTTGCGTGACCAATTATTCGAACGAATATGGTTCCAGTGAACGACCAGCGTTAATCTCGGCACTTTTCTTCGTGTAAGGTGGACCTCTTGCAAATTTCTCAATGCCAGCAGATACTCATTCATCCAGTGTCTGCAGAAATCATCCGATATCTCCAACCGAGCTGCCAGCTCCTTGGTCTCTACTCATCGCGAGTTGCGGTCCACTTGGAATAGTGGTGAGTCGCTGTCCAGTTAGAAAGTGGGCCGGTGTTACGTTCTCTTTGTCTACCAACCTTCAGGGACAATGGGCCTAGAATTAATGGCAGATTCTGTATTTATTTACGTGGTGTTTAAAACTTCCTCACCGATTTGCGTTTCCACCAGCCCCTTCGGAACACATACTTTGGTTGTACCTAACATCTTCTCCCATCATCCTCTTAGATTAATATATTGTGTGTGGGGTATTCAGCCCGTAGGCTGGTTTGATCCTCCACACCTCCAACAACAAATTTCATAGATAGCCTAGGTGTCAATGAAGAGGCATACTAGGGAAATGAGGAGTGAGGTAGTTTCCCGTTACTTTCCTCAATAATATAATTAAAATATATCTATATAAATAAAATAGTAACGATCGTGTGTCTGTACATTGACTATTTTGGCGATATTTCCGTACAGTATTCACTTTCAAGTGTGATAATGACCATCTGCAAATGTTTTAGCTTTGGTGTCTGTTTGTTTGTCTATTTGTTTGTCTGAGTTCTTATAACTTTAAAACTACTGGATATATTTCTACCAAACTTGATATTTAGAATCTACCTGTCCTTCGGTAGGTTTTAGGGCCAATATTATGTCCCAATTCCTAAACTTACTGGGGGTTTATCCGAAACCGAAACCATGACTTTGCACTCCCACAAAATATGCACATCAAAATTAATGGAAATCTACCGTCTTTAATGAATATCAGTTTCTAAATCTTTTTTCTCATCTGCATCAATTCGATAGCAGGATTAATAACGAAGATATCATTAACAAAATATTTTTTTCAGCACTAAGTCCCAACGGACTAAACTCAAAAGCGGGTCAGCCAAAAGAGTATTTCTTATAACTTGAAAACTACTCAGGATATTTCAATCAAACTTTATATTTGTCACCTCTAAAAAGGTAGGTTTCGAGGTCTACACCATTTCAAACTCCCGGAATGGACAGGGGGTTTATAGGAAACAGAAACAGTGATTTTACTCTCCTACAAAATATACAAGACCAACCTCACTAGAAATCGATCAACGTTGATGGAAATCCATTTCTAAAACTTGTTTCTCATGTGCATTTTTTCGACAGAAGGATTAATAAGGGAGATATCATGAACGGTCGGTTTTGCAGGCTACGTCCAGCGGGCATGGCCCCCGTAAGGTGTTCAACGTAGAGTAGATTCCTGATCTATCTATATAAATAAAATCGTATGCCTTTGCTGGCAGGACTTTGTTTTTTCTTTTTTTGCTAGTTGTTTACGTCACACCGACACAGATAGGTCTTAATGCGACGATGGGACAGGAAAGGGCTAGGAGTTGGAAGAAAGAGGCCGTGGCCCTAATTAAGGTACAGCCCCAGTATTTGCCTGGTGTGAAAATGGGAAACCACGGAAAACCATTTTCAGGGCTGCCGACAATGGGGTTCGAACCTACTATCTCCCGAATACTGGATACTGGCCGCACTTAAGCGACTGCAGGTATCGAGCTCGGTGGATCTAGTGTTTACAGTGCACTATGTCTTCTGGTATGGGCTGGAGCAATTTTGTTACTTTCATCGATCTGTCTCTGTCTTATCCTTGGCTTTGACAATATGAAAGTGACTGAGGTATGAGCGATGCTAGTAATGCCATTCCTTCTGCAGCCGGTCCCTGCTATGAATAGTGTGAAAATGTTGCTCATAGGGTCGATTGGTGCATGCATTTCAGTGGGCTTGGCAGACTGATATGTAATAGCAACTTCTGGCTCGGTGAGGAAAGCAACGGGAAACTACCTCACTCCTCATTTCCCTAGTACGCCTCTTCAGTGATGCCTAGGCCATCTATGACAGCTGATGGCAGAGCTGTTGAGGATCCAACCAGCCTTAGGGCTGAAGACTGAACATACACATACATAAATAAAATCGTAACGACCTTGTGTCTGTATATTGACTACTTTGGCGTAAATTTCGAACATCTATCTGTTTAAGGGAAAATAATGATCATCTGCATATTTTTTACATTTAGTTTCCTGAACGTCCTAATTTTTTACCCCCTTCCCCTAAATCAAGATTGCGGCACAATCTGCCAGACGAGCCAGAAAATTGAAATTTGGAAAAATTATACGGTTTAGCCTGCGAAAGAAGGATCTTTTTTTTTTACTTTTTATCCCCGAAGATTATCGGAATATGGAGGCAATTTTAATAACGGTGCACACCTTTGTTTCGAGGTACTTCGTGGCTAAACGATAAGTCCTATCATAAAAGGGATGGCACAGTCTGTGTTCAATTTGGAGTTATCTACAACTTTGGTCCTAAGACTTTTTGTCGTATCTCTAACCTTTATACGTTAAATGTGTCTCTATTTCTCGACCGTAAGTAAATTTTTCACTTCGTACACGCATAATTCATACTTTAAATCACTTATAGGAAAGGTAGAATCATCAAATTCTACACGAACATTGGTCCACCCAATAGCCATATGTGAGCTAAATGCTATGTTTGTAGCTGTCGAAAAGTATACACCGTGAGACATTCTTACACAAATTTCATCTTATTCAATGTCTCTAACTCAATCTGACCCATGAATAGATGAGATACGAGAAATTATCATAGGACCAGACATTTCGACCGCTTAAAACGGCGTCTTAAGGTACAATCCGTTTTTCGATATGACGTAAGGTTTAGCAACAGTTAATCTGTAAATCAAGGTCTGCTATATTGTAAACATGCATATATTTTCGTATGTCGAATTGAATATATTCACTGATGTCGATTTGTAGCAATCGAGAAAGTGTGTGTCTGCTATTGTAATCAGTACTCCCCCATCGACTTTTACTGTCAGAAGGAATGGCGTCTATCATCAACTCCTGTGTAACTGGCATTAGTAAGGAGGGCCTAGCATGCTAATGAATAGGGTCAAATCCTCATGTGCGACTTAGTTCGTAGCCGCAACCTCACAGGTGTGGGTAAAGCGATAGAAGAAGAAGATACTCATTTTTTAAAATTCACACGCTTTTTTATTCCTTTATTCTTTTATTCTTTTAGCCCTTAAGTGGATTTTCCAAAAAGAGTGTGTTCATTTTTAAAGAGATTCCAAGTACCAATTTTAAAGTCTGTAACATCTTAATTTTTGAGATATAGACCTATGTATCCTCATATAAATAATTCAACTCCTTCCTCACTTCTTTTCACTCACCCCCCCCCCCCCCTTAAGTGGATTTTGTGAAAACGAATATTTGTGTTCTTTTATTTTTAAAGGGGATTCCAAATATCAATTTTCATGTCTGTAACATCTTAGGTTTTTGTGATTTAATGCACACTAGCAAATGTTACCGTGCTTCGCTACGGTATTCTACATTGTATACGGATTTCGACGTAAATACTGTGCGTGCAGTAAATGAGATTGTTTTAAAATTGCATATCTCTTAGCTTTATCCGAGAAATAGCATGGGGAGGTCCCCATACGTTGTTTCCAATGTAAAGTGAGGGTTGCGGAGTTGTGATGATAACGGCAGGCTCACTTGCCTACTGCCATTCACAATCGAGTTGGCAAGTTTACATTATAACTGCAGGCCCCATTGCCTACTGCGCAGTCATAATCGATTTGGGGAGTTTTAGTTACAATGGCAGACCCATTTCCTACTTTCAGACAGATTACAGTTAAGGAGTTGTTATTATAATAGCAGGCAACTTCCCTACCACCAGTCAAAATTGAGTTGTGCAGTTATCATTATAATGACAGGAACTTTTTACTGCTGCCAGCCAGCTTACTGCCAGTCACACAGAATTAGTGAGTTTCCATGAAAATAGCAGGCCACTATGCCTAATCCTAGTCAAATTTTAGATTGGAACATTTGTTTATAATGGCGGGCACCCCGGCCTAGAGCCAAACACAATAGGGTAGGGGACTTTCGAACAAAACTGCATGATCCCTTGCCTTCTGCAGGACAAATCGAGAAGTGAATTATTCATAAAAATGATAGGCCCTCCTTACTAATGCCAGTTACACAGGAGTTAGAGAAGGACCCCATTCCTACTGCCACCAGTCAAAGTCGGTGTAGGGAGTACTGATTACAATAGCAGACACACCCTTTCTCGATCGCTACAAATCGACATCAATGAATATATATAGATGGACATACGAAAGTATATGCATGTTTACAATATTGCAGACCTTCATTTACAGATTAACTGCTGCTAAACGGTACGTCATATTGACAAAGTATTGTACCGTAAGGCGCAGTATTTAGCGATCTAAATGGCTGGTTCTATGATATTTTCTCGCATCTCATCTATTCATGAATCAGATTGAGTCAGAAACGTTGAATAGGTTGAAATTTGTGTAAGATTATCTTACATTGCATTACTTTTCGGATAATTATGTGACATAGCATTTGGCTCACATATGGGTACTGGGTGGGCCAATGTTCTTGTAGAGTTTGATCATACTATCTTTCCTGTAAGTGATTGAAAGTATGAATTATATAGGTAAAGAGTCCAAATTTACTTAAAATCGAGAAATAGAGACGAATCTAACGTATAAGCGATACAGATACGACAAAAATTCATAAGACCAAGGATGAAGATCACTCCTAATTCAACGAAGATTGTGCCATTCCTTTATGCCACGAAATGCCTCGAAACGAAGGTCTGCACCGTCATTAAATTGCCTATATTTCGATATTATTCGGCATAAAAAGTGAAATATTTAAATATCTTGGAAGTTTTCCGTAGGTTACCGGCTAAAACGTATAAATTTGCTTAATTTCAATTTTTTAGCTCGTGTGGCAGATTGTGAGGCAATCTTAATTTTGGTCGAGGGCGGCGGGGGGGAGTAAAATTTATGACTTCCAGGAAGCTATAGCTAAAAAATATGCAGGTTGTCATTATTACCCCTTAAAGGGAAAGCTGTACGAACATTTCGCCAAAATAGTCAATGGACAGACACACGGTCGTTACGATATGATTTATCTAGATAGATATGGAATCTGCTCCACGTATAACATCTTTTGGGCTATGTCTGCTAGACTTAGCCTGAAAACCGACCTTTCATGTTATCTCCCTTATTAATCCTCCCGTTGAAAAATGCACATGAGAAAAAGAAATTAGAATTGGATTTCCAAACAGTTTGATCGATTTCCAGTCAGCTTGGTCTTGTACTTTATATATTGTGGGAGAGTAAAAATCACCATTTCGGTCCCCGATAAAACCCAAGTCCATTCAGGGAATTTGAAATTGTATAAACCTTAAAACCTACCCTTGGAGGGGTGTATGCTAAATATAAAGTTTGGTTCAAATATCACAGTAGTTTTCAAGTTGTAAGAAATACGCTTTACGCGCACCCGCTCTTGTTTTAAGTCCGGTGGGACTTGTACCGAAAAACGGTCCGTTAATGATATCTCCCGTTTTAATCCTGCTATCTAAATGATGCACATGAGAAAAAAGTTTTAGAAATTAATTTCCATTAAGGCAGGTAGATTTCCATTAAGTTTGGTTGGGTATCTTTTGAGGGAGTGCAAAATCACGGTTTCGGTTTCGTACAAACCCCCAATTAGTTCAGGGATTTAGGAACAATATTTGTCCTAAAACCTACCTAAGGACAGGTGGATTCTAAATATGAAGTTTGCTGGAAATATATCCAGCAGTTTTCAAGCTATACAAAGACAGACAAACAGACCAACAGACAAACAAACAAAGAAACAAACTAACTAACTAACTAACAGACACCAAGGGAACATGCCCTTGGACAGATGGATGCTATATATAAACTTTTGTTCAAATATCTTCAGTAGTTTTCAAGTTGTAAGAAATACGGTTTACACGCACCCGCTCTTGCGTTAAGTCCGCTGGGATTTGTACCGAAAAACGGTCCGTTAATAATATCACCCTTATTAAATCCTGTTATCGAAATGATGCACATGAGAAAAAAGGTTTAGAAAATAATTTTCATTAAGGCAGGTAGATTTCCATTAAGTTCGGTTGTGTATACTTTGAGGGAGTGCAAAATCACGGTTTCGGTTTCGTAAAAATCACCACTCAATTCAGGGATTTAGAAACGATATTTGCGCTAAACCTACCCAACGACAGGTGGATTCTAAATATGACGTTTGGTGGAAATATTTCCAGTAGTTTTCAAGTTATAGAAGGACAGACAAGCTGACAAACAGACAAACAAACAAACAAACAGACACCAAAGCTAAAAATGATGCAGATGGTAATTATTACACCTGAAACGGATAACTGTGCGGAAATTACGCCAAAATAATCAATGTACAGACACACGGTCGTTGCGATTTTATTTATATATATTAACATTTGCATATCGACACCAGGGCGTCGGATTTCGTCCGTCATGTACGCATTAACTTCCCATACGAGCATTCTAAAATGCCACCTACTTCAACCAGGATCAAACCCCCTATCATGGGAACACAGGAAAAACTAGCTGATTACGCGAATGGGAGAACGTCCCAAAACAATCACACTTAAAGTCCTTGCTGTCGCCTGGTATTCAGCAACATAGATAGTGCACGACTCTATCTCTCCCTCTATATCAGTACTGTACACTATTTTCCATTAATGCCATAAATTTCCAACCCAAACCTTCATACACCACTCACAGGCACGTTCTGGTGCCAGTCACGTCTTGTCTCCACCACAAACGTTAAAGCAGTCTTCCCATCCCCCTGTATCTGACCATGACATGCCAGTAAGTCTGAGACAGTGGGAAGAAAAGCTGAGAAAATAAGTATCAGTGTAGATAATTCTAAGAACTGGATGATGTATTAGGAATTCAATATGATGAAAAGAAGTATTACAACGAAATGATAGACCTGGCAGAAGCATCACTTCCAGCCTTATATATTTGTTTTAATATCTTTTGATATAATTTGATAAGAAACTTTCAGAACACTGGAGAGGGAAATATTAAAGCATGTATTTGGTCCAGTTCGTAATAATGGACAATAGCATATAAGAATGAATCTGGAAGTGCGAAATAAGTAAAATTAACCTGATATTGTTACCATTGGCATTATCAGGATATTGGAATGATTGGGACATTTGATGAGAACATCACAAATTAGAGTCATTCTGATATTCTAAGAAGGAAATTTAGACTGAGAATGAGATGACAAGATGATACTGAGTAAGATCATAAGAAACTAAGAGTGAAGAGATGGAGAACGCCAGAAGTTGGCGGGAAAGAATGGACATCAGTAGTAAAGGAAGCAATAGCCAAACATGAAGGCTGTGTGTTAAAAAGAAGAATATCTTTTGATGGAGTAGATTATATAAATCCATTCATATTATCATAGCCAACGGCCGTAGCCGTGTTGAAACACCGGATCCCGTGAGATCTCAGAAGTTAAGCAACACTGGGCGTGGTCAGGAGTTGGATGGGTTGCCATGCGCTGTTGGTGGGGGGTAAGAGAACGGAGGAGCGGAAAGGAACTGGCCACCCTACCGCACGTAAACTCCGGCTCAGGAACACCTCTGCGGAGGTTCGGACCTGCCTTCGGGCAGAATAACCCTTACCTATATTATCATATTCAACAATAAAGTAACTTCAGGGTGATAAAACTTGCTGTTACCAATGATATCAGGAGCCAGATGGGTTTACTCCTCACATCGACGATCTCCATTTGAACTTGACAGAACTAACATTATGCCGTCGTACTCACAATATACTGCACACCTTTACACACGTCTCCAATAGAACTACACATACCATTATGAACGTTACCAGATAACTTTCAGGCGCATGAGGGCTAATAAACAAGATATCACAAACTTCTATATGAAAACACAAATAGTGATGTACTCAGGAGCAAACCCGAGGTAAATTACAGAGTTATGTTTCACTCGGTACCATTTACGTAGATGTGTAACGAGTAACAACAGTATGGCACGAGCCGGTATATTCACTTCAGTTTTCTGCAATTATGTCAAGCGACGGATTATGCTGAGTGTATTGCTCCTTGCATGTGGATGACGTGGCTAATTGGCGAACTGGCGCTCCTCGGATACCATCGTTAGCTGAATGGCATTCCAGACGTGCCTCAGCCGTCTCCATTCTCAGCTCCGGCATTCTGTAGGACCACGTGGCTTATAGAGTACCGTTCAGAAGCAAGACATCATGATTCATCAACTCCCGTTGGACCCAGTAGAACTACGAACCGTAGTTATATGTATATGGCGCTGGAGGAATCGGAAAACCTTCTGCAGTAGGAAAAACGGCTACATTGGAACGTTGATGATTATGACTTTTTCAAATTGGTTGCCGTGCTAGTTTCTTGTTTCCAAGATCGTGAATTCGATTACAGCCGAAGTTGGTGGATTTTTGAAAGCAGGGATATCTTTGCCCATTCGGCTAAATTCTCTCAATATCCAATCCTTCCGTACAGGATTTCAGTTTCGCTGAAAGAAACGCTAATTGTTGTTTACCGAAGTGCAATCTGTTGGTGAGAACGGAACGTCGAAATTGAAACGCCGAGTCACCTAGGTGGCATCTATTAAAAATTAATATTACCATAATAGCTGAGACTAAATCATTTTATAGCTATATTACCCGGCGCTGCCCGGGCATTTTATTGTTTCCTTTAAGTACTCTATTACCTGTTAATTACGTGTGAAGAAAATTTTTGTAGAATTCGTTATTGTGACGTTGACTGATTAAGAACTATTTTGTAGTTTAGAAGTCATTGTTGTGTTTAGTTTCAAGTCGTATAGATTATTTTCTTTCTGGTTAATCAAACTTATCTCGGTAAGTTTGTATATTTTCTTCATCACCACTTTTTTCCATGCCAACGTAGCTGAACTGGTACTTAAACAACATCCAACGTTCCCCAGTAAAACTCAGCGACCACGGAAACTATAGATTCTACGCTAATATTGGTCGTTTTCTATTATTTTTGTACGTCATTCCCTCCCTTAGGTTTGCTAGAAGGTGGTTTACTTGTCAAGTACCTTTTCGAGATAGTAATTCGTATTTGTACGAAGTTTGGTTGAGAGCTATTCTGGAAGATATTGTACACACGTACATCTACAATATTGGTTAATTTTCTCTTTCAAACTTTTTACTTTTAGGATTTGTATTATTTATTTCAAGTGTTTTTTCTCCCGGAGGCCCCGGGTTCGATTCCCGGCCAGGTCAGGGATTATTACCTGGACCTGAGGGCCGGTACGAGGTCCACTCAGCCTACGTGATTAGAATTGAGAAGCTATCTGACGGTGAGATAGCGGCCCCGGTCTAGAAAGCCAAGAATAACGGCCGAGGGGATTCGTCGTGCTGACCATACGACACCTCGTAATCTGCAGGCCTTCGGGCTGAGCAGCGGTCGCTTGGTAGGCCAAGGCCATTCAAGGGCTGTAGTGCCATGGGGTTTGGTTTGGGTTTGGTATGGTTTTGGTTTTTTTCTTAATAGTGGCGTTGATTGATTGTTTATGAACACTTTTGTAAATTTTTCAATTGAAATATTGTTACGTGTATAATTTTACGTTTTAGCTTGAGAAATTATTTTGTTTTGCCTTAAATTATTTCCTTGAGATAGTCGAGATTGTTTGGGAAATATTTGTTGATCCTTTCAAACAATAATAAAAATAAGTTACAACGTAATGCATTTTTCTCGTCGCATTATACGATATGATGTACACGATTCCAACTCTCACTGGGACCGTCACCAATCAGCCGAGCGACACCGAAAACTGTGCAAACAACATTAATCTCGGTGAATTTGGACATTTCTTATCACCCCTTCTGAATCACCATGCCGATGGGAGCTGAACTTGAACTAAAACGACATTCGAATGGTCACTATTCATCTCAAACGCCGGAAACTATGGATTCGATACTAATATCGTCTGTTTTCGATTATTTTATATGTCACCCCCTCCCCCAGGGATGGCTTATCCCTACAGTATATTTTCGAGATAGTAACTCATATCCGTGCCGAGTTTGGTTGGGAGCTGTGATGGAGCATACCCTTCAACTTAAAGGCATCCAGAGTGTCAGTATTCATCTAAGCGACCCAAAAACTATGGATTCGGCAGTAATATTCGTCATTTTCGATTATTTTAGTATCACTCCCTCCGCCAGCGGTGCCTTACCCCACGTATTTTTTTTTCAGATAGTATAGTAAGTCATGTATGCACCGGTTTTAGTTGAGAGCTATGCTGGAATATAACAGATACATCCATAATCTCGGTCATTTTGGACATTCTTTTTTCACCCCTTCTCAACCTCCATTCCGACTGGATCTGATGTATGAGTTAAACTGCATCCGAAGAGCCACGGAATTAGAGGAGTCCTGCCCCACAGTCATTTATTGTTTGTTTGTTTGTTTGTGTGTTTGCTTGTTTGTTTTTGTTTGTTTGTTTGTTTGTTTGTTTGTTTGTTTGTTTGTTTGTTTGTTTGTTTGTTTGTTTGTTTGTTTGTTTGTTTGTTTGTTTGTTTGTTTGTTTGTTTGTTTGTTTGTTTGTTTGTTTGTTTGTTTGTTTGTTTGTTTGTTTGTTTGTTTGTTTGTTTGTTTGTTTGTTTGTTTGAAAGCTATGCTGGAACATACATTCATCCATAATCTCGGTTATTTTGGATATTTTCTTTCTCACCCCTTCTCACCCACCCCCCCGGTGCCTATGCGGGTGAACGTGGTCTTAAACGACATCTGGAATGTCAATATTCATCTCAGCGATGCCGTCCCACTTTTCGATCCCACTCAGAGGCGTGCACACACATAAATCCATAAACTGGGCCATTTTGGACCTTTTTTCAGCCCTTATCACCGCCGTGCCGATGGGAACTGAACTTGGGCTTAAACGACATGCGGGGTGTCACTATTCATCTCGGCGACCCCGAAACCTATGGTTTCGACACTATTTTCGATTATTTTTATATATGCTACCCCCTCTAGGCCACAACACGTAGGGCTGGCTTAACTCCACAGTGCTGTTTTCGAGACAGTCATATGGGTAGTAGAATCTCTCCTTGGCCTAGCCTAAATTTACGCACGTGCCTACATCGAACACCAGGCCTGTATTCTACTGCAGAATCCTTGAGCTGACGCCCACATGGTTACTGCTTGTCATTTCTTCATCCAATTCCTAGAGCGGGGTAGTATGATGTCAATATCTCCAAAACGGCTGGTTTTAGGCCCTTAAAACATGGGTTTCGGGGCCCGCAGTGCCTCACTAAGTTTTGTTCTATGCGTCAAGAGGCTCAAAATGAGATTTGTCTTGTCCTTGTACGACAAATTGAATATTTCGCCTACAGTATATTAAGGTATGTTAATGTGCCAAAGGGCCTAAGTCAAGGAATGGAGAGGGATGTTAAAATTTCTTGTAGATTTCTTGTAGACCCTCAGGGTCCTAGAAGGTAAAATTTGGTTCAGATTGGTGGAACGGTATGGATTTGTATAAGGGACAGACATTCTGCTTTATATATTATTATTATTATTATTATTATTATTATTATTATTATTATTATTATTATTATTATTATTGGAAACTACTACAAAAATACTAATACAGAATATATATTACGGAAGAATTGTCTATAATCGGCTTACGTTAGAAGAATTCGATTACAACATCACAACTAACGAATGTTATAAGACAATTGTAACAGTATTTTAATGTGTAATAAATGGACTTCTTATGTATATGTCATTTTTGTAGCTTTGATTTCGCCAATGGTTACTAGCTGTATAACATACAAACCTGACTGACAAAATCACTGTACTGTACGTTTTAAGCCGTTATTTCAGTGTTTACCTTTGTAAAATGGTAGAACATTTTGAACATCGGTCAACATAGCTCAATGGTAAGAGCATTCGATGCTAAATCATAAGGTAGTTGTTTTGGATCCCACTGGTGTCCTGATAGCCTTTTCTTCCATAGTTAACATATCTTCGATATGCACTATATATTCTGAACACGAGTTAATAAATTTAAAATATATGTCGACTCTGAACATCATTTTAATCCTCTTAATAATATTCTTCAATGAGAAATGTTACTTTCAGCAAAAGGTTTCTTAATTAAGTATTGAATTTTATCAATTTGCAATGGTAGTAACTCATAATTAATATTCTCTTTGAAAAATCTCGGAATAGTCGATCTAATTTTCTAGTAAATCCTTTGCAGAAGCATATTATGATCTTGAGAATGATGCTCATCCTAAATTCCATACAATATTTATATTTGTCTAATTTTGGATAATTAATATAATTTTAAACAATAATTTCAACTGAGGTAACTGCCTGTAAACATCGACATATTATCATGTATGTGAATACAGCATTATGTCAGATTCGTGGAGAGATAATTCAAGTTATCTTTTCATAGCAACGTTCGAAGGCTTAACTTAAAGAGACGTGATAATGATCGTTCAAGATTTCTAAATGTAGACCATCTCCATATAAGTATAACAGAAAGATTAGGGTTGGGGTAACAAATTATTATCCGTAATAATGCTGTCAAATATTTTTAAAACCTATTTTACTACCTCCTTAATTTTAATTTATAAGCAAACCTCTACTACAAGTACCATAAAATAAGGCAATATAATTCTCCGTCGTGCATACGCAACTTCAGTGGATCGACACAATTGTGGCATACAGACAGCCATTTAACATGCCGTATTACTTCCATATTCGGGGAAAAAACACAAGATAGTATAATATACTACACCTTAACTCTCCAATACCAAATTATACAGACTTTTATCACCTTTGCTAACTTCAGTTGCGCAGGAATTAGTCGTTATACTCTTGTTCCAAAAATAGCAGGTTTGCATTTCTCTTAGACTGATGGCATTTAAAGGTGTTTGATTACGACACTGCATGTTGTCTACAATATCTGCTATGGGACAAAATTTCGACTTCCTACCGGCTCTTAAAATTTACTGTAGTCTAAGGAACACTAAATAAATTATTATTTATCTCCTCTATCGATTACCATTGAGTGGATTTTTATAATAATATTTTAGTTACCAAGTGTAGACAGTTTGATTGGGCACCATTTATGTAGTATGTTTGTCTATTTCGACGTTCTAATTCTAATTAATTTTATCGAGTAAACACCATATATGTCACCAGAGTTCTTTTAAATGCCAATATCGTACAACGTGGAGTATCTGACAGATTTCTTTTCATCGTTCAGAAATCTGGCGCTGGCAAGTGCGAACCTGGAGGCCGACAATTTATAGTACAATTGACTCACAAATGGAAAACATTGATAGATGAGATCTCAGCTAGTGGGAAGGATCGTCTATACTACATAACGCTCTTGTTGTGTATGCATTTGTAGCACATGTTATTTTAAAATCCTTGCAATTCATGCCACTGTCTTAGCAAATTTTTGTATGTGAATTCAATATATCTCATTACAACTTAACAAAGCCACTCCATGGCGATGACAGCAAAACATCATAAGTAAAGCTTTCTAGAGACCAAAGAGAGTCGTGAAATCTTTCAAGTTCAAACATTACGCTACAGCACATTCACTTTTAAATTCAAGACAAGAAATAACGTTTGCGCCCGATATCAGAAGTGGTAAGAAAATGTAATTCTCCAATAACAGTAACTAAACGCGAAACATCCTTTCGCTGAGGCATATGACACTCTTGGGCAGATAAAATGAAAGTTCTTATTAAGAGGTCCTAAAATCGTACAAGCCTAGCATAAATTATACTAACACCGTACCACGATTGTTATTAAAAAGAGTTAAAAGAATGAAAATATAAGCAGTTTTTATTTATTTATTTATTTATTTATTTATTTATTTATTTATTTATTTATTTATTTATTTATTTATTTATTTATTTATTTATCTTTATTATCTTATGTTTTCGTTGCGCCTGCGATAACCACTATGTAAAAATGTTGTGGGGAAAAATACTGACCCACAGCGTTTATATCATTAAGAGTGAGAATTCTATGACGTTTCTGAGACAATATTGAACCTTCGATGACAGAACCATACCGGTCAAAATTCTAAGCTGAATATTTCACATAGTGGCTTTCGCAGGCGCAACGACGATATGAGAAACCTCCAAAATTGTTAAAACTCACTACATAACATACGTAGTTATCACTTCCCTTTGGAGCGAAAATTACAATATACTGTAGTATAAAATATGAACTCGTACTAAAAATTAATCCACTTACGTCTCAGCTAGTCCTAAAATGTGCATAAATATATGAATTTTAACAGACTAATATTTACTTCAACTTCGACAATTAAGTCAATTATGTATAAAATATTATTCAGGTTGTTCATATATTTATGCAAATGCCATGAGATTTTACTCCTTGATCGACTGAAAAGTTCGTTCTTATATACGTTATCTTCGCATCACGATAATATAGATTAGGGGTATTAATTACAGTCTATAATGGAGGTCATTACACCTATGCCTCATTAAATCCGAGAAGTCGAACAGATTGTTTTCGTGTATCTTTCTGTATATTAAACATAGTCTACAAATGTCTGAACGTTTTAATGTAAAAGATGTCCGGCTCCATGGCTAGAAAGTTAGCGTACTGGCCTTTGGTCTCAGTAGTCCCGGGTTCGATTCCTGGCAGGATCATGAATATTAACCATCATGGTTAATTTATCTGGCACGGGGGCTGGGTGCATGTGCCGTCTTCATCATTATTTCATCCTCATCACGATGCGCAGGTCGTCTACGGGTGTCAAATCGGAAGACCTGCACCTGGCGAGCCGAACATGTCCTCGGACACTCCCGGAACTAAAAGGCATACGCCATTTCATTTCAATATAAAATATGTCTCTACTTTCGGAACAACACAGTACTTGAGGTTCCATCCGAATTTTAAATTTGACTTCAGTTTAAAACTGAAACAGTAATTAAATTCACATCCTTGTCCCTAGGTGGTGCAAATATTTTTAGGTACACACCACATGCCTGCGCTCTTGCCGTTCTTAACACTCTGACAGGAACGGGAATCGAACGCGGGCTTGCAAGGAATGCAGTTAATAGAGGTAACCGTTAGGCTACGGAAACGGACAATCTGTATAAATAAAATCGTTACGCCCGTGTGTCTGTACATTGACTATTTTGGCGAAATTCCCCTGAAGTTTCCGTTTCAGGTGTAATAATGACTATCTGCATATTTTTTAGCTTTGGTATCTGTTTGTCTGTTTGCTTGTCTGAGTTCTTATAACATGAAAGCTACTATATACCAAACTTGATATTTAGAATCCACCTGTCCTTGGGTAGGTCTCAGGGCCAATATTATTTCTGAATACCTAAATTTACCGGGGATTTATCCGAAACCGAAACCATGAGTTTGCACTCCCACAAAATATGCACATCCGAAATTAATGGAAACCTACCATCCTGAATGGAAATCAATTTCTAAAACATTTTTCGCATGTGCATCATTTTTATAGGAGGATTAATAAGGCAGATATCATTAACGGACGGTTTTTCAGCACAAGTCCCAACGGACTTAACTCAAAAGCGGGTGCGTGTAAAACGTATTTCTTATAACATGAAAACTACTGATTATATTTCAACCAAACTTTATATTTAGCCTCCAATTATCCAAAGGTAGGTTTTAAGGTTCACACCATTTCAAATTCCAGCAATGGACTGGGGGTTCATTGGGAACCGAAACAGTGATTTTACTCTCCCACAATATATAGAAGACCAACCTGACTAGAAATCGACCAACCTTGATGGAAATCCATTTCTAAAACTATTTCCCCATGTGCATTTATTCGACAGGAGGGTTAATAAGGGAGATATAATGAACGGTCGGTTTTGCAGGCTGTCCAGCGGACATGGCCCATAAGGTGTTGTATATAGAGCAGATTCCTTACCTATCTATTGTACACATCCCTGGAATATCAGGGAAACAATTACATAATTCGGCTTCACAAACAAATACATAAATGGAATTCCTGGATGAGAACCTTTGGAAATCACTTCCCGGGCTCGAAGTCCCATCCTACCTATTTTCATTGCGTCAACGGCAAAAACTCAGAAGCGTACGGGTAATAGAATGTTCCTAAAATAAAAATGGGCACTTCATAAAATATAACGGAAGTAGGGTTCTCTATAATGTAAGAGGAATACATTAATATTATAAAATGAGAAGAATCTATGTTAAGAATATTTACTAAACGTTTTATTAAACTGATAGGATCACACGATAAGTACATGAGATAATACCATATTATTACATAAAACAAATAAATAATCAAATGAAAAGCAATCATTTGTATACAGTATGCCTTAACGTCCTTTCAGTTTATTCACAGTTGTGGTTGTCGCTTGGCATACTTTAAATCACTTTATTAACACGCACTGATACTATGTACACTTTTCACGTATGCAAATTTATTTATTTCTAAACAATGATACTCGATGGCATCTGTTATCTGAATGGACTTACCAGAAGTCACGATGGCATTCTTTCATTAAATCATATTATTAGTTAACTGTCATGGTTGTGGAATTTATGCATCTTATTAATACATTATTTTCTGACGCACGAGATTGCATTGCCATATATCAAACACATGGTCTATTTGACCACATCAATTACATATTATACTGAACACATACGCGTATCCTGGGTTTACCTAACCCTGTTATATCCGAAGTAAATCAACGAACGCTGGTATCTAGCCCATCACCATAAACATTTGGGAATAATGAAATACATTACATAGGAAAATATTAAACATATAGCAAACAATACACCTTGAAAATATGGCCTACTGAAGCCATAAAGTATCAGGTTAAATCCATAGTTCCAACGCGGGTCGAACCCACGTACTTCAGCATGCGAGGTAAAAAAGCTGAAGCTCCTATCACGAACTAATTTGGTACATAAAACTGGGGAGGAATACGTCCTTCGCATAATCATAAAATTGTCAACCCTACTCACAATGTATCATTAGCATGGGATTGCTATTGCATTGGTGAATGAAAGAAAGCTTACAGGCAAATGTTTAAGAATCTTGGAGACAACACAGTCCCCCTCGGACCGTGGAAATCCTTACATCGTAAATCCGTCTTCCTCTAGTAATGGGCCAGTGTTCTGCCCTGCGGCAGCAAAGAAACTTCCTATTCTTTCTTCCTTTTTCTTTCTTTTCATCTTGGCTCGTTTCCAAGTACACGTTTATTTAGATCCACCAATTCTTATTACTTATTATTCCGGCTATATATACAGCCTAATTCAATACATCACGATAGCCGTCATTGTTACAATTCTTTCTCATTCCACCATCTCAAACATTTCACAAGCCCCATCCTTCCCACATCACACCACTGTATCTCAAATACATTTTGTTCATATAAAGAGAAGACTCTATTCTCACAGGTTATTTAACTGATTCAATTTCACTCGCGTATCTATATAATTCAAATTACACCTCGGTTTGAACATCTTCAATGATCATATATTTATTATATGGGATTTATAAAATAACTGAATCACCCTGTGAAGCGAACACATAGTCTATATTCAAATTACTATGAAGATCCTTACCAGTTAGTAACATTAAGAAGAAATTATAAATTTAGCTAAAGCGCTATTCTCCTCAAATATGTGCTTCACAGGCACTAAGAATATATGGGATCTATATACTAATTCATGCAAATTAGACCACTGAAATATAAGTGATTATCCTTAAATCACAGAAGAAATCCTAATTAAATTAATAAAATAATCTTCCCCAGTCACACGCGTATAGTGGTCCCTACATTTAATATTATTAATTACAACATGTTTTTATTTACAAATAAAAGTTAATACTAGCATGCAAATCTCGTAGTTTAATGTATTCAAAAAAGTACTTATCAGATACTGCTGTGGTTCGTTGCCATCTCGAGGCTACTCCTGGAATTTTAGACCCTCATGACGACAGCTCCACTCTTAAATAGTCCTTGGTTCTTCTTCCTCCTCACATCATCCATGTCCCGAATTCTGGTCTTCCGTTGTTGGAATCTCTAGACGTTCCCTGAAAAGATGAATGCAGGCGCTCAGGCGCGATTCTCGTTGATTCCAATTCTTGGGTTCGATGATCACTCACGAACATAGAGACAAAAATGGGAAAATTAGTTTATAAACACTGTTTATGTGTTTTCACAGAATCTACTGGTGATTAGATCTACTTATAACGAGAAATGGACTAACCCGAATAGTGGTTTGTATAAATCACTATTCATTTCCCCATTAATCACACAGTCTGACTAATTGTTACCATGAGTGTCCATTGAGTATACAACATTCTTCCTATCATGAATACCGTTATCTTAATTTTACTGAGCGTCACTCACTGCTTAAATGCTTTTAAATCGGCCACTATTAATTACTGAACGTAATCGGCTGTCTCACTACTTCTAAAGAACCTGATGCGTTTGCCCTTTCTCTGACGATTGATTGCATCATAAGCCGTGACTGGCTGTCGTCGATATTTAAAGGATTAAATGTTGAAATAAGACTTCTATTCATCACCATTGTTCTTGATCTCATACCAAACGGCTTATTTCGCGCTATTTACACCGCACTGATATGTTTTTCCTCGAATCAGCACTTCATACACTGATATCCATAGTTCATTACTGACACGTAAGTACTGCGGCTACACAAATTACAATGGGATATTGCATCTAGGTCCGGGTTTTATTTATAGTATCTGGGCTGAGTGGTTGGGGAGGTGGTAGACCACGCCCCTGATCGAATCTTTCAGCGACGTGAAAACAATCAAATTATAGCTCGTGACCCCTGTTTTATACTGATCTAATTTTAAATCAATACGATCAGCGGGTCATTTACAATCTCAAAAGCGTCCTTTCAGAAATTCACGCGTCATGGATCATCTCGCAAGACCTCCCACTTTTTTCTCACGTTTCCAGATCCTGGCAGTCATCTTTAGTCTGCGTACCACTACATGACATGCGTCATTACCGATCCACTATTAAAGTATTGCGTTTATATGCATCAATAATTAGTATTAAATACATCGGTTCGAATGAGACCTGACATAAATTTCCAGAGATCGTTTCAGACAAAGGTGTTCTTTTTCTTCTTCTATTTAGTTAATTATGGTGAATTGGCACCAATTGTGTTGAATCAGTAACGATTTTTATTTCTTGGGGGTTAACACACCTTAATTCAGTCCACTCTCTGACAACCTAAATTTCCACGCGTAGCGTCATCTCTCCTCCTTTCTCGCATGAAGTGAGAGCGCGATCTCAATGTTCCGCGGTAATACGCTAACCTTTTCTTAGTACAGCGCAGAAAACTTCTCCCTTCTGGCATGCGTATCGCAACTCGCATCCCGGTTCAGTCCGTAGACTGATAATTATGACATTATATGTCGCAGAATGTTGCGGAAAACGGCTTATATGATTGATTAAACCTCCTAACATGCCTATGGCATAGTGATGAACGGTCATATTATATAAATAAAACCGTAACGCCCGTGTGTTTGTATATTGACTACTTGTGCGAAATGTTCGTAAGCTATCCATAATAATGACCACTTGCATATTTTGTAGCTTTAGTTTCCTGACAGTCCTAATTTATACCCCTCCACCCTCATCCCCCAAAATCAAGATTGCGGCACAATCTGACAGACGAGCTAGAAAATTGAAATTTGACAAAATTATACATTTTAGCCTGTAACAGCCGGAAAGTTTTCGAGATCTTTAAATTTTTTACTTTTTCCCCCGAAGAATATCGAAATTTTAATGACAGTGCAGACCTAAGTCCCAGGTATTTTGTGACTAAACGGTAAGGCCTATCACAAAACGGATGTGGCAACCTCGGTTCAATTTGGAGTGATCTACAGCTTTGGTCCTATGACATTTTGTCATATCTTTATCCCTCATATGTTAGATTTGTCTCTACTTTTCGATTTTAGGTAAGTTTTGCAAATTTTACACACATAATTCATACTTTGAATCACTTATAGGAAAGATAGAATCATCAAATTCTACACGGACATTAGTCCACCCAGTAGCCATGGGAGCCAAATGCTATGTTTGCAGTTGTCACAACAGTATCCGAAAAGTAATACACTGTGAGACAATTTTACCCAAATTTCACCCTATACACGTTTCTAACTCAATCTGACCCATGAATATATGAGATACAAAAAATATCATAGGACTAGCCATTTAGACCGCTAAATACGGCATCTTGTGATACAATGCATTTGTCGATATGACGTACCGTTTAGCAGCAGTAAATGTAACTGAAGGTCTGCAATATTGTCAACATGCATATACTGTCGTATGTCGATCTATATACGTATATTTATTGATGTCGATTTGTAGCGATCGAAAAATGTGTGTCTGCTATTGTACTCGCCACATCGACTTTGTGTGGCAGTAGGAACGGCGTCCTTCTCCAACTCCTGTGTAAGTGGCATTAGTAAGGAAAGCCTACCATTGTAATGAATAATGTCCTTCTCGATTTGACTTGCAGGAGGCACGAGAGCATGAAATTATGTTCCAAACTCACCTACCTGATTGGTTTGGTTGTAGGCAACGGTTCCCACCGTTATAAACTAATGTACCTATCTAAAATGTGACTCGTATTTGGCCTAATGGCCTACTATTTTAATGGAAACTCATAATTTCGGTGTGATTGACAGTAAACTGGCTGTAAGTAGGAAAAAGGGCCTGTCGTTATGATAACAGCACAACTCAATTTTGACTGACAGTAGGGAAGTTGTCTGCCATTATAAAAAAGATCCTCAACTGTAATCTGTCTGGAAGTAACGAAAACTCCCTAAAACTATTGTGACCGTGCAGTAGGCAATGGGGCCTGCCATTATAATGCAACCTTCAAAACTCTATTGTGAATGGCAGTAGGCAAGTGAGCCTGCCGTTATCACACAAATTCGCAACTCACGCCTTACATTGGAAACAACCTATGGGGACCTTCCCATGCTGTTTCTCGGTTAACACTAAGGGACACGCAATTTAAAAAAATTCTAATCACTGCATGTACAGTAATTTACTCCGATATCCGTATACAATGTAGAATACAGTAGCGAAGCACGGGTACATTTACCAGTAATATATAAAAATCATTCATAATATTTTAAATCAGTGCACGCTGCATGAAACACAAACCTGCCACGTCATCGTAAAGTGATGAAGTATCCCCTAAACATATGTGATTTGGCAAGCATACAGTGTCAAGACAGATTTGTAACTGTGAGGGTGTGTTTTCCATACAGCGTAGGTGGCGTAGAAATGATCGTAACATGCCCAATAATCATGACGACCATGTCACGGTAATCAATATGTAGATACGTGACTTGGCTAAACAATATAACATAAAACTATCGATAGTTAACTAACCATATTGTACCCTAATTATTATTAATGGCTTCCATTTATATCTCGTTAGCAGAAATTCATTTCACACAATTAAATGGCGTCATGATACCAGTTTATATGTAAAGTACAGAGGTCCATTAGCAATATTTTTCTGCTTCATCGGTCACCCTTTAACGGTACAAATACTGAAGTATATTTCGTTCAATTAACTTTGGCTAATCCAAATGGCATTATTATATACGCTCTGTTACACTTGTGCCATTCATCGCAGAGAATTTCTCTATGTAAATCACTTTTACTAAATGTTGAATATACCGTCCACAAAATTTTAGAGGGAATCATGAACTTTTCCGTCCGATTTGCTCATCATATCAATTTCCAAATTCGATTTTCTAAACCAAACTTCAAGACGAATCGTAAGATTTTGGTGTTTAGGATCAGGATCATCCAGGTCATGATCTACATATTACCGTTTCTATTTGTGTAGATCTTAATAATATAGGATAAAAATAAATTTTCAGTTTTTTAGGTCGCATCATATAAGTATGTACAGTATGTACGTCGAAGAGACGTTAAGGTGATCAGGCGTTCCAGTTTGGTCGAGACAGTTCCGGTTTTCAAAGTAATAACTTCTTGCCCCCGTCAGGTACGGCCAGGACAGGAGGATGTCCCAGATTTTCCGAGTCGAATCAAGTGACCAATCTCATCCAAGCAAATCCATCCCTGTACAGGCTATGAAAGCCCTTGGAGGAGTGAAAGGTAAACGTTCGTAACGTTGGCACTTAGCGGGATAGAATGGTTTGCCATACGCCCGGCAGCCTTTGCCCCCAGAATTAACCTGGTACACACTTTTGGTGCAGGCTGAGTGAATCTCAAGGTTCTGTGCCGCTCCAGGAGTGGAAATCTATTTTCTTAAATTTTTCGTCATCCTGTCGGTGAATCAAACCCATGCCCTTACGTGGAAACCGTATGCGCTTTTACCGCCTCGGCTAGCCAGCCCTTCTCATCCAAGCAAATACCGTACTATACAGTAACATTTCTGCTCTCCTAGAACTTGCTTTATGATTTCTTGGTACAAATACGGCAGTCTAACGTGCGTTTCCTATAATGAATAAGGTACGAAACCAAGTAAAAACCTCACATTAAACTAGAATTGCAACTGTTAAATAATTTTGACGGTGGTGGTTAAGATTAATTTGAACTATATTTGTTACAAGTTCGATGATTTATGGAAGGAGACAAATCAGTTTTGTCCGCCACTGTGGTGTAGTGGTTAGTATTATTAGATCCCTCATCTCTCCCCCAGGTGCAGATTCGATTCCCGGTTCTCCCACGAAACTTGGAAAGTGGTACGAGGGCTGGAGCGAGGTCCACTCAGCCTCGGGAGGTCAATTTAGTAGGAGGGGTTCGATTCCCACCTCAGCCATCCTCGAAGTGGATTTCCGTGGTTTCACACTTCTCCTCCAGGCTAATGCCGGGATGGTACCTAGCTTAAGGCAACGGCCGCTTCCTTCCCTCTTACCTGTCTACCCCTTCCGATCTTCCCTTCCCTCTAATAAGGCCCCTGTTCAGCATAGCAGGTTAGGCCACCTGGGCTAGGTAATGGTCCTCCTTCACAGTTGTATCCCCCGACCTGACCCAAAGTCTCACGCTCCAGGACACTACCCTAGGGAGGCGGTAGAGGTAGGATCCCTCGCTGATTCCCAAGAAAAAAACCAACCCTGGAGAGTAAACGGATTAAGAAGGAAAGAAAGAAAGAAAGAAAGAAATACAATTAACTCAGTTTTAAAACACACAAAAGTATTAGGGAATTAGGTATTGACTTACTGCAAATCACATGTGCTGCATACTGTACAATTTGCAATTGCAACACTAATAAAACAATGAAAATAACCGGGTAGTATATATATGTATATTATAATGAATGTACAAATCTGTATAAAGTGAACCATACTTATCACTTTGAACTGTGTCCAGCTCCTTGGGTGAATGATCAGCGTAGTAGCTTTCGGTTCAGAGAGCCCCAGCTTCGATTCCCTACCGGGTCGGAGATTTTAACCTTAAAACCGTTTCATTGCCTTAGCTTGGGGACTAGATGTTTGTGCTGTCCCCACCAACTATGCAACTCATACACCACACATAACACTATGCTCCACCACAATTACACACAGTTACATATACATGGCAGATGCCACCCGCCCTCATCGGAGGGTCTGCCTTATAAGGGCTGCACCAAGCTAACAAAATCAATACGAAATTAATAACTGTGGACTGTATAACTATGACTGTCCAAGTTATAACACTGTGTTAAACTGTTAATTATTTTAATACTGTGCATACACTCTGTACTAAATGTCTCTGTATATTTCATTATAATTGTTTTGTTTTTGATTTTCTTTGCATTTAGGCCATCTGCGGACCACGGTGCTTGTGTTCTAGCTGTGTTTTTGTCCTCGTCTGCCCCTTTTGGCGTTCTGGATTGTGTTCTTAGCGGCCTCTTGAGCCTTCACGTTGGCCCAGTATTCCTTCAGTTTCTTAGCTGACTTCTCTCCTGCGCTCCTCTGATCAATTCCCGGCTCTTTTGTAGTTAACTGATATTAAGAGGTGTTAGGAAAGGTTTAGTTTTGGCCACTGAATCGTATGCATTCCTGTCAGATATGGCGGTTTGATGAATATTAGGCTCTGCAATATTTTTGTCCACTTGCTTGATCCAGGGGAATCCAGTGGCTTTGCCTCTGTTAGCAACCTTGAAGATCTTATGGGATAATCTATTAGGATCCATTCTGTGTAGGTCTCGATAGAAAGTCAGACGTTTTCTTCTGATGGCACCTATGAGGTTTTCTTGATGCTGGTAGAGCTCATTGTTGGGTCTGTACTATCACCATCCATCTGGTAGGATCCTTGGCCCTATTATTCTTCTCAAGAATTTCCGTTCTTGCACTTCCAGGGCTCTTAGTTGGGTCTTTTTAGTTAGGGACAGTTATTCTGCTGCGAAGAGGACTGATGGTCTGACTACTGCATTATAGTGTCTAAGTTTTACATTCTTTGATAAATGCTTTGAGGCATACAGTTTACTGCAAGCATGGTAGGCCTTGTCTAATTTGATTTTCCTTTGTTAAAGAGCCATCGTTTCAGTTAGGTCCTCCGATATCCACTCTCCATGCTACTTCATATTATTAGCTCTCTTGATATGCTTTGTATCACTGACTCCCATTGTTGTAGGTGCATATTTGATGTTGGTGATAAACTCGGTTTTTCCAGTTCCCGGTTCCTTTGTAGCTAGCTGATGTAAGGGATGTTAGTAAAGGTTTAGTTTTGACCATTAAACGGTATGCAATCCTGTCAGTTTTGACGGCTTGATTAATATTAAGCTCTGCAAGATCTTTGTCCACTGGTTTTGTTTTATTCATTCGTAATTAATTTCGTTGTTAGCGTCAAACATTATGCACAGTGACTGCTGAGCACTGTTCAGACAGCGCTAAGTACGGTAGATAGTGAAGGGTACGAGTCATGTTATTTCGTCCCAGCTTCGACTCTCAGTAAAATATTCACCTTAGCTAAGTACAGAACAAAAATGGAGCACTCTACAGTTAGACTTGCAGCTCTGCCAGTCTTACAGCTCACAAAAGAAACTTCCGAAAATACAGATTATTGTGCAAAATATCGCCTCTTGCGTTTGAAAGAACTATCAAGGATATAAACATTCTGAAAATACTAACTGCCCGTAAAGGCACGTTTAAGGAATATAAGTCTCTCTCACTCTTGTCTATGCGGTGTTTAAATGAGCAATGTTTAACACCACAAAACAGGTGCTAGATATACGACTGGGCATCTAATTTTGATATGGATGAATGAAGTATTTCTACCAAATCTCAATCAGATCGGAGACTTGCAGTTGGAAGGGTTTCATTGTAAGCTGTAGTTGAGAAAGAACCTCTTCATTACTCCGTGAAATGTCAGAGGTCTCCTTCAGACAGGTAAGCTGAATATCCTAGAATGAGAGCTAATGCGACAAGAGATCGATATTTGTAGCACATTTGAAATACACTGGAAATATGAAGGTCATTAGCATGCAGAATGTTACCAGGTACACATATTCAGAGGGCACAAAAACCAGACAGAATGGAGTTGCGTTCAAGTCAACAAACAAGAAACACTGGATGATATATACACTTAACAAATAATAGAAGAAAGTCGTAGCATTAAAACAAACTGACTGATTTGGACTGTGAGGATCAACCGCAACAGATAAACCAGGATATCAAACGAGCCTGCTATCAGGACAAAAACTCCTACCTAAAAAGTATTTTCTCCAAGCCTGATCGCCGACCCATATGAAACGAAAACTGCAACGAAAACTACGACCTCTTCAGAGCTCTCGTGTATTTGACCAGGGAATTAAAACTCCAAACCCAAGTGATTGTGCATAAGTGTGATGTGAATATCACAGACCCAGAGGGAATCGCAGGAGTATAGCGAGAGTACTTCATGAATTTGTTCAAGGATAAGCAAGGCCAAGCTGCAGCCCTGGATGTGTCTTACGGCCTGTAACCTGCTATCTTGCAGTCCGAAATTGAACTGACCATCAGTCAGCTGAGAAATAGGAAGTCTCCCGGGGTGGATGACATAAATACCATGTAGAGGACTGAAAGATGGCCGGATGAATGGTGGCACGCAATATGCATTCCCATTTACAAGAAAGTTTCAGCCGGCCGAACGTTCCTATAATCCCTCATCCGAGCAAGATTCTTCCCCACATCGTTCACTTTCTACTTCCCGAAATAGCTAACGGGCAGTATGGTTTCGTCGAAGGAAAACACACCCGGGAGTAAATTCTAAATGTCCGACAAACTGTGTAAAAGTCCAGAGAGTTCAATTTTCAGGTCTTTCTGTGCTTTGTTGATTACACCTAGTCCTTTGATTCGGTGAAATGGTTACCTCTTTAGATAAATCTTCTAGAAATGGATGTCCCGGAGCATCTGGTCGTACTTGTGCGGAATCTTCATCAAAGCAACACGGTGACAGTTTGAGTCAATGAAACAATGTCCATAAACTTCATAGCGGAAGGGCTGAATTCCCTCACCCATCCTCTTCAATATCTACACTGAGTACATATTGGGAAAGGTGCTCGAGGACGGGGAATGAAGTGTTTCCATCGGGGGTAGGAAGACCAGAAAACTTATATACGCCGATGACACGCTGATCCTGGCAGTTAGTTCACAGACTATACAGACCCTATGGAGAATCAGATGTTAATAGGGAATATGCTCTGGAAATTAATAGAAGAAATACAAAAGTGATGATTGTCGACAGACAATGAGGTCGTCCATAAATGTGTCTATTTGGGCTCTATGATTTCTAATACAGGAGGGTGTTCCGATGAAATTCAGAGAAGAACGACTATGGCCAGCGCAGCCACTACAGAACTGTAACACTGCACAGTTACAAAGAATACAAAACTTTAACTAGATCACTCCGCCATACTATCCATGGCCACCTATGCAGCTGAGACCTGAAAAATAAAACAGGCGGAAAGACGAAAATGGAGAGCTGCGAAATGTGGGCTTATCGATGCATCTTCGACTGAACACCGCACTAATACGTCTGTGCTGGAATAACTAGGCATTCCAAATAGGTCTCTCGAGCGAATCACCCAGGCTTACCTCTGGTGCTTCGGACACATCGCCACTAAAGCAGGCACCTTGGAGAAACTTATGCGGGATGGAAAGATTAATGGCAAGAGACCGTGAGAAGGACACCTAATCAGATGGGACAAAGTCAGCCTCTGGTAGAGAAACCTTTTCTTATACCGACAGACTGACAGACTTGGAGAGAGAAAATCAGACAGTAAGAACATGAATTCCGCCATTATCTATCAAGGGTAGAGGTTTAGAGAGAGAGAGAATGTAGTGCTAGAAACTAAACTTCGCCAAAATACATAATGGATAACAGATAACTTTTTTTTCAATTAGCTTTACGACACACCGACACAGATAGGTTTTATGGCGACGATGGGGTAGGAATGGCCTAGGAGTGGGAAGGAAGCGACCGTGGCCTTAATTCAGGTACAGCTCCAGCATTTTCCTGGTGTGAAAATGGGGAACCACGGAAAATCATCCTCAGGGCTGCCGACAGTGGATTTCGAACCCACTATCTCCTGGATGCAAGCTCACAGCTTCGAGCCCCTAACTGCACGGCCAACTTTCCCGGTCAGATAAAGTATATTCTTAATAAAGTAAGCCATACTGATAGCTGTATTAACCTTACCAAGAAAAATAAATAATTTCTGGAAGTTTATGACTTGTTCATTGTGTTCTCGCATTACATGAAGTCGAATGTAATTATTCACGCCTAGCAATGTGCCCGTGCTTCGGTAGGGTATTCTAGGTAAATTACTGTACACGCAGTGGGTAATATTAGATTAAATTGCATGTCGCTTAGCGTTATCCGAAAAACAACAAGGGGAGAACCTCAGACGTTGTTTCCGATGTAAGATGCGCGATGGGGAGTTTTGACGATGATGGCAAGCTACGTTTCCTACTGCCGTTCACAATCGAGTTCAGGATTTTCTACTATAACGGCAGGCTCACTTGCCTACTGCCCTTCACAATGGATATGGAGAGTTTTTATTAAATGGAAATTCTAAGTTCCCATGAAGGGAATTAGATTCTTTTCCACCAATAGAGCATATCAAAAATCAGATCAAAATTAGATGGATGACTTTTCCGGCGTTTGCTCTATTAACCAGCGTTTCGTCTTAGGTCTGACACTAGACTCTTCAGAGTGGGATGTGTCAGACCCTACCCACTCTGAAGAGTCTAGTGTCAGACCTAAGACGAAACGCTGGTTAATAGAGCATCTAATTTTGATCTGATTTTTGATATGCTCTATTGGTGGAAAAGAATCTAATTCCCTTCATGGGAACTTAGAATTTCCATTTGGAATTGCTAGGCGGGCATTGATTCCATTGTGGAGTTTTGTCTCCCGTATGCAGTTATCAGACTGTGCTTCATAAATAAGCTTCTGATAAGTTCACCTGCATACACCCCAGCGTCAGTGGGTAGGGTCTGACACATCCCACTCTGAAGAGTCTAGTGTCAGACCTAAGACGAAACGCTGGTTAATAGAGCAAACGCCGGAAAAGTCATCCATCTAATTTTGATCTGAGTTTTTATTATGAAGGGAGAACCCTTTCCTAATGCCAGTCACAATCGAGTAGGGGAGATTTGATTATAATCGAGTAATCCAGCTCTATCTAACGTATAAAGGATCGAGATACGACAAAACGTCATAGAACCAAAGTTGTACACCTCTCAGAATTGAACCACGATTGTGCTATCTGTTTCATGATACGACTGAACTTTTAACCACCAATTACCCTGAAACGAAAGTCTGCACCGTCATTAAAATTCCCTCCATATCTCGATATTTGTCGGGGCCAAAATGTTACACAATTGACCAGCTTGGAATTTTTCCTCAACCGAAAGAGTGTCCGGATTTGGGATTTACACTCGCATACATACGGAGAAATTAAGGAAGAAAACAATACAGTTAAGAAAGTCTACAATAACTGAGAGTAGAATAATAACTGAGGACAGCCGGATAGCACTAATACAGTATGTAAATACCAAGTGGATGTATTGTAAAATGGAATGTCCCTCACTAAATTGTGATGATATGGGTTACGGATTTAAGAGAGCGGTAACAAAGGAGAAATTTAGGCACAGGGATTCTTGGGTAAACAGATAAGAAGATGACTTATGGTGCTATTATTATTATTTCAAACTAAAGAGGCAAGAAAGCAGAAAACAGAAGTAGAAGAGAAATACAGTAAAAATCATACAAATTCCAGAAAACACCTTCCGGTTTGAAATAATGGGCTACATTCCAGGTTACTACTGAAATATTAACTGCCACCCTTAGTGATACTCGAAGACAATAGTAACCTCCAACGGTATTCCGCAAATATCCCGCAGAATGGCACCTTGATGTCTCTCTCACCTTCTACCCAAGGAACAACCACCAGTTTATAGGAATGGTCAGGAAAATCCCAATACGTTACTTTCCTGTCAGAAAGCAGCCGGAGATGTTGCCATGGAAACCTGTAGGTTCGTTGTCGGTCTGTCGGCCACTCAATGCAATATTAATTTTCTCCGTCATTTGAAGAGTAAGCGAAATTATGTACATAATAAAAGTTGTTTAAAATGAAGTGACGTTTCACGTGTAGTCGGCGTATTTTTAAATAAAGTCAACAGTATAAGAGAAAATTTAATAAAACTGTTTGGTTTTCCTAGATACCCCAAGTCTATTCAGTGACTTGTAAATCATATGCATATCTAAACCTTCCCCTGGATGATTATACTCTGAATATGAAGTTTGGTCGTTTCGCCGTGATGGTGGAACGGACGCACAAGCAGACAGACAAACGGACACAAAAGCGAAAACCACTGATACGGCCTTGATTTGACCTAAAACGGGTATATATCTGAAAAAATGGACAAAACAAACAAAATTACAGACAGCGGACCCCTACAACTGTATTTATATAAATATAACGTTTATGTAAAGTACAGTAAATTAAATTGATTAAGGTATACTTATAAACCTGCTTAAAAATGACTCTAGTAAAAGCTAAGTGCTGTGATCAATGTTTCCGAAACGGATAACATACAGTTTCAAGAAGACGATAGAAAGCGGAGATAGATCGTTCTGCTCACATGGTAGCAAAATTATGTTAAAAGCGGAGATAATATAAGTGTACGGTACAGTATATCGCCGTTGGGCCTTGAAAATCCACTATGTAATGATATTTCCGCTTAGAATTCTAACCAGAAAGATTCTATCATCTAAGCTTCAGTATTGCATTTACTCTTTCAGCGAATTTTCGTTTTTGATACATGTGATGCGGGTCAGTATTTATTTTTCCCCTCAGCATTGTCATATATATATAACAGTATTTCGAGGCACAACGACAATATTTGTTTGTTTGTTTTTGTTTTTGTTTGTTTTTTGTTTATACCATGAGTCAAAAATTGAAATATTGTAATGAAACAAAAATCATTCTGAAGATAACTAGATAATATAAGATATTTTAATAAAGGTTGTTTTGTTTTGAAAAGAACGTTTTAAATTCTGTAAATATGTTGCAATATAGGGAAATTCCCACAATGCTTTACAATTATTTGCGGGAAAGGGATAAAAATTAAATCGAAATTGCATTTAGAATTTAAAATAAGAAGGTTTTCTTTCGCTACTTGTTTTACGTCCACGGGAAGGTCTTATGGCGATGATGGTATAGGACTGTGAAGGAAGCAACCATGGCCCTAACTGATGTACAGCCTGGTGAAAAATTGGTAAACCACCACCAAAACACTTTCTTCAGAGCTGCCGACCCACTATCTTCCGAATGCAAGCTAACATATACGTGATCCAAATCGCGCAGCCCACTCGTTCGGTACAAGATAACTAGTTCCTCTGAAGACTGTACATTGGATATCCTAACAGCTGACGCATATTGTGTTTAGAAAGAAAATCATACCACACAATTATCCAAAATATTGTCGTAAACGCTACATACTTTTAGTTTCCTACAATGGAATTCTACGGTATTTTTATTGTAATGTTGTAGGTTGTACGTCCTACTACCTTCTGTAATGGTTTTCAGAGATGGCGAAGTGTCAGAATATTGACCCACAGGAGTTGTTTTCCGTGCCGGTGAATCTACCGACACGAGGCTGACGTATTTGAGCACATTGGAATAGCCATCGCCGGTCTGAGCCGAGATCGAACCCTCCAGATTGGACTGGCAAGGCATAACTGTCAGAGCCACACAGTCTGGCTAGGGGAATTCTACGTCTTACGCTACTGTAAACTTCTCATTACACGGCGTTGTGTTGTTTTCGACTCTTAAGCAGTGGAAAAGAACAATAAAATGATATTACTGCCCAGTCTTCTTATCCTTCTTCCAGGCCTTTTCCCAATTATTTGCGATCAATACTACACTACACGTCTACTCGTCCTATTTTCAGAGCCGTATACCCTTCCTGACGTCAACCCTGCGTAGAACGGTGTATTCACTACTGCATGCCTCTGTGGTGATTGATAGTGTGATATGTTAGATGTATATGGCTAGGTGTGTATTAAGACGAGGATAAATACCAATACTTATTAGGTATCAAACGCAGGATCCTGTGAACCGAATAGCTTCGCAGTCAGATGTCTATTTTTGCATTGGTACACCTTCTTCTTAAACTTATGGATGGTCTGATATTGTATAGGCTTTTGGGCTTGTGCCGTGTCAAGAACATAAGGTGAAATTCTTAACGTTTAGCAGAAGAATCCTTTCTCGTGGACATTCGGGAATTCTTCTGAGGACGCAGAGCATAGTTTTCTGCTAAACGTTAAGAATTTCACCTTATTTTCTTGACACGGCACAAGCACAAAAGCCTATACAATATCATGTATATATGTACGGGCCGTGAAAGCATTAATGGCAACATTATGGATGGTCAGTTCCCTCCTTCACATTCGGAGTATGTCTGTTGCATCGGGTTATTATTATTAAAAAACCCAACGGAAATCCATCTCCGTAAAGGGAGGTTCCTGTACAATTGGAAGGTGTTTTCCACTACTCGTAACTATGACCTAAACAGAATAAAGTGGTTGTCCCTACACCCAACTTCCTGTTCCCTCAGAAATAAACCCCGTACGCCTTCAGTTACTTAGCGATATTGGTGGAATTTCGAATGCATCGCTTAGAGTTCGCCAGAAACTGCCTGAGATTTTATATAGGCTGATTTTCGTAACGCCAACTTTGTTTCATGCAATCCTACGGGGTGAGAGATCACGTCCAAATAGAAATCTCAATTCTAAATTACTCGGGTTCCAGTTCGGGTCTCTAATCAACACCCTTCCAACCTTAATGACTCACTAGGTAGTCCCCATTATAATAAATACAAATAGCAGACGTGCATAAACATGAAAAACTAGACATTAGTCCAACGATGGGTGTAATCTGTTAACAAAAATTGCAACAGGAAGCATATTTTACTTTTCTGGTGCAATTTAGTCACGGAATATCGCGTCGACAGTTTCACCCTTGGTGAGAGCAGTTCCCGCGTAACAAATACAGTGAGTTTCTCTCATTCGCTGGCCTGCCGTTGACACATCACTCCCCACCCCTCCGCGGCAAAGCAACTAGCACAGCAATTCCCTCACTTTCTGTGTTGCCCTCCATCGTGTCGGTCTGTCTTTCCAACTGTTCTCTAGTTATGAAAAGGAAGTTAGAGGTATAATTCTTATAATGCCTCACAAGTGTACACAGTACAGGAAAGTATATTGACTTCTGATAGTTATGTGAAAGCAGAGAAGCTTGCAGGAAGTTTGTTAAAGATCTATGACATAATTTTCAGGTGTACGCCCTCCACATTGAGATGTCATGCGAAACTCGTAAATAAATTGAGAGAAACGGGTTCTTTATTCGATAAGAAGTGAACGGTATGAAAACGTGCCCTTAATGAGGAAGTAAACGAAATCGCAGAAAAATTACAACATACGTCTAAAAATTCCCTATGCAACTTGGACAAGAAACCATGTTATCGAAGAACTCAGCATGGTGAGCTGCAAAACATATCAGGAGCAAAATAGCCTAAATTGGGCCGATGACCTTCGATGTTAGGCCCATTAAAACACCAAGCATCAACCAAGCATAGCCTAAATTGCGGAAGACGAACTAATGCGTGTGAATCGAAATTTCCTTACAAGATGCCAAAAATATGTGGATGTAAGAGAACACTTCCAAAATCCCAAGGCACGTGCTTATTTTCATAATATTAATTGTTATGCCATGTCATGCACGGACTAAGCAAGGGAAGTGACATACTTGTTGCTTGGCCACGGAGCCGAGAGTTATGAGAACAACGGCAGGCAGGCACCGCGCGCCCTCCGGCCGATCGATGGGCGAAACTCATTGTACAATCCAAGCGAAATTGAACCACACGACAGCTGAGCGTAGGTTTGTGAATTACAGGGTGTAGTAATATGCATAAAAAACCAAAACCAAACCCCATGGCTCTACAGCTCTTGAAGGGCCTTGGTCTACCAAGCGATCGCTGCTCAGTCCGAAGGCCTGCAGATTACAAGGTGTCGTGTGGTCAGCACGACGAATCCTCTCGGCCGTTATTCTTGGCTTTCTAGACCGGGGCCGCTATCTCACCGTCAGATAGCTCCTCAATTCTAATCACGTAGGCTGAGTGGACCTCGAACCAGCCCTCAGGTCCAGGTAAAAATCCCTGACCTGGCAGGGAATCGAACCAGGGGCCTCCGGGTAAGAGGCAGGCACGCTACCCCTACACCACGGGGCCGGCAAAGTAATATGCATAGAGGAAGTAAATAGAAATATTAACCGACTCTTAAATGCTATGATTAAGAACATTCCTCACTTTTCTCTGACAAACCTAGTCTCATAACACCATTCAAACTCAACTTCAGTGTACATACAGTTCATCTTCTAGTAACATCGGAGGGAAAGAAAATTTTCTAATGTGTTGGAAGTCAAGTCTATGTACAGAAATATCCCAATATTTGCAAATAGAAAAATCATGGAGTTGCTTTGGAAAGATGCTGATTCGCACACTATCATGCATATTAAAGCCGTTGAGGCACATAAACACTCTTTCTTTTTTTATTTTATAATGTAATTTTCAATATATAAATACGTCGTATCCTAGTCATCTGTGTCGTGAAACTTGCAAGAATCATTAGAACTTTTGTAACGTCTTGACATCTAAAATATATTGATTATCATCATTTTACGATTGATATAATAATAATAATAATAATAATAATAATAATAATAATAATAATAATAATAATAATAATAATAATAATAATAATAATAATAATAATAATAATCTATCACCTCAGCTGCCGTGGGAAGGCAATTCAATATGATGCCATTTAGGCTGCATGCGCGTCAATTTCGATTGGATCATTATTAATTTTCTACCAAATGGAAGAATAAACCGGATCAGTCTTGGGCGATGGCTTAGCTTTTAATTCACTTTGATGGATAAATAACAAATGTCACCAGAGATCTTTTACGAGCAGACATTGTACGACTTGGCGTGTCGAATGGCCATTTTTACGATCTTTTGAAATCTGTCTACCTTTCCATGACCTTGGAATCCGATTATGTTATACTAGCTTACCATTTGCCCAATTCGGCAAGAAATATGTTAAAATGCTGTAAACTACAGTCGTATAGCAGAAAGATATTCAATGTCCATCAATGTTGAAACTGTTGAAATTGGAGTAAATTAAAGTAGCATGAAATGACGAAGAAAGAGAGATTATACGTATGTATAATTCTTATTTACAATGGATATAGAAGAAAAGCAATGAAATATGTTATAGTAGGCCACTTTCTTGGTTCGACTCGAACCACCTGCGGTGACTCCCTTGTTCTTTTTTTCTGGAGCAATAAAAATTCAAACACCATCCGAAAAACGGGAGTGGCTCATGGCAACATAGAGCTGGACGTGCGTGATTACCGGTTTTCGGATATAAACGCCAACCCGAAGTAGAGATTGACTCTGTGAGTGGTTGATGGTCATCGCGAAGCACAGAAAAAGAGGTAACTGTAGGCGCTTAAGTTTGAATGGAAAGAGGCTATTGATCGGTGTAATTTTAATTCGTGGAATTACACCCTTCTTATATTTAGTGTCCAGTCAATATCACATCCGTGATACAGTTTGTGTAAATGGCAATTATCTTCATCCGTGTCCCGTTAATAAGCCCTTTGGTGGTGTTAAAATTCCGCACCACAATGACGATAGCGTTGACCTTTAGATGGAGAAGATGGTGTGGTAGATCCGATGCCTTGATAGGGTTGAGGTACTCCATCGGGTATACCACCCTCATCACTGATGATCTTGTCAACTGAGAAATACTCGCGAGAGTAGCCGGGCAAGAGTAGAAGGACTTCCTGGTTAATTTCACACAGTCTTTATTCTTGGGTGAGAGGATCATGTGGTCAGTGATCAGGCTGTCGTTGGTGAACCCAAGGATATTTCCG
The DNA here is from genome assembly GCF_040414725.1 of Anabrus simplex. Lineage (NCBI taxonomy): Eukaryota > Metazoa > Arthropoda > Insecta > Orthoptera > Tettigoniidae > Anabrus > Anabrus simplex. The sequence goes on along the minus strand of NC_090265.1, from coordinate 1,000,183,373 downwards.
TACACAAATCTCACGATATCGCTCTGACCAATGAACTGACGAGGGGCGTGAGAGTAGTCTCCGGTGTGGTCAAGTCTGACCGCATCCATCCCTGAAAAGAAAGGAAGCAAAATCATTCGACAGCACCAACCACATTCTCTGCATAGAGCGCCAAAGTGAATTTCCCTTGAGGGATAATCCGACAATATGCGCTCCTTTAGAATGTGGCAACACCGGGAGTTGTGAGAGGTCTGAGTGGTACCTTCAGTGTTGTCAAATTTAGACTCACAAGGGGGCAGAAACCTCGGCCTTACTTCATTCATTCTGTGAATATTTCGTGTAGTTTCCCTGGTAATTTGATACTCCTCGGCTTTGTTTAATTCAGTCTGTGAATATTTCCTTGCACAGGCTATACAGTCGAGTTAAGATTTTCGTTGTCGATTTCATACATATCGGTTTTTTTCAATTCGTTTGTGAACATTTCGTTGCACCTGTTACGGTACATTAAGATTTCCAATGAGATTTCGTTACCTATATAAAATCTGTGATAACCCATCATACCGAAACGTAGAGCGAATATAGTTCGTAGTATATTGCATTCGAAATACGTAATCTACACCCGCCAAAGTTATGCAATGGGACGCGACTGGCAGTGAAAACTTTAACAAACTGTTTGATTGAAGCTACTATTTTTACTGCCTCAGCACATGAGAAACGGTCTTAATACCTAGAATCCTTATGCTTCCTTCAGATTTGTTGCGTGATTTGAAAATTCGCACAAACCATCATTCTATTTTATGGTTCTTCCCACATTTGTCTTGAAGGGTGCAGAATTTTAAAGAGAATATACAGTAAATTATGGTACTTAGGGACTTCTCTTACTTCTGTCTGTAATCACTCAGTTGAGAGGACATGTGCATTCTTATCAACTTGAGCTCCATACGAAGAAACATACGAAGCATACAAAGTAAACTTGGTTGACCAAAGTGCTACATTTTCACATTTCGTCCCTCCCGCGACAAAACCTCCTATGTGAAATATTTTATGGCCTGTAAGGTTCTGTCATCTAAGGTGCAATATTGTGTGATTAATGTCAAGGCCCTTCTTGATGCATGTGCTGCAGGTCAGTATATCTCCAAAAATATTATCACATAGGAGGTTTTGTCCCGGCAACGACGATTTCTTCCCTGTGGCGTGGAAGCATGAGTGTTGAATGAGACAACAATAAATAAATTGGAAGCCTTTTAGACGTCTTTAGGTCTTTAGGTGGAGCCTTGTAACGAACTAGGAAGTGGTGAGAATATGAAAAAAAGACATGGAATTTGTAAAAATTAATTGAAAGAACTGGAAAATCTAAGACTAATGAGACATCATGAAAAGTACAGATTTCATAATATAATAGCCTACTTGAGAAAAAATGGTTCGTAGACGTGGGCCTGGAAGAAAAACGATTTCCTGGCTTAAAATTTTAAGGACTTGGTTTCACTTTTCATGCACTGGATTGTGCCGAATTGTACCCCACTATATTATTTCTATGCGGTCTGCCAACATTCGGTAACAGATCGGCACTTGAAGAACCATGTCTTTTTTTTCACATTCATACCTAAAACTGATTAGGCATCTCCGAAACTGTACAAATAGTCAGTGGCACGAAAAGTTAAATAATAATAATAATAATAATAATAATAATAATAATAATAATAATAATAATAATAATAATAATAATAATAATAATAATAATAATAATAATAGTAATAATAATATATACATATTATTATATATATACATATACATAATATATATACATATTATTATTATTATTATTATTATTATTATTATTATTATTATTATTATTATTAAAACTGATTAGACATCAATTTCTTTGAAGACTCTGATCCCAAAAAAGTATTACAATAACATTGGTACTCCGTTCCCGCAAGATTACAATGATCAAAATGTTACGAAGAGAACAACTTAACCAGAAATAGTCGCATCTTATCCATATACGTAGATATTCGGTTTCCACAAAAAAGGGGGGACACCTTCGAAACCACAAGAGGAAATGGCGTAATCCTCCGTAATCTGCACATGCATATTTTAAGAGTATCTCTCGTCTCCGCTACGAAAATTTTCCAGTAATTCCAGTTAAAGCTGCTAATACTTTGAATATTTGAAAAAAGAGAAAACAAAAAACACAACACTTTTTAAAAATATAAGCTGGAATGTTAAATAAAGGAAAGAAAATGGCATTTATAACAGTTTGAAATAAAACCCACCCATAAATCAGTGGGCTGGAAATAACACTGGTATGCGTTAGAGACAGGGATAATAAAAATGACGAAACAAAAGGCAATGCAATATAAATTCATTGGGCTAAATTCCGTCGGCCTCGGCTACATTTTTCAATACTCCCGCAGGTGTGATAATCCCACTCTTCAGTCTTTAACATCGCTATAGCAATTGCGCATGATAGGAGATGGACTATGATGAAGAATTAATAGAGCTATGATATAGGAGATTTGAAATCATGAATTGTTTGAATGATCAGTTAGGCATAAGAATATTACAATGAAACCCTACTCGTTATCCGTCCAAAAGCAAATGGCAAGTGGAATGTAACGAACGAGGAGTCGAAAGAACTGCTGTGCTATTTCATTTCCTATGCGATGCGCTCTATAGAATATTTCGCCAACCAAAATTCACACAATATGTAATCGATATGTGAAAGAGTCATAGGAGTTTTTTGTTTATAAGTACAAACTCTAGGTTTATTGGCAAGAAATAAAAATGTTATATTTATTGATCAGACTAGTAATTGAATATTTTAAACTTCAGAGCCATTCCAGAATGATTCTATGGCACTGTACCTAAGTCGAAGTAAAGTATGTCTCATTAGAGAGATTTATATCATACTACTTGTAGTACCCGGCCTTGCCCATATGGTTTTTGAATGTTTACTTTTAAGATTTGTTTTACCATTTAGTTATGTGTGAAGTGAAATTTTATTGAAATTTGGAATATTGATTTTTACCATTTATCATGTAGTTTTAGATTTATTTAAATCATTTAATTTTCGGGTAAAACGTTGTCCTTGTAGAACCTCGAATTGACTGGGAAATATTTAACCTTTCAAAAAAGTGATAACCATATGTATTTACCGTCGTGCTATATACGCTGACTTAGCAAATGTCATGGGATAGTCACCTAATAGCGTGTGGGGCCTCCTCTGGCCCTGCGAACTGCAGTGAGACGCCGTGGAAGTGAGTCGACAAGTCCCTGGTAGTCCTCTGGGCGCAGCTGACACCAAATCGTTTGCAGAGAGGCCGCCAATGCTGGTCTGTTCGTGGGTGCAGGATCCCTGGCACGGAGCCTGCTTTCCAGGACATCACAGATTTGCTCGATAGGGTTCATATCGGGGCTCCTGGGTGGCTATGGCAGTCGTTGGACCTCCGCTGCATGTCACTAAAACCATTCCCGGGCGACGTGGGAGCGATGTGCCGGCGCGTTATCATCTTGAAACACCGCAGAACCGTCTGGGCGCTGGAAGGCCAAAAATGGGTGGAGATGGTCTCCGGGCAGCTCAACATACCGCGTACCATTCAAAGTCTCTTCCAGAATAACTAGGGTGCCCATGCCATACCAGTGAAATGCACCCCAGACCATAACAGGGACACCAGCGCCCTGGACCACACCTTCGAAGCAGGCGGGATCCATCGCTTCATGTGGTCTGCGCCACACACAGTGCCTCCTATCGGCATGGTGCAGTTGAAATTGTGATTCGTCCGACCATATCACGTTACGCCATTTTTCAGTGTCCATCCCTGGTGACTGGCGACAAATGCGCGTCGTTGTACCCGATGACGTTGGGTTAACAGTGGCACCCGTGTGCGGCGCCGGCTCCCATACCCCATAGAACCCATGTTCCTACGGATTGTCCACTGGGAGACGTGTCTAGCACGGCCTGTGTTGAATTGAGCCGTGATTTGTTGCACGGTTGCCCGTCTGTCACTATTAACAATCCGTCTCAGATGTCGCCGGTCACGGTCATCGAGGGTGGCTGGATTGCCGGTCGTTCGTCTGTTGCGGACGGTGACACCCGCATTCAACCATTCACGATACACCCTGGACACGGTTGATCGTGTGAAGCCGAATTCCCGCACCACTTCCGAAATCGCAATTCCCATTCGTCGAGCACCGACCACCATACCCCGTTCGAACGGTGTCAGCTCATGACGGCGTTCCATGTTACACCTGTCACATGCACAGCCACTGCACACAAGGTCTCCTATACAACTGCCGCTGGCACAGGGGGCGTGTGGTGCGCAGTCAACACACCTGCGCATCAGTGTTCCGCTATCCCATGACATTTGCTCAGTCAGTGTATATGATCTACACAATTTTAAGTGTCATTGAGAATGTCACCAATCAGCCTTGCGACCCCTAAAGCAGTGGATTCAGCACTAATTTTGGTTATTTTAGAACATTTACTATTAAGCCCCTCTCAGCCTCCCGTCTCAATAGAGGCTAAACGTGGACTTAAACGGTATTCAGAGCGTCACAATTCGTCTCAGCGACACATAAACAATGGATTCGACATTAATATCGGTTATTTTCCATTAATTTTAAATGTCATCCCCTCCCATTCCCAACCCCCAGCGGGGGTTGGCGGGGTTTGGGATGTTTCATCTCCATACTACTTTTTTCCCAGATGGTAAGTCCTATGTGTACCAAGTTTCGTTGATAGCTATTTTGGAATATACCCACATATGCTTATATCCATAATTCGGTTATTTTTACATTCATTTCCACCCCTTCTCAACCTTCATATTGATTGGGGTGAAGTATGACTTAACCGTCCAGAGTACCACTCAGCGACCTCGTAAACGATGTATTCGACATTAATATCAGTCTTTTTCGTTTTATTTCACAACCTACGCTAGGGGTGCTAGGGGTGCTAGGGGTGTTTTACCCAACAGTATTTTCTTCAGATAGTAAGTCATATGTTTACCAATATTGTATGACGACTATGCTGGAAGAAAAACACATGCATCCGTAATTTCGGTCATTTTGGACAATTTTTTCCACCTCTTCTCTTCTCAATATCAATGGGTGCTTAACATGGTCTTCAGCGACGTCCGAAGTGTCACTATTCTTCTCAGCGACGCCGAAAACTATGGATTCGACGCAATTTTCGGTTCTTTTTACATCTCACCCCCGCTTTCACGCCACCCGTAGGGGTGCTAGTATTACCATACTTCCTCCTCGCAGTTTGTCTCCGATAGTAAGTCATAAGTGTACCAAGTTTGGTTGAAATCTCTCCCGTAGTCCAGAAAAGTATGCATTTAACTCTAATATCGGTAGTTTTTAGTTATAATTATATTTCGTCCCCTTCCCTAGGGCATCAAGGGGTGTCTTGCCCCAACAGTATTCTTTCCAGATAGTAATATTTGTACCAAATTTAGTTGACACCTATGCTGGAACATACACACAAATATCCATAATCTCGGTCATTTGGCCATTTCCTTTTCTTGGATTTAAATGACATCCGGAGAGTCACTATTTATTTCAGCGACCCTGAAAACTATGGATTCGACACTACTATTGGTCGTTTTAATTTATATTTGCATTTCACCCCTTCCCCTAAACTGTCTAGATGTGTCTTGTCCCCACAGCATTTTTCACGCATAGTAACAAATATCTGCACCAAATTTAGTTGACAGCTATACTGGAAATTACACACATACATCCATAATCTCGGTCATTTTGGTCATTTGATTTTTTTTTTACACTTTCTCACCCCCTATTCCAAGGGGGCTGAACTTGGACTAAAAATTTCCGGAGTATCACTATTCATCTCAGCGACCCCGAAGACTGTCGATTCAACACTATTTTCGATTATTTTTATATCTCACCATTCTCGAATCCCCACCCCTAAGGGATAAAAATCAGGAGTGCTACCATTCATCTCAGAGTCTCCGAGAACTATGGATTCGACACTTTTCGATTATTTTATATCTCACTCCCCCCTCGCCCCCACCCCGAATGGGTATGAACTTGGACTTTTTAAAATCCGGAGTGCCACTATTCAACTCAGCGACCCCGATAAGTATGGATTCGACAATATTTTCGATTATTTTATACCTCATCCCCCTCGCCCTCCGCCTGTATGGGTGGTTGTAATGTCTTACCCCCACGAGGTTTGTCTCGTGATACCAAGTCATAAGTGTACCAAGTTTGGTTGAAATCGCTCCTGTGGTTTAGGAGGAGATGTAATACATACATACCCACACAACGACATGTAAATATATAGACCCATAGATGGATTGCATAGACTCCCCGTCGCCCGTTGGGAACCCCCAATTGCTCTTCCTTAGGAGTGGTTGATAAATCGTATCATTACTCTGTTGAAATTCTATATTTTTTACAGTTTCTTAATTATTTGACACATTTAATACACAGCTACACTCTTCAAACTGGGCAGACCTATCAAAGACATGACATGAAAGTACATCTCGATCGCGGCATGTTCCAAAGAACAGACATAAGAATGAACCTCCTATCAAGAACGGTACTTTATAAACGATGGCGGCGTGTTCCCATCCTCCTATATACAGCATTTCTTACCGGGCTATCATGACACAGATAAAGTTGCTGTCGCCTAGCAACAATCTGTCCATCAAGTCGATCCAATCTTGGTGCGTCTTTGCAATTAAATGAAATGACATAAAATTACTCATCATAAAAACTGCCCATTGTATTTCGTTCAAACCACTTTATAAAACCTCCCAGAATAATAATAATAATAATAATAATAATAATAATAATAATAATAATAATAACAATAATAATAATAATAATAATAATAATAATAATAATAATAATAATAATAATAATAATAACAAATTGTGAAATTTTCAGCAAAATCGGTCCAGTAGTTTTTGAATCTGTAAGTCTCAAATATACCAACATCCATTTTTATATATATATTTCTTCACTTCAAAAATATATTTAAGTAAAATTAAATAACAAATCTTGTTTAAATCAAAAGATAATCCAACCAGCGTGTTTGATAGGTAGAACAAGTGCAAAATGAGACCGGCAAGAAGTAAAAGAGCTAAGAGAGTGGAGTAGAAGTCTAGTGATTTTCATTTTGACATTTCTCAGTACGGAGTGAGGTTAAAATATCATTTATGTCAGAATTTTTCACAAGATCTTAGTTCGTATAATTTTTCCTGTAAACCTTTATCTTAAACGATTAAACTTCAAACACACAAATCAGTCAATGAAGCAATCTTACCACCTAAGAAACAACTTCTTCTTACCACGTCCAATTAGATTTCAACATAATTCGTCATCGTAGAGAACAGAATCCTTACTGCAGTCCTCTTGAATTGTCACAAATTCTATTGAATAGTTAGCCAGAATTATTATACCCTTTTGTCATTTATTTAATATAAGTAAATTCGATACAGAGCTTTGCCTGTTAACATAAAGACACTTGAATGCCCCATGACCAACGTCAAGGCATCATCAGCCGTATTGCTTAGCTTCTTTTATCGGGTCCACTGCCTCTCAAATCAAAACGTTCCCAATTCGCGTTACGAGGCTGATTCAACATCATTCTAGCCCACAGTCCAGGATTAAAATCCTTGAATGAGTCAGGTATCGAACAAGGTAAAAGATAATTATGTTCCCTAAACCATGGACTTGACAAAGAAATTAAACCCTTAAAATTATGTCAAGCAATGTGGATGGCAGAAGCCTTGATAAAAATATTTTCGTATTTATAGATACGCACTGGATTAGATGGAAAAGAAGGAGGATGAATATATACTATGATTTTTTACGTTTCTGAGTAATCACTTCTCAGTTCGTAAGATTCCTAGTCTAAAGGAAAGACAAGTAGCGCAGCCACCCACCTGTTCCCATACATATGAACAAAACAGACGAAGATCTTCTGCAGACTCCTGCCGAAAGAACAAGAGGAAACCTGGATTTAACTTCAAAACCAGGTTAAACTCTAACAAAGTGACTCTGTTGTATACTTGTAAGTTATCGAAGCCGTCACGTTCCGTTGCATTTCTGAGTTTAAGAAACTATTCTTGATGTTATAAAATAAAAATGTATATTGGAAACTGTTCTCTTTGTGTCATTTTCTTGAGTAGAAAGCAGCATTCCAAGGAGTGACATATTGATTCGTGGTTCGAGACTTAAATCCTCTGAATTCCAGACCGCTTTATTTAGTCTGAGCACTGAATTATCAAGATGTCTGTGAGACATTTTTCTTATTCCACAATAACCCGGAATACGATGAGCTCACTCTGTGAATCAGTTGTATAGTTTAAACCCGACCGAAATGGTCTTATTTCTGAAGGGCGGAGAAAAAACATTTCGGCATTCTATATCCTACAGTGTCGGCATATCTCTGGCGACGCATTTGCGGTTTAACCAAGAGAATTAATTAAAAACCCAAAAATAGCATAAAATGGTCCGTTTCTTTGCCATCTGATGGAGTGAAACAGAAGGTCGAAATTTACACAGAAGTAGCCTAAAAGGCTACAGATCAAAGTTCCTGCACACGGTAGTTGAGGCATATTACTAATGAGATTTTAAAAAAGAGGATTAGAAGATTGCAGTCATGATGACAATTGAAAGAACAAAATCATTTGTCTTTTATTTTCATGTAGTAGAAACAAGGGCAATCTGTTACAATATTCGAAGTATTATTACTATTGTTGTTGTTGTTCTTTTTGTTGTTGGTGTTTGAGTTATCAGTCCATAGACTGGTTTGATGGAGCTCTCCATGCCAATCTATCCTGTGCTAAACTTTTTCATTTCTACGTAACTACTAAATTCTGCATCTGCTCTAATCTGCTTGTCATATTCATACCTTGGTTTCCTCCAACCGTTCTTACCGCTTGCATTTCCCTCAAAAACCAACTGAAAAGATCTTGGGTGTCTCAAGGTATGTCCTATCATTCTATCTCTTCTTCCCGCTAGATCGTTCTCCTCTCATCAGTTCCATTATCTCTTCATTCGTGATTCGATGTACCCATCTCATCTTCAGCATTCTCCTATAACACCAAATTTCAAGACCTTCTACTCTCTTTCTTTCTGAGCTAGTTATCGTCGTTGTTTCATGTCCATACAGTGCTACACACCAAAATAAATTCTTCAAAATCGCCTTTCTAATTCCTGTATCAAAGTTCGAAGTGAGCAAGTTGTTTTTTTTTTTTTTTTAAGAAAGGCCTTACTTGCTTGTGCTAGCCTGTCCTTACTTCTGTCTTCATTAGTTACTCTGCTATCCAAGTAATAATATTCATCGACTTCCTTAAAGACTTATTTTCCTAATCTAATATTTCCTGCATCTCCTGACTTCGTTCGACTGCACTACATTATTCTTGTTTCGGACTTATTCATTTTCATCTTGTACTACTTCCCCCAAGACTCAGTCCATAACATTCAGCAATTTCTCCAGAACTTCTTCGAAACATTATCGTTGGATTATTATCTAAAAATGTCGAATATACTATCCTGGAAATATATCTTCCTTACTGGTTATTGTTAAGTATTCAGTATTTTCAGAAGTCAGAATGGGTCAGAACATACACTGACCAATGCTGGGAATCCCATGCTCAGTGTGACACACAGCTTCGTTACGATCGTCAGCTCGCAGTACTAGCAATATTATGTCCATTAAAAATCATGGAATTCACCGAAGGAATATAAGTTTAAGTTCTCCACTGTTAATAACTTCGGCATAAACAATAAAAGCCTCCAGACTGAAATCGTCACGAGATATTCAATGGTGGACAAACATGTGAAAAAACAATAGCAATTGTACTTCATAATGGCCCGCAAAACCTAGATCATAGCCTACAACATTTAGAGCTTGTCCACTACACCTGAACACATAAACTGACACACATTGTGTATCCTTTGGATATAATGGCATTTTTCGATACACGGGAGACCACGGGGTCCCGAATCCACAGGCTTCAGAATTCGTACCCCGTACCATCTACCGATGTGGTACGGTGGCCTTTTCATTTCTGCTCTGCTGTACAGTTGGCTGTGTGCAGTTGGCCATTTTTGCTCAATACGTAGTATCTCTTTGGTAAGTACTGTATATACTTGACGCTAAGACTACATCTAAAATATAATGTGGTCGTTGGAGTCAAGAACATAGCGGATGACTCATCATCATAAGTCGTGTAACTCATTGCTAAGCGTCGTGGCCCCATTTGACTTCGCAGAATATTCTGGATTAAGCGGCGCCAACTTTGACGATGTTCAGCTTCTCTTAAAGCCTGCTGAAGAGTCAGACCGGTGGTACGCGGAACTTGATCGATCCTCCTACTCGATGTCCTTCCTCGTGGTCTTCTGCCTAAAACTTTGCCTTCCATAATGCATTTCTCCAGATTTTCACTATCACGTCTTACAATATATCCGAAGAATTGGACGATTCTCTTTAAGATGCGAGAGGAGAGACGTTCGGAGATATTCAGTTCTTGAATAATAGATGCATTAGTTCTTCTTTCCGTCCAAGGTACACGGAGCATCCTTCTCCAACACCACATCTGAAAGGCGTCGATACGGTACTTATCACTTGCTTTGAGGGGTCCAAGTCTCCGAACCATAAAGGAAGACAAAGAACACAAGAGAATCAACTACGGTAATCTAATCTTTGTACTGTTTGCAATTGCTCTGCTCTGCCATATTTTTGTGAGTTTGCTCATGGCAGCGCGCCCTAAGGTGATACGTCTCCGAATCTCTTTGCCAGAACTTCTAGCGCCTCGATAAAGCAATGAGAATGAGCATGTCGTCACTCTGATCACGTGGCACTCCAGTATCTGCAGGCCATCTGACTGGCCAGCGGTCGTTTTGGCAGGGCAGGGCTCAAATGGGCTGTTGCGCCAAGAATTGGTTGTTTGTTTTTGTTTTGGTTTTCTTAGTTCATTTGTTTGTTTCTTTTTTGCTTGTTTGCTTGTTTATTTGTTTTCTTGCTTGCTTGTGCAACTAGTGCTCGCTACAGTTGTGCGACACTAGCAGCAGATCTGTCGCTTTGACTCCAAAATAGAGTAGAAATAAATAGTGCTCCGAAGGGTTCCACTGATGTCCGGCTGTACATTATTTCTCCATACCTAACATCTGTTTTCTGTTTGGCACGTACTCGACATGAACGAATAACAGAAAGCATATTTAAAGTGTAATACTGTCATGAAAGACATTCACTTAAAATTATATGCTGTTGCGTGTCTTAAGCAAACAAGAATTAATCACAAAAATCGAGCTGTATATTGAACACTTTAAGGCTCTCCGAAGGATATCTACGTTTCTTACCTATCAGCAACCGTCATGAGACCCTTCTCTTGGGTCGTTTACGGGCTCTTCATCACTTGCTTAGATAAGAGGCGGGTTTCAGTAATTTAAACTATTGTCTACAACGAGAGGACTCAAGTCAAAAGAAATGAATGTTTTATTTACTATTGAGACAAATTCTGATCACTTGTGACCTTTCATATTCTCTAATCAACGAACTAAATTTTGTTCGTTTTAAACCAAAAAAATATAATAACAACGATGATGAGAGACGCTGGCTTTGGAGACCTTTACTCAATTGCCTGAGGGGCATCCTTACTAGAAACCACCGTCTTAATTTAAGAATGTAATAAAGAAAGTTTGGAGATCCCTAAGATCGGTTTCCATGTGAGACCGCATGTACAATAATCAATATTCGTGATGATCCATCCCAGTAACACGAGCTCTGGACTCTCGGTATAATTAAGGCAGTCCAATCGGTATGTGCCACACAGTGGTTGTACGACATGGAGCCTTATTGAATCGATGTGACCTGCTCCTAAGTCATGGACTAATATTTAAAGTCATTGTGGATGATGACCGCAAGAATAATTATCCTATAATGACAGATGGCCCTAATCTAAGTCACTGTGGTTGATGACCCCATGACCATAGGAAATGTCTAAGCTGAAGGCTGAACATATTTCAGTTAAAGTAGTTGATGACCAAGATTTCCACATTAATAAATCCACAGCACATCTGATGCTCAACAAATCAAAATCAAAATAACAGCAACAACAAACACTCACAACATTTGTGGCAGTAAAGTCCCTTGCCATCGGACATGTCACCTTAGTCGTTACGTTAATCAGTTGAAATTTCCCAGCAAATAAAACTAAGATTTCCAGAATAAAATTTCAAGTTAGTCACTTGGTTTTAAGCTAATTCTCAAAATATGGTTCCAATGAAGTTACTAAATTAGTAAATGAAGTAATCTCATAATCCTAATTAGCAACAAAATTTACCTATCCCGGACGAAGTGGTTCCTTTAAACTCCCTAACTGTTTTAATTACTTTTCGTTATCACTTGGACATGTTTACCAGATACATTTAACTGTTGTTTATGCTCATAGTTTCCTCATTCCGCAGCTGGAAAGCGAAATACTTTGTCATAACTACCGATACCATTTATTTGTTTATTTATTCCATGATGTCACTCAACAAGTTTACATTATAACACTAACAATTATTAAGAAGCTAGCTTGGATAATCATAAATTTACGCACAACGCAAAATGAAAAAGCCATGTTAAATCGCTAGATAACACCTACGGTTATCCCTTGGACTAATACCGGCACCTCCTTCGATACGATTTCAGGCCGATGAGACTCAATGTCGTAATGCACCTCACCCAACTCTAGGGTGAATGGACTACTGCACCCCATGTGCTCCATAAGCATGACTTCATATAACATGAACCTACAGTTGTGCCTTGGAAACCAGCAACAACAATACAATCATCCATCACGAACTCTATGGACTGACAAGCTATCGTGACATTCAAATAAAATTGTACCGGGCGGTACACCTCCACGCCGCTAATTTAAAATTTGCGCCAATTGAAACTCCTCTGCTGGAGGAAGTCTGAACTTTATCTACGGAATTAATTTTCAACTGTCTCTGAAGATGTCACTACTGGGAAATGTTGTAGTTTCTGAACTGGGTCGTTTTCGACGCATTTTTGTTTCCCTATTGTAAGAAGTGTGAACTTTCTCTTCTAGAGGACACTACTGAAGATCAACAATAGTGCACCCTAGTGCGAAGTGAAAGAACTGTTTTTTGGAGAAAATTTTTATCTCAAAGTTTGTTTCTTGTTAAATTTCTTTCTGTTATTGTTTAAGTTGGCTGTATACCTTGTTTTGTATTTAGCCAATCCCGAATTTTTAAAATTAATTTCTAACCAATCAGGTGTATCTTCTCCAAAGGGGATATGTTGCTGTACCCTAGCCAATAAAGTGATTGTGGGCGGGTGTTTTCTTACCTGAAACGCCTCGAACTTTCCGCGAGAGTATATAAACTGCTGATTTTAGGGTCTCTGCGCCACTTCAGTACCATCTTTCAGTGTGTAAAGTACATAGCAGGGGGCGGGAAGAGCCTCTTTCTTCGGGTAGCTGTTCAACAACCAGGTAATGGCCAGTTAATAACTTCTTTTCTTGCTAGCTCAGCAGTTTAACTCTCGGGGCGGGTCCGAAGCTTTTCCACCATGTAACTTCCCTAAAATATAAAGATACCTTGTATTTATTCTCTTTCAAGCTTTATATTGGGATAGAGAGTGCTTACCCCTCTCGAGCTCCCACTCATATTGTTTTGAGGTGAACTTATTTTTCATAACCGATTCTTCCTTAACGTAATGTAAATTGTTTCCTTCCTAAGTCACCTCTTTAGTATGGGATTAGCACTAGCATTAGCGGCCTAGTGCCAAGTAGGTTTTAAACAAGGTATTAGGAGTGCGATTCGCCTCCTCTCAAATTGTTATTTTAGAGGTCACGTAATTAATCCTTTTCTCACTTAATAGACCTCAGTATTTTGGGTATTTTAGTGTTTACGTCCTTAAAGGACAGCTTGAAGGTGGAGTTTGGTGTGGCCTTTGAGAGGCTTAAAGTTTGAGAGCGAGTGGCTCTTTCTTGAAAACTGAGTGTTGTATGCCTCGAGGAGGCTTTTCTGTGTAATTTGGAGCAAGTGCTCCTGAGCATGAATGGGGTTTTCTGCCCCTCTGTTAAAACTTATTTTGGAGTAAGGTTGGGCTGATTGCCCAAGAATTGTGAAGTTGGGGCGCGAAGCCCAAATCCGGTAAATATTGTACCTATACTTTTGTTGCCTTGCTACTCTGTACCTGCCATGCTTGTTATTTCTTAATTTTGAAAGAAAAATATAACCTGTTTAAATTTTACATTAACTTTAATTTCGTAGTTTGAGACCCGTTCAAGCCCGCACCTTCTTTCACCTCTACCTACCGCAAAAACACGGTAACAAGTGGTAGCAGAGCGTGGTTGAATGGGTCTCAATTTAGCCCCTTTTGACGGCTAAACATTGTTTTGTTCCGAACTCTAACATTTTTCTCAGTTGCTGGAATTTTCTGATTTTTTCCAAATTGTTCTGTCATCATGCCCGGCCCTCGCGATGTTCTCCATCTTAACTATTTGCGCAAGGAGGAGTTAATCTATGAATTAACTATTAGAAATGTGCAATCTGGAGGCACGGTTGCGGTAGACACAAACAAGCTTAGAGAGTCCCTTGATTTGCCCATTTCCATCCCCACTTTGGGAGAGAAAGAAATTGACGACTCTCTTTCCACGATCACCGAGAATACTACTGGGCTAGCATCGGTAGTTAGTTTTTTTATGAAAATGATCCTTCTCCTAATCAAATTAAGCGTGTGCAAGCCAGGCTATATCATTTTTCAAATAGAGTTAACGATCTGTGTCTCTGAAGTTGAATGACGTTCAGAGGAAGGAAGCGAGTATGTTGCTTGAAAATATTTCTGAATTATCCAGTAAGGTTACCCAATTGTTAACTGGGGAAGTTCCTCCCAAAATCGATCAACCCACCACGATGAATGCAGGTAGCGAGGAAGAGCCTCCTAAGGGAGAAGTCAATAGGATAACCGTTGCTGCTCAAACTATCTCTGCCCCATTGAACAACGAGTCTGAACGCCGTAACTCATTGAATAATGTACGTTCTGAATTAACTTCTTTGCCACTTAAACCTTTACCGACTATGTCACCTGGGTTCAGCAGTTTGCCTCATCCATTTGCAATGTTGCTCAGAGGTATCTCGAAGTTTTCTGTCAACACCACCAGTAAAGTTATTTCTTTCTTAAGGTTTTTAGCTGAATTTCAGGATCATGCCCTTGTTTTTTTTCTTTCTCCATGTCAAATTTTGCAAATCATCTATCCTTATGCAATTGGTATTCTCTCTGACAAAATAGTAAGAGCCATACCTGAACAGTCATCTATTGAAGATTTTCATGCACACTTGCTTGCAAATTTTATTCCTGCCCGCGCGAGGTCATCTCTGATTCAGAAGTACTATTATCGAGTACAGAGATTGGATGAAAATCTGGCTGATTTCATACAAGACATTAAGTTTTATACTAGGGTGTTTGCTCTTCATTTTCCTGAAGATCAGATTGTACAGGCTATTGTAGAAGGAATTTCACCATCCTATATGTCATATTTGTGTTTCGCGGCGTGCCCGCAAACCTTCTCTGAACTTGAACCATTGGCCGTCTCAGCGGAAGGAGTTAGATACGCCGATTCCTTGCGTGTCGCGAAAGAACCCCCTCCTTCTTTTAGTAATACTCGGCCCCCACCTCGCCGATCAGTCACACCCCGTAAATGTTACGCTTGCGGGTCGCCTGACCATCTTCGGAACAAGTGTCCATTGATCAAATCCAGTAGGGCAAATAATGGAGCTGGCTCATCACAAGGCTGCTTTAAATGTGGGGCTTTCTCACATATCGCCAAAAATTGCCCAAATTCAAATAGCACCCCCTCCTGCTCAACTTCTGGTGCAACTTTCACCAATGCCAATAATAAAAAAGACTAGTGGCTTCGGCTGAGTCGACTAATCCCTCTTCCCGAGGCTCAGCCCCTGGTAAACAGATCGAAAATTCAGGGAACGTTCTATCTTCAAATTCATCTTTTGAATGCCCCAAAGAATGTCTTAGGATTGCGGCGGATACCCCCGCACCTGTTCCTTTTCTTAAAATTGAGTTAAATAATGAACCAATAACAGCCCTATTAGATTCAGGCAGTGTTTGTTCAATTATTTCGGATCAATGGTATCCAGAATTGAAATCTGTTTGTAAACTACCTGACTATGGTTCATCTCCTGTTCAATATGTTTCGGCTAATTCATCTCCATTAGAAATTCTAGGTTCTTTAAGGTCAAAATTCGTATTTTTAAATTTACATGGAAAATCAAATTGTTTGTGGCCAAGCACTTGTCTTGCCCCATTATATTGGGAGCTGACTTCATTTCTCACACTGGTCTTGTGTTCGATCTTCAGAGTAAGTCGTGCACATTCAAATTTGCTTCCAATTGTAAAATGCCCTTGTTAAAATGTAATTCTGCATCATGTTCATCTATTTCGCCTACCCAGGATGAGATGTTGTTAGACCTTAGACATCTACCTGAGGAGCAGGCTGATAGTATTCGTAAGTTGTGTCAGTCGTTTCCAGAGGTGTTCTCTGATACTCTTGGTGTTACTGACCTTATTGAATACAAAATTGAGGTCACGGATTCGATTCCTGTCCGTTTTCCACCTTATAGGCTCTCTCCACCAAAAATGAAGGCTCTGAAAGAAATCATCGATCAGATGTTGAAGGATGGTAACATTAGGCCCTCGAAATCAGCGTATTCTTCGCCTATTTTTCTAGTCCCGAAACCCCAAGGGGGCTTCAGGCCTGTCATTGATTATAGGGCTCTCAATCGGAAGGTGGTGTTACAATCTGTGCCCCTTCCCGACCTTCATTCTTGTTTTTCATGGTTCCGTAAGGCCAAGTTCTTCACCATCTTGGATTTGAATCAGGCCTACAATCAAATTCCCCTCGCCGAAGAGTCTAAACATCTTACAGCGTTTGCCACGGATTGGAATTTGTATGAATACAACCGCGTGCCTTTCGTGCTCTCCACGGGAGCAGCTGTACTCACTAGGCTGCTAGATAGGGTCTTCTCCGACATCAAATTTGAGTACTTGTATCACTACTTGGATGATGTCGTCGTATTTTCGGAGACCTTTGAAGAACATCTAGATCATCTGCGAGAAGTTCTCAATCGCCTTCGTAAGGCTGGGTTAACTGTCAAGTTGTCCAAGGTTGCCTTTGCTAAGCCCTCTATGTCATTCCTAGGGCATATTGTGTCACCTGATGGTGTTGCCGTCGATCATTCTAGAACACAGGCCATCCGTGATTTTAAACCTCCCAAGGACATTAAAGGTATCGCCAGGTTCATTGCTATGGTGAATTTCTTCAGGAAGTTTATTCCTAACTTCGCTAATAGAGCGGCGCCCTTGAACCTTCTTCGTAGGAAAGGCATCAAATTCGAGTGGGGACCTTCTCAACAAGCCGCTTTTGAAGATCTTAAATTAGCTCTCTGTAATGCCCCTGTCCTTGCTATGCCTGATTTCTCGAAGAAATTCATCGTCCAAACCGACGCGTCGTCGTCAGCAGTAGCTGCAGTCCTTCTTCAAGAGACTGAACTAGGGAGGCGACCCATCGCCTATGCATCTAGGACCTTGTCGGCTCTAGAAGCCAAGTATTCCATCTATGAGCTCGAAGGTTTGGCAGTCTTATTTGCCTTAGAAAAGTTCCGTCTCTATCTGGAACATGTCAAATTCGACCTGGAGACAGATAATCAAGCCTTAAGCTGGGTCTTAGGTAGGCCGCGTCGTACTGGTCGTATAGCCCGTTGGGCCATCCGTATTTCTGCCTTCCATTTTGATGTTAGGCATATCCGAGGTACCGAAAATGTTGTCGCTGATGGACTCAGCCGTATGTTTTC
The DNA here is from genome assembly GCF_040414725.1 of Anabrus simplex. Lineage (NCBI taxonomy): Eukaryota > Metazoa > Arthropoda > Insecta > Orthoptera > Tettigoniidae > Anabrus > Anabrus simplex. Next base: position 1,000,165,529 of record NC_090265.1, on the reverse strand, counting down.
CAACGACGTCGAGACCCATGAACCGGTCGACAGTTCATCACCTCCCGAGTCCATACTATCTGATGTTAATGCCATCTTAACAGATGCTCCCATGCTCTTTAGGAATATCGAGAAATACCAACGTGAAGATCCGACGCTGGCTCCGATAATGGAAACCCTTTCTTCTGGGGAACATGTCGTCCCTTATGTTCTGAGGAATGGTGTTTTATGTTGCCCATCGAGGCATGATAAGATGATGAATGTTGTCGTTCCAGCTGTTCTTGTACCTATGATCTTCAAGTATTATCATGAGACCCAATTAGGAGGGCATCTAGGCATCTTTAAAACTCGTGAGAAGATTCGTGAAAGGTTCATCTGGAAGGGTATGGACGGTGAAATCCGTGAACTAGTAAAAGCTTGTAAATCTTGTTTGCTTAGTAAACCCACCATGTCCACCAAGGTAGGCTTTTTGTCTTCCCATCAAGCGTCGCGCCCCATGGAACGCCTGTATATTGATTATGTAGGACCCTTCCCCCAGTCGAAGGGAAATGCTAACAAGTTCATCTTTGTATGCGTAGATGGTTTTACAAGATTTTCCTGGTTATTTCCGACTAAGCGGGCTACCGCTCAGTCCACCATTACTTGCCTAAATTCTATTTTTGCTTCTTTTGGTCCGTGCCAATATATTGTGTCTGATAATGCTAAGGCGTTCACATCAAATCTTTTTCGTAAATTCTGTTTTGACTTGTCCATCTCTCATGTAACTACTTCTGCTTATTATCCTCAACCATCTCTGGCTGAACGGGTTAACCGTAACCTCAGGTCCGCGCTTATTGCCTATCATCATGAAGATCATTCCAGGTGGGACACGTCCCTGCATTGGTTAGCTTTTGCTTTGAATTCGGCGGTTCATGAATCACATAAATTTACTCCAGCCTCTTTGATGTTCAAGTTTGTTCCCAACACGCCGCTCTCTAACCTCTGGTCTCTGAGTGACATTCTACCTGAGACAATAGATCCGGATAATATCAAAGATCTTTGGAAGAAAGCTAAAGCCAATCTTAAGGTGTCTCATGAAAAGGTTAGGGAAAGATATGATCGTGGACGGAGACCCACCAATTTGAAGGTAGGTGACCAAGTGATGGTCAAGAATTTTGTTCCCGCGGGCAAGCTTGCCCCCAGATTTCATGGGCCGTGTGTCATTCTCGATTTCCTTACGCCGGTTACGTTGTTATTAAGTAATCCAGCCACCGAGAGGATATTTAGGGTTCACCTGTCACAGGTGAAACCGGTGTAATTTCTGTGTTAACTTGCTTCATATTATTTTAAAAGAAATCGGAAGGTTATATTTTTTTCTCTTTCTCTGAAAGGTTTCTCTTTTAGGCCAACTGCCCTTGCAATCTGTTTCCCTTATGCGTAATTATTTTTGTAAACCTCCCCCGATCTGTTGAACTGCCATCCTGTCCTTGCCACGGCCATTACCACGCTCCCGTCCCCTGCTCCACTATACACAGTGGCTTGCTTATATAAAATGCCATGGATATCTGCACGCCGCTGGCCCCTCAGCCTCTCCACAAAGCCTGTGCCCTCAAAAAAGATGATGGTCCAACAAAATTCTGCCGCCTATCTTTAATGTTTCAGTGCCCCCGCAGCCGCGCGGCGCCGTACCGCTACTGGAATAGAGGAAGGGCCCCCTCTCCTCCAGCGAGGTCGACCAGTGTACGGCGAGCCGGAGCCCTCCTCCCGGCCAAGGCTGATGTGCGGCGCACGACCTGCTACTTGCCCGCAGCCTGTATATGTTCACCGCGGGCGCGGCGTGCTTCAACACCACTGCTCCCCTCATAGTGCGGGCGAGCGGTATCTCAGGGTACTTGAGGGGTCCGAGCGGCCTCCTCTGGACACAAGCTGCAGCGGCCGGTCTGGCCATCCAATTTAATCAACTATATGGACATTTACTATCAGCAATTACTACACTTGGGAATTCGACTGCAATATTTGGTGGACTTAGAAAATTTTTCTTCACTTTCAAGTATTAAAAGTTTTCTTCTGAATTCAATTCCTACATAAAGACATTACTTCAACAGTTACTACAAGTATTTTGAAACTGGATCAAATCAAATTTCAACAATTTTGATAAATGCTTCTGCAATTAATCTGCATATCAACATCATAACTTGGACCTGGTTTTCAAACAAAAGGTTATGTTCTTCTGTGTTACCCCTTGGAGGAACTTTTGGGGGGGTGGGGAGGTCTGTACCGGGCGGTACACCTCCACGCCGCTAATTTAAAATTTGCGCCAATTGAAACTCCTCTGCTGGAGGAAGTCTGAACTTTATCTACGGAATTAATTTTCAAGTTTCTCTGAAGATGTCACTACTGGGAAATGTTGTAGTTTCTGAACTGGGTCGTTTTCGACGCATTTTTGTTTCCCTATTGTAAAAAGTGTGAACTTTCTCTTCTAGAGGACACTACTGAAGATCAACAATAGTGCACCCTAGTGCGAAGTGAAAGAACTGTTTTTTGGAGAAAATTTTTATTTCAAAGTTTGTTTCTTGTTAAATTTCTTTCTGTTATTGTTTAAGTTGGCTGTATACCCCTTTCTTTCCCCTTGTTTTGTATTTAGCCAATCCCGAATTTTTAAAATTAATTTCTAACCAATCAGGTGTATCTTCTCCAAAGGGGATATGTTGCTGTACCCTAGCCAATAAAGTGATTGTGGGCGGGTGTTTTCTTACCTGAAACGCCTCGAACTTTCCGCGAGAGTATATAAACTGCTGATTTTAGGGTCTCTGCGCCACTTCAGTACCATCTTTCAGTGTGTAAAGTACATAGCAGGGGGCGGGAAGAGCCTCTTTCTTCGGGTAGCTGTTCAACAACCAGGTAATGGCCAGTTAATAACTTCTTTTCTTGCTAGCTCAGCAGTTTAACTCTCGGGGCGGGTCCGAAGCTTTTCCACCATGTAACTTCCCTAAAATATAAAGATACCTTGTATTTATTCTCTTTCAAGCTTTGTATTGGGATAGAGAGTGCTTAACCCTCTCGAGCTCCCACTCATATTGTTTTGAGGTGAACTTATTTTTCATAACCGATTCTTCCTTAACGTAATGTAAATTGTTTCCTTCCTAAGTCACCTCTTTAGTATGGGATTAGCCCTAGCATTAGCGGCCTAGTGCCAAGTAGGTTTTAAACAAGGTATTAGGAGTGCGGTTCGCCTCCTCTCAAATTGTTATTTTAGAGGTCACGTAATTAATCCTTTTCTTACTTAATAGACCTCAGTAGGTTGGGTATTTTACCCCTGTGTTTACGTCCTTAGAGGACAGCTTGAAGGTGGAGTTTGGTGTGGCCTTTGAGAGGCTTAAAGTTTGAGAGCGAGTGGCTCTTTCTTGAAAATTGAGTGTTGTATGCCTCGAGGAGGCTTTTCTGTGTAATTTGGAGCAAGTGCTCCTGAGCATGAATGGGGTTTTCTGCCCCTCTGTTAAAACTTATTTTGAAGTAAGGTTGGGCTGATTGCCCAAGAATTGTGAAGTTGGGGCGCGAAGCCCAAATCCGGTAAATATTGTACCTATACTTTTGTTGCCTTGCTACTCTGTACCTGCCATGCTTGTTATTTCTTAATTTTGAAAGAAAAATATAACTTGGTTAAATTTTACATTAACTTTAATTTCGTAGTTTGAGACCCGTTCAAGCCCGCACCTTCTTTCACCTCTACCTACCGCAAAAACACGGTAACAAAAATAATCGCAAAACTTTGGACAACCCTCAACAACAAGAAGCCACATCACAGTGGATTCTCATAATTTTGACACACCTGAAAATGGTTATTCACAGCATAACACAACATCGTGTCATTTCCGTCGCACCGATAATGAATCTCCAGTTCTCTACTAAACGAATCTCATCTTAATTAAATCTAATTCCAAACATTTATTATAAATGACAAAATCTCCGTTACATTTTTATTTTCTGACAAATGAACTAGATCACTCAACCAACAGCTGGCTTACTACGTGGAAACACGACCCTTCTCTCGTCACCCCAATGAAAGCAAACACGGTATCTTTAACTGGATCAAAAATGAAATCTCGCCTCGTTGACAAATTGCGTGAAATACAATTCTTGACTAACAAAGAACATGCAAAGATATTTAATTTAAAACGTCACTTGAAAATATTCTTATCCATCATGGTTCTGCGGTTTCACGTAGGATCCTAACTACTGAACTACACTATTCCCATACCGTTAAATTAAATAAATCCTCGGGTTACCTACAATAAAAATTCCAGCACAAAATCTCTGCAACACTACAGGATTTCAACAACCTGATCCACATTCCTCCTTGGCAGGACTTGATCCACTTGCTACCACAAATTCTCTACTCGACAATAATATGGAATATTTCTCTTACGTGGTCCACTATGTTGTTACATAAAACAACCTGTGACAAACTAACAATCTCTCCTCCAGTATCTGAAATTAACAACACAGTATTTCCTAAACCGAAACTCACAACTTCACTTACAAAAATGTTACCGTTATTTTCCTCTCATCAATTCTACACAGATTTTAACAGACCTTTGGAATAACACTTCCCTTCCACAATTCACACACCATTTTCGCCTCGTACCTTCCCTTGACAAATTTACAGCTCCGACCACAGGATAGTGTGCTTTCCGCAAAAGCTGACATTCCATCATTACCACGTACTTGCTCTAAATGGTAAACCACGGATTACACTTACAGGAATTTCATCTTTACACTGAACAGAATTTCGTGATAAATTAATATATTAACTTTGGCAAACAACAAATATAGGAAACAAACATACGGAAATGATACTTCGATCTAGACATTATATTCGTTTTACAGCCATCAAATCTACTATTGTACAACATTTCACACGCTGGTTCCGCGGCCCTCCCGACTATCCAAGAAACATACAATGACCTTTCGTCGTATTCCTCTGACATTTTCACGAAATAAAAGGGTGACCAAAATGCGTCATAGATACACAAATAAATTGGTGACATAATGAAATAAACAAATGCCTTTTCAACACGGTAGTTTACATACCTGAAGTCGTACATGGCCTCGCATCATAACAGACCCACCAGCATCTCTCAATATTTATGTAGCCATCTTGACAGATAGTGGCTTTACGAAACATCCGGGAGATAGGTGGGTTCGAATCCCGCTGTCGGCAGCCCTGAAGATGTTTTTCCGTGGTTTCCCGTTTTCACACCAGGCAAATGCCGGGGCTGTACCTTAATTAAGGTCACAGCCGCTTCCTTCCAACTCCTAGACCTATCCTATCCCATCGTCGCCATAAGACCTATCTGTGTCGGTACGACGTAAAGCCCCTAGCTAATATATACAAAACATAATCGTCCTTTCATTATATTTGAAGTCATTCACCTGAAAATAACGACATAAAATGCCCGTCACACGTTCTCTTCCTCGCGAACCGAACACTTTCGTCAAATTACCGATCCGCACACGAAATAAAGTAAAACAATAATATTTTCTAATTCAACTGCAGGATTTCGGCATTATAATGACGTCTGTTGCCTGGAAGAAACTTTACATGACGGATCCACATTTCGGAATACCGTTAATTTGACTGTTAATCTATCTCCACTTGGAGATGACGTTATATAGCCACCTTTGGTAAAAACTACCTTCCCTTGACAACTTTACAATATTAGTCTGAACGGCGTGCGGTCGCCTCAAATTCACTGGAAATAATGCGGGAATTATAAATGGTGCGGCGTGCTTTTTTAAAATTTCTCCCACCACCATGCCATCTGCATTTACCGCCAAACGTTTACTGACACTGTCTTCACCTCACAGGAAATGTAATTATGGCTGAGTACGACATAACACATACTTGTTCAGATTATTAGCGGTGTTGATGATAAGCAATAAGGGTTTCTCTTAACAAATTTGAGTCGTTAAATTAACTCATACCGGGCGAGTTGGCCTTGTGCGTAGAGGCGCGCGGCTGTGAGCTTGCATCCGGGAGATAGTAGGTTCGAATCCCAATATCGGCAGCCCTAAAGATGGTTTTCCGTGGTTTCCCATTTTCACACCAGGCAAATGCTGGGGCTGTACCTTAATTAAGGCCACGGCCGCTTCCTTCCAACTCCTAGGTCTTTCCTATCCCATCGTCGCCATAAGACCTATCTGTGTCGGTGCGACGTAAAGCTCCTAGCAAAAAAAATTAACTCATAAGCTAAGCACCATGTATTGGTCAATGTAACAGAGTTTAAACACAGAGACGCGTATTTCGATGATTTTCCTTCTGGAGCTGTTTAGCGGTCTGAAGTCTTTACCACTAAAAATCAAACTGTTTCACTTAAGATTTCCTGACGTTTACCACGGAGGTTTCGTTGCCAATTCTTCTTTAAATGGAATGTTAACAAAAAAAATAGTAGTTCCGCCAAATTACTTCGTATCCCTGCGCATTCTACACGTGTGGGTGACGTAATTTCTGTAGCTTGAGAATGAGAATCACCCCACCTGTTCTACAATTGTCGTCTCCGGTTAGAAATAAAACATGCAACTAGGACTCCTCATGACTTGTAATTTATATGGGGCCTCATGTAATGAATTTAGGATTCTGACACCTTATGACTCAAAGGTCATGGGTTCTTTATATGGAAGAGAGAAGAGTACGCAAGCAAACTTTTGCTACTGCAGAAATAAGGACGCAATTTCACAAATATTCTTCAACTCTTTGAATTCGGATATGTTCCGACATCACAACCTTCTGTTGTGCTACTTTGTCGAGCTCTTCAGATGTATCTTAATTCTGATAGAATCATGCGTTAACGACAGCAACTATTGCACAATATCACTTCTATAAAGAGCAGTATTTAATGGTCTTTGAAGTAGGTTCTTCCTGTTGAGACGAGGAGTCACTGAACAGGAAACCAGACTTACAACGGACTGTACTGAATGTGGTAACAGAGTAAATAAAGGAAAACAAAGAGAAACTCACTCATTCTGCAAAACCTTTTCGATAAAAATAGGCATTTATATAGGTTTTGATAGATTTTCTTGGAGACTACTATATCGAGAATAAAATTAATCAAGAAATATATCTGTAAATTCTGTATTTGCAGTAAATATGTAATATTACAATAGCCATTAACATTACAAGTGCCAAGAGAGAAAAATGTGTGTGAATTGAAATGTTTGCGGACCAAGCCCTGTAACATACAATATTTGATGTAGTACCGTGTTGAATTTATTTAAATAACATTGAGATGAGCACATTTTGCTGGACGCCCTCCATGAAAAAATCCAAATCATTCAAGAATCTGTCCACAGGTGTATTAACTCACCCATATGACACTCCCTGTGAATGGGGGCTACAGAATACATCCTCGGTATCCCCTTCCCGTTGTAAGAGATGGCTTAAAAGGGGGATCAGGGGATATTAAGTTAGGAACGTGGGTTGACGACCACGGTTCCTCTAGCTGAGTCTGAACTTGCTTCCACTTACCTGCATAAGACTCCTCACTTTCACCTTTCCCATCCGACCTTCCTTGGTCAGTTCTTGTTTCCGTCCGACCCTGACAGTATTAGGTTTGCGAAGCCCAGGGAGTCTTCCATGTTCACGCCCTCGGTGGCCTTTCTTTTACCGATACCCCCTCTCTTCAAAGTGTCAGACCTCCTCCCTCTCCTTCTTCTGATTAGGATAGTTTCCCAGTTGTACTTCCTCTTAAAACCATAATCACCACCACCATCACCCACATGACTGAGTGTATCAATCTGTTAAGCGCTTAAGTAACTGTTTAATATGCAATGAAAATGGTTTCTAATGATATGGAAATCACGGGTACAAATTTCTTCATGTGTTTATGAGGTTATTTACGGGTTATAATAAGGACGTAAAGGAGAGAGCGTATAAGTCATGTGCAATACCCCAATTAGTGCATGGTTTGGTTCCAGTGTATGGGACCCTCACCAGGATTACTTGATTCGGAAATTGAAAAAGATCCAAGGGAAAGCATCACGATTTGTTCTGGGTGATTTCCGACAAAAGAGTAGCGTTACGATAAAAATGTTGCAAACTTAGAGCAAGGAAGACTTGGAAGTAAGGAGACTACCTACTCGACTATGTGATGCATTCCGACCTGTCAGTGGAGAGATGGCGCGGTATGACATTAGTAAACGAATACGCTTGAATTAAGTTTTTAAAAGTAGGGAAGATCATAAAGTCGCAATGCAAGAGGAAAAACGGGGCAAATATTTGTTTATAGTGAGAATAATTAGGGATTGGAATTATTTACCAAGGGAGATTTTCGATTTGTTTTGTAATAATTTAAGTACAGACTAGATAAATGACTGATAGGTAATCTGCCACCTGGGTGTCAGCCCTAAATAGAGATCTATGGGGATTCATAACAACACTATCGTAAATTCCACTTTCCATATTATTTTCAAGAACGTTTGATATTTCAATAGAAACGACCCTGAAGGGACCGCCAATCAACGGTCGTTATAGCCGATAGTCGCTCAAACCGGGTTTTTATGTTTTTTCGTTTCGTTTCGTTTCGTTTCGTTTCGTTTCGTTTCGTTTCGTTTCGTTTCGTTTCGTTTCGTTTCGTTTCGTTTCGTTTCGTTTCGTTTCGTTTCGTTTCGTTTTGTTTTGTTTTGTTTTGTTTTGTTTTGTTTTGTTTTGTTTTGTTTTGTTTTGTTTTGTTTTGTTTTGTTTTGTTTTGTTTTGTTTTGTTTTGTTTTGTTTTGTTTTGTTTTGTTTTGTTTTGTTTTGTTTTGTTTTGTTTTGTTGCTAGAAATGCCATATCTGTAAGTTTTAGGCTGCACACTTACGGTAAATGGTTAATTAACGGAATTATGTTAAAGCTTCAATAAACGTAACTGAAAGAAGTACTGTATTTACAGTATAGTACTTTTGGAGTGGTACTGCTAGGAATTTCATTGGCTTCCGCTTGAATAAGTCCATTGATCGACGCATTATTTGTTGTTTGCTGCTTAAACCATCCAAGTAAAAATCCTTCAATATTTCTGTGTTCAGATATTCTGGCACGCTTGATTTTTAAAGAATTTTCTTCGAAAAGAGACTGTATTTTCTCTGTGTCCTTCCAAATTGTAGAAATCATACAGTGTGATACACTCAAATCCTTCGCCATGCTGACGTTTGTTTCCCCAACTTTTAATCGCCATACTATTTGTGACTTTTCACAATATTAAACCTATATCAACACGGAGAAAACAGGCCAATATTCATTCGATTGTCATATATGCTACAAACGTTGTTGACAAATGCTGCACATACGCCAGGATTGGCATGCTTAAGAGCAATCAGAAGCAACTTCAATAATGTCAAAATTCTATTTATAACATTTTAAAATAAAATGTTCAAAATTTCCCGCCTTTTTTCACAATATATCACGGTTTCCTTCATAACTCTCTTACTGATTCACGGATAATTATGATTTTTTGAGAGTTTCCACCCATAATGTTGTACTATAATTTGTACCTCATTCAGATCAATAGGATTTAAATTCGATTTTATATAACATTTTTGTTTAAAAACCTATTAATATTTTCTGGTGCTCGGAAAAAAACGCGACAAAAAATCCAAATCACAGTCTGTGTAAATGATTGAGGTTCATTTTGTAGCTGGAGTTTTGATACACACTTTAAAAAAGGAAAAGTATGAAAATTCTTATAAACTTGGAATTTATAAGAGAAACAGTGATATACCGTTAAAAGGCGGGAAATTTTGAACATTTTATTTTAAAATATTAAAATTATTAAAATTCTGACATTATTGAAGTTGCTTCTGGTTGTCAGGAAGCATGCCAATACTGGGATATGTGCAGCAATTGTCAACAATTGTTACATTGTTGTCAGCAATCCCCAAATACGTAACAAACAAAAATCACCATTGGACGTTATAGCCGATACATTTCTCCAAAAATTTGATCAAATTATATCGTTTTATGCGATATGTCGTAATAAGCGACGTCGTACTAAGTGAGTTTTTAAACACAGCGTTTATGCAGGATTAAGATGGGGCCGTTAAATTTCGCCGTTATGTATAATACGTCGTTAAAAGCGGTGACGAAATAAACGGTTTCGACTGGATTATCAAAACTCTTTAACTTTAAGAACAGATAGCAATATACACATATTTTTCCAGAAAAACAAATCAGAGCAGATTTATGTAAACAACAAAACTGCTAAGATAGCTAAAATAGTATATTTTGCATACAGGTAAACCCCGTTATACGCGGATTCGTTATCTGCGAATTCGCATATACGCGATTTTGGTTTTAAGTCTATTGCAGCCATCTGGTAACAGTACATGGAAGCTGTAATGCCTTAAGGCGGGTATAGACATGCGTGCCGAACTCTGTAACGTACACTACTTCGCGTGCCGAAGTTAAACGCTGCAAGCGCATATCTACGTGCATCTTCTGTCGTGTTTGTCGAGACGTGAATCGTCAGTTCCGGTCAGTAGAGCTGTTAAGTTGCACTTGACAGGTTTCGTGTTTAAAACGCCAGGTAAAAGGACAGAAAGTGTGACTGTCGAAGGAAAGAAGCGTATAGCAAAGTCATATTCGTTAGAAACAACGTTAGACGTTTTGAACAGCTTTGAGAAACGTCAGCTTAGTGTTGACATTCAGCTTGCTTTGGGACTTCGTGAATCCTATGTGAGAACTATTGGTGACAATGCGGAATCAATTCGAAAAAACTGCTCAACCTTCTACTAATTTAAGTGTAACAGGAGTGACCAAATCTTGCTCGGAAGCGATGGAAAGAATGAATAGGATCGACCATCACAACCAACAACACAGGCCTCTTTCTGGAGCTGTTATTCAAGCTAAAGCCAAGAGCTTGTATGTAGAGTTTAGTGTTTGTTTTTTTTTTTTTTACGTCGCACCGACTCTGATAGGTCTTATGGCGACGATGGGATAGGAAAGGCCTAGGAATGGGAAGGAAGCGGCCGTGGCCTTAATTAAGGTACAGCCCCAGCATTTGCCTGGTGTGAAAATGGGAAACCACGGAAAACCATCTTCAGGGCTGCCGACAGTGGGATTCGAACCCACGATCTCCCGGATGCAAGATTGTTTAGTTTATTAATGTGTGTTTCAGTGTTTCAGAAACATGATAATGGTTATTTTTTAAAAAATACTAAGAATCTCTGGTTTATGTGAGTAAACGGAAACCTAATCCTAATTTTACATATAAAATGACTCTTGATTTACGCGAATTCGGTATGCGCACCAATTCCGCGGAACGTAACTATCGCGTATAACGAGATCTACCTGCCATCAAACTAAGAAATATCTTAACATAATATATTCTTTTATCAGAGTTTTATGTAATCAAAGCAACAAGTCAAGTAAAAGTTGTTCAAACAAGGCAGCAGAGCCGGCAGGAGGGTACGCGAACCATGTCTCTATAATAGACTGTAGGGGAGAGCAGAGCCGAGAGGGAGAAAGTTAAATATTAATTAAACTAACCTCACAAACATGTCTAGCATTTAGAACACGACACGAGAGTCTGGTGTCGTGGACGTAGGTTCAAACTTTGGGAACTACGACAGCGGAAAATGAGTCTAGTGCTACTACCCCTACCTGCAGCGCCGTCCTACCCGGGACTAACATACATACAAAGAGACGTTCATAGTGAAAAAACCTCTTCAAGCATGACAAATTGAAAACATCACTCATTGTAAATCCCGGAGGACGGCGCTAAAACAAGCGGGATAGCGATCACTTTGTCCCGCGTCTAAAAGGCACTTAAATTCCCTACTACAAGAATTCCTTTTGATGGTATTATGCAGTAAATAGGGCAGCATTCAAAGACAGAATAGCAGTAGTAAAATGTCGCTATTGTATTAGAAGATCAATGCATGGAGATTAATATTGTAGGGACTTTCAAAATGTTTCATAGTAGCTCCCTTATTGAAGCAGCATCGCCCTTAATTTATCAACTCATTGTGAGGTCCTTAGTTTCTCTATCCGAACAGAGAAGTGGAATAATGAGGGCGACCCTAACAGAGTGGTGTTTCTCTCCGAGAAAGTCATCACACCAGTATCTGTTTTCGTCTCCATGATTTGTGGATCTTCTCGGACTCGTTCCATTTCTCGTTCTTATACTCCACCTGGTCTTCGTTCTCGCTTATTATTCCCACTCTCTTTCTCATTATCGTCCTCCTTATCTCCTCGTTCTTTATCTAGTTCTTTATCTCTTTTTCAATCTCGCTATCGTCCTCTCTTTCACATTCTCGTTCTCTGTCCCTTTGTCATTATCATTTCGTTCGCTGTCTCATTCTCGTTTCTTTTCTGTAAAAGATTTCGTTTTCCTTGAAATTAGTGTATATAAGTATTAAAATATCATGTTTCGGTTTCGTTATTTTAAATAAGAAGTTACGTTTTACTATCGCATTGTTTTCAAATAAATATCTTATAGATAGATGCTTGAAACTATATAACACCTATTAGGTCCAAAAATAATTACCTTTTCAAAAATAAACTATATCGTTGTTAAAATAAACATTTCCAAACTTTTCATGACATATTGACAAAAAATGTTTATTGTTAACGAAATCATTTTGTGTTTTATCATGTCAAAAACCAATTATTACATTAAGAATGTATGTTTTTCTTTCTTTCTTTCTTTCTTTCTTTCTTAATCCGTTTACCCCCCCCTCCCACGGTTGGTCCGGGGGATCTCACCTCTACCACGTCAAGGGCAGTGTCCTGAAGCGTGAAACATTAGGTTATGGATAAAACTGCGAAGGAGGACCAGTATCTCGCCCAACCGGCCTCACTTGCTGAGCTGAACAGGGGCCTTGTGGGGGATGGGAACTATCGGAAGGAATAGACAAGGAAGAGGGAAGGAAACGACCGTGGCCTTATGTTAGGTATCATCCCGGCATATGCCTGAAGGGGAAGTGGGAAACAACGGAAAGTCACTTCGAGGATGACTGAGGTGGGAATCGAACAACCCTCTACTCAGTTGACTTCCCGAGGCTGAGTGAACCCCGTTCCAGCCCTCGCCAAATTTCGTGACAGAGCCGATAATCGAATCAGGGCCTCCGGGGTTTGGCAGGTAATCACACTAACTGCTATACCACACAGGCGTGCTATATTTTTCATTTTCTGAAACGAAAAAGTTGTTTTAGCACATAGGAGAAGTAGTCAAACTAGCTACGATGTAACACTTCTTTAATCTTCTAATTCAGATTCCATTCCGCGGTGTGTATTAAGATAGACTTGAAAGTCAATATTCATTTATACTTTGGTCACCAACCTCCAAGGAGACGGCTCAGTCAAGGAATTGCTTTGTGTAGACGACAACAATGCTCACTGCAAAACCTGAGGTAGCCAGGACACAGCCATGGCAATCCACTATACGACCAGAGTGGATGAAGGTCATAGAAAGCCTTCTTACAGGTCACGACACCAACTGGGAAATCTGGCGATCACTCAGCAGACTTCGGAGTGGTGCGGGGAGATATAGAGCGAACTTACGTAAATGGGGATATCTACAGGGTTCAGATCTCTGCGAGTGTGAGGAGAGACAGCAAATGCTACACCTGCGTACCTGCAAACTGTGCCCATATTCATCCACATCGCAAGGGTTAAAGGTAGGATGTGATAAAGCTATGAAAGTGGCACATTTCTGGGTGAAGATCATCTAATCTGAGGAATTTTACTTTTTTTTTTTCAATTTTCAATTTATAATTGTAACATCCCTCTATAGCATAGTATGCTATTGCTTAATAATAATAATAATAATAATAATAATAATAATAATAATAATAATAATAATAATAATAATAATAATAATAATAAATATTTTTGATTTATTCTGGCAAAGTTAGGGATTTACTCCCTTTCTTGCACTTAATCAGTGTTAACCTAGAACAATGTTAATAATAACTACTGATGATAATAAGATGATAAAATATTAACAATAATAACAGCAGGCCTAATAGTATTAATAAAATAATCAAACGTAGTGCTATTAAGGAAGAATCGTATCATATAAAAAACAGTTTCTTTTTGCTAGTGGTTTTACGCCTCACCGACACAGATAGGTCTTATGGCGACGATGGGATAGGAAAGGCCTAGGAGTTGGAACGAAGCGGCCGTGGGCTTAATTAAGGTACAGCCCCAGCATTTGCCTGGTGTGAAAATTGGAAACCACGGAAAACCATCTTCATTGCTGCCGACAGTGGGATTCAAACCCACTATCTCCTGGATGCAAGCTCACAGCCGCGCGCCTCTAACCGCATGGCCAACTCGTCCGAATACACGTTGTATGTAGAGTACATAAAAAACATGTGGATAATAAGTACTTGATGCACTAAAAGAAAGTTTTTTAAAAAATGTATAAATTTCGAGAAGATACCGAAATATCGCCTTCAATTCAGAGGTGAAAAGAAGAAAATGATCTGTGAAAGGAAGAGGGAAATAATAATGAAGAGGAAGTAGGAGGATGAGTTTTCATATCAAAACATGATGATTCGTGCATTTTCTAGTATTTCGACATAGGCATTTTTAAAGCTGAGTTGCTGAGTTGTTTCTGACTCCAGTAAATAAATTAAATTTATACTTTAACTTCGATAGTTCTGAGGGGTGACGCTGTGCTTCCGAAATCAAAAGGAACTATGTGCAGGGACATTTGCAATCTCAACCAAACCTTTTGGCAGAGATAAATCATTAAATATTAATACAGAAAGCTACGTACGTTGTACTGGACACCGGACAATTTTACACCAATGTTATGATAAAAATGTAAATTACTTTGTAGAAAAAACATCTAAAAAGTCCAAGTTTTCTATTTTTGTGATTCTCTTTCCCCTTAAAACAGGAATCACCCCCACCACCACCAGATGTCGACCACAACAAGAAAAGACGCAATCCAATCCAGGAGGTGATGATCACATCCCGGAGCTGGTTGCAGAGCATGACTGTAGACCACACGTTCGCTACACTGCAAAGCCTAGACACGTAGCGAGGATAATACCACACACGTACAAGGTACACGCGCGGTCATGAGTTCACACCCTGCTCGCTTATTTCCATCACGTAGCTGCCTACACACAACTCGAGAATTATTGTGACTAGCAGTCCCAAATAACTACTCGTAAATTTCGTCCGGGACTACAGAATTTCATAACCAGATCTCTAAAATACACACAATAAAATGTTAACGTGAACATTATTGCCTGGTCATTTATTTTATTTACCAACCAAGAATTATCAGTGCAATCAATCGCTTTTGATGTATTGTCATTGTTATTAAACTCAAGAGACAAATTAAGTCAATACCCACCGAGACAACCCAGAAATTTCTGTATCGATTCACAACTCATGCTTTAACCAGGCTTTTTTAATTTCCTGCTTGGCCTATTTTACTGCCAAATTTCATAAACCCAATTTCAGCGTAGTTGCTTGAATCCTCTATTTTGATGATCGTCCCTTACCAGCTTACCTCCACTTTAGCCAAGGGGTAGCATATTACCTGGCAGTACAGTTGGACTGCGACGGGTTCTACTACAGAGGATTTATGTCTTGAAGAGAG
Organism: Anabrus simplex; assembly: GCF_040414725.1. Classification (NCBI taxonomy): domain Eukaryota; kingdom Metazoa; phylum Arthropoda; class Insecta; order Orthoptera; family Tettigoniidae; genus Anabrus; species Anabrus simplex. The sequence continues at coordinate 1,000,149,977 of NC_090265.1, read as the reverse complement.
TGATTGGAACAGGGCACGCTCATACCCGTCAGGAAAATTCTCTATACTGTAGTGAGGGAGGACCTCTGCTATCATACTATACAGTAATATAGCGCTACCATAACAGTCGGGGTGGTAGCGTGTTTAGACAAAAGTACAATTAACGATAAATAATCAGAAGTACGCAGAGGAATATGCAAAGATATATGGCGATACAGTAGAGAGCTCAGCGTAGTAGAATAATAATAATAATAATAATAATAATAATAATAATAATAATAATAATAATAATAATAATAATAATAATAATAATAATAATAATAATAAATGATGATGAAGTAGTATAAATCAAGGAAAATCGCGCAGTAAGGGAGAAGCTAGGCCAATAGAAGATCACCAAAATAACAATGCGATATAGAATATATATTTAACAACCATAATTTAACAACAAGATAAATAATTGCAAGTAGAAGAAAAATCCAAACGGTGTGCCACATTTACAAATAATTATCCAATGGTACATAAAAGGAAAGCCTGTTGAATAAATTGGAAGTGTACAATAAACGTCGAAACTGAACCCTGAAAGAGAAAAAGCATGAAAGGGAGGGGGAAGGGAAGTAGGATGAGTATTAGGACGGGGAAAGGATTTTCTTCACCGGGTATTGCTGAAGTTTAGTAATAGCATAGATCTAGGATGACATCTGAAAATAATTTACAATCGTCCGTAGCGCAGTGCGTGAATAGAAGCAGTCTAAGTTATGAGTTTTTAAAGGGAAGCATAACCACTCGACAGAAGAAAGTATTACAGCAGGCAATAACCCGAATGAAAGTTTTGAGTCCAAATGCAGATAAATATTATAAGGCTTGCTCACCGAGTCGCTGTAGATAGAGTCCAGATGAAATTGACACGATTACAATAAGCACAGTTTTAGTGTGTGGTCCACCACTCCGCCACGAAGCCCGACTCAACGGTGGAAAGGCGGAGAGAGCAATATATAGTAGAAAGGAAGATTCCAGAAAAAGAACGCAGGCTACAAGCCAGTGAATTCTAGAAACATAATGTCACGTAGTTACACAGCGCACAGGCAGAGCGAAGGGCAGCGAAGATGACGTAATCAGTCAAGTAGACGACAGGTGAGCGAGGTGCATGGTGCGGCGAGAAGGAAGTAGAAGAGAGCAGCAGTAAACAAGGTAGGAATATGTAGAGTAGATTCGGCGATCGTAATAATACTTTCTGGAGATATTTGTCAGAGAATGGACGAAAACATCAACAAATAACAATATCCAGCGTGGAGTGAGGATAGATCCAAAGAACGCTGGTACTACTGTTCTTTGCCTGGCCGTCACCGATGATGTAGTGCTCCTTGCAGACAACTTCTAAACAGCAGTGAAGCAGATCGAAATACTGCAACAAATTGCCAATGAAACGACCAAAGGATCTCCTTTGAAGATACAGAATGGATGAACTCGCAGAAGACGGAATCAGCACATGACATTGTTACTGCACCCGCTCACCTTCTGAGTCCCAGCCTAGCCTTAATCTCAGGGGTGATCCGTTCGTAAAAGATGTCAAAAATTCAATCAATAAATATAAAAAATATAGGCGCACCAAATTACACAGGGATGAACGGGGCATGCAAATTAAGGTAGGGGGACGGCCCATTCATAGATACTAATTATAGGACTCCACAATAGGACTGGGAGTGACAACTAAAATTCCATGGGCATACTGGACTAACTACAATAAAAAGATTTGAAAACTGTTTTCCTATTGAATTTGCAATACGGAGCAATTTATTAAATTCACAAACTGCAAGTGATGACAATTATTTCCCTTAGAAATTTCCATCCTGAAAAATAATACATACATTTGGATTCACCTTACTACTCTGGTAGTGTGAATAATATTTGGTGAATTCGCCCCATTGGTCACTGGGCATCGAATCCACGTCCTTATGAGTGGACATTTCACCGCTGGAAATCTTTCGGAGACGTGGGCATGAGAGTAAACTATTTACCGTCATCTCTACGTTCCGTTGGATACGAGTCATTACCGGGTATATACATTCTAGTAGGCCGGATTCCCACTGTGAAAATGTTATCGTGTCTAAAACGGGAACTAATTGTACGGACGAACTCAGCCTATATAACCAGATTTACAAACATGCCAGAGGTGGCTCGTCAACTCAAAGCTTATCTCAATATTTACATTTATCAATACGACAACAACGTACGGAAAGGTTACTAATTTTACTCGCACAATTAAGATATGCGCCGTCCGCGGGTTATTTCGCACATACTGCCAACTATCTCCCATGTGGAGTACCAAAATTTGGTTCCGACCAATCCGACACATGACGACTGTCCCTATCATATCTTCCTATGATTATTATATAATCATCATTATCATTATTTATCTGATTATTATCATATATAGTGATTACCATCAATTATTTTATTATTTATCATTTATTTCAACTATCACCCTATATTTGATTATCATGTATCATCCGGGATGATTATATGCTAAATTTCGCCGATGTTTCAAACGAAGGGTCGTGTTTCCTCGTAATTAATCCGCACAAATTAATGATCAAATTTGTAATAAATTCTTATTATTATTATCATTATTATTATTATTATTATTATTATTATTATTATTATTATTATTATTATTATTATTATTATTATTATTATTAGAGATTATCATATTCGTAACACTGAATCATCATACATCAAATATTTTAATTTCCTTTCATCATTATTATTATTCTCAGAAATAATATTGCAAGTTCTTCTTCTTCTTCTTCTTCTTCAACTTGTTATTATTATTATTATTATTATTATTATTATTATTATTATTATTATTATTATTATTATTATTATTATTATTATTATTATTATTATTTTGAAAATTTTATATAATAATTTCCACTCTTTAGAATTTAGTCCCATATGTTAAATCCCATTATGAACCACCAAGGTCCGATTTACATCGGTTGGGACACCACAGAATTCAGAACCGCAACCTTCATTGTCGTACTGCCGTTAATTGTATGAGAATACCATGTCCTCCCAAGACAAATCTCAAATCCCATGGCAACTCGCATCTGGGAAAATTACACCGAAATACTTGCGATTGCTAAATTATTCCTTCCTTTTTTATTTGAAGTCCATCTATTCTACTGGAACTCTTCGAACATTTATTTCACTAATTAATCCTCGGTGCGTGGATTCTGCCACTCATAACACCGGAATCGGCATATTATATCGTCTTAGGCCTCGAGATTAATCGATTTCTTCATCAACATCAGTACGGCTCTATTTTCAATTCATGCCGGATTTTTGTCCCGCACAAATCCCAACACTAAAAATGGGCTTAAACCACTCTGGGCTTTCAACATATCGTGGCCATCCTATACACGTACTTCTATCGCTTCTAAACAAATATTTATTATTATTATAGAGTCCAGAAACATGAAATCAACAATTTATGTAAAATCCAAATTTACTGTCCGAATTAAAGTCTTTTACGCCTCATGTTATCTCCACATTTAAATTACATTAACTAGCGAACTCACAAAGCATTATTATTATTACCATACTTTAACTTGCGGACCCACCAAGCATTATTATTATTCCACTTTAACTTGCAAACTCACAAAGCATTATTATTATATCACTTTAACTTGCATACTCACAAAGCATTATTATTATTATTATTATTATTATTATTATTATTATTATTATTATTATTATTATTATTATTATTATTATTATTATTATTATTATTATTATTATTATTATTATTATTATTATTATTATTAAATCCGTTTGGGCCATTTGTGCCCCACGTTTAGTTTATGCATTTCTGCTTCCTGTCTCTTCCGCTCCGAAAACTTCATGTTTTGACTTCTGGACTCCCTCTGTCGGTCTGTCAGGTTTTGCTGCTGTTTCTCGCGTTTATGGAACTGTGTGTGTTGACCATCTCTCTGAATGTGTTTCTGTATAGCATATGTTTAGTGTTTAGATCTAATTTAGCCTTTATTAACTTTTTGTATCCAGGGCGTGGTGTTGCATTTAATTAGTGTAAGCTCAGAAACATGAAATCAACAATTTATGTAAAATCCAAATTTACTGTCCGAATTAAAGTCTTTTACGCCTCATGTTATCTCCACATTTAAATTACATTAAGTAGCGAACTCACAAAGCATTATTATTATTACCGTACTTTAACTTGCGAACCCACCAAGCATTATAATTACTATTATTACTATTTACTATTATTATTATTATGTTACTCACCCGATGAATGTTCACAGCCAACTTCAGGCTTTTTCTCATTTCGTCGGTCAGTTCGTTTATCAATGTGTAAAATTCATTAATTCTTCCCTTTTTCCCGAATGTCGCCTAACTAAGAATGTTCCTATCCTTCTCGGCTTCTCAGATTGTTTTCTGGTGTAGGTGAGACATTCAAATGAGTGAAATGCTTCTAGCCTTATCTTAATTCGTTTTAGTGGATAATTACTTCTTCTTGTTGTACACGTTTTGTATGAGTTCATCTTCTAAATCATACTGTTACTCGATTATTTGTCTTAACCATTGGGTTGGATCCATTCACCGAGATATTTCAGGTCGTCTACCTCCTTGACTTTCCCGAGTTTAATTTTCCAGTCTGCCATTGTATTAATAGCTGCTTGAGTCTCTCCAGAGGATGTTTTCAGTCCTTCCTTCCATGCTGTTTCATCAAGCTAGTGCAGCATCACCTTGCCTTGCTCTGTTGTGTCACTTAACATCACTATATCATCGGCGAAAGCTAAGCAATCGATATTCAGGTTGTCCTTACTGTACCCCAGTCTTATGAAAATCGTGCCCTGTTGTTAGTATTCTGTTCTCCATTCTTTAATGACTTTTTCCATAAATGTTAAGTGATATCGGGAAGAGGCCGCTGCCATACCCTATCCTAGCCTAAACCACCCTCTGGGTGAATATCATATTCTGGTTAGCTCAACTCCGTTCTAACCAACAGTTCCACCACTTGCCGTCTATGCTGTCTCAATACTAAACTGTTCAGAAATGTACTCAAGGCCCTAACAGGGTCGAAGGGCTAAATCCGCCCTAATCTATGAAGAAGCGTAGTTTGTCAATCTCGAAAATTATGTACTGTCGGGAGATACTGTCGGCAGCCCTGAAGATGGTTTTCCGTGGTTTCCCATTTTCACACCAGGCAAATGCCGGGGCTGTACCATAATTAAGGCTACGGCCGCTTCCTTCCAACCCCTAGGCCTTTCCTATCCCATCGTCGCCATAATACCTATCTGTGTCAGTGCGACGTAAAGCAAATAGCAAAAAAAAAAAAAAAAATTTATGTACTGTGTACGTATGTATGTAATCTTGATGGTTTAATCACATCACGATAGTTTCGTTCCCAATCCACTTCTTCTATTAGCGCTTATATGACCTGGGTTATGTCGCGGGAGAGAACTGTGTTGCACATGTGAATCTGGCCCTGTTTAACGGCCGAATGCCCTATGTGAACGGATGTATTTACTGTTGCGTGTTTCTGTGGTGGTATAAATGAAGAGGAATGTGTTGGGACAAACACGAACACCCAGTCACTGAGTCAGAAAAATTAACCAGACATGGTTAAAATAATCGACTCAGCTCGCAATCGAACCCAGGACCCTCTGAGCCGAAGGCCGCAATGCTGACCATTCAGCCAAGAAACCGGGTTCATTTTCACTCCTAAGCTAAGTTAATTATAAAATTAGGAGTATCGTTTTATCCATTGAACGAAATTTTACAGAAAAAGCAAAAATCCTATTGTAGCCAAACCAGGCAAGTAATCACGAAGCAACATCGAGTGAGTCAGCTACGCGATTTTGGGTTACGTATCTGTTACATTGCATTCGGAAGATAGTGGGTTCGAACCACATTGTCGACAACTCTGAAGTTGCTTTCCCGTGGTTTCCAGTTCTCACACTAGCAAATGCTGGGGCTGTGCCTTAATTAAGGCCACAGTAACTTCCTTTCCTATTCCATCTTCTCCATAAGACCTCTCTGGGTGGATGTGGCGTAAAACAAATAATAGTCACGAAGCAGTAAAAGTGTAGTAGTTCCACGTTATACATGAACCCAGGAACCGTGGAAAATATAACCATTTGAGGTTTAGATTTCACGAATATCGGAAAAGTACTTTGGAAATAATAGGCCATTTTACGTTTACATTGCAATATTTCAATTACGGAATTTTATTGTAACTGAAGGGAAGTCCGACTCCTTCAGCGTAGTGGCCTTCGGTTCAGACTTCGATCGCCGGCCAGGTAGGCAATTTTAACTGAGTAAGGTCAATCCCTCTAGCTCGGAGACTGGGTATTTGTGTTCTTCTTAATGCACATCATTATTTACATTCAACACACCATACTAGTAACCACCACATAAACACCCAAGAGTGAATACATCGCTTACCACAGGGTTGGAGTCAGGAAGTGCATCTGGCCGTAAAACGGGGCGAAATCCATACATAGTATCGACCCCAAGGAAATGGTAAAAGGCTAGAGAGACGAAGATTTTAACTTAAGAAAACTAAATTTTTTGCAAGAAACATTGTTTATTGTAGGTAAATGAAATGTCGTATGGCTTTTAGCGCCGGGATATCCCTGGACGCGTTCGGCTTGCCAGGTGCAGGTCTTTCTATTTGACTCCCGCAGGCGACCTGCGCGTCGGAATGAGGATGAAATGATGATGAAGACAACACATACACCCAGCCCCTGTGCCATTGGAAATAACCAATTAAGGTTAAAATCCCCGACGCGGCCCGGAATCGAACCCGGGACCCTCTGAACCGAAGGCCAGTACGCTGACCGTTCAGCCAACGAGTCGGACATTGTAGGTAAAACGTGAGCAATTACAGATTGTTTCACGTTTAGCAATGAGATCTTGTTCCACCATCATACTGCAACTGAACTCAGTCTCTCCATCGTTGCGTTATAATAATAATAATAATAATAATAATAATAATAATAATAATAATAATAGTAATAATAATAATAATAATAATAGTGACTGCCTCTGTGGTGTAGTGGTTAGCGTGATTAGCTGCTACCCTCGGAGACCCAGGTTTGATTTCCGCTTCTGCCACGGAATTTGAAAAGTGGCACGAGGGCTGGAACGGGGTCAACTCAGCCTCGGTAGGTCAAATGAGTAGAGGGGTGTCGATTCCCCCCCCCCCCTTCAGCCATTATTGAAGTGGTTTTCCCGTGGTTTCCCGCTTCTCCTCCAGGCAAGTGCCGGGATGGCACCTAATTTAAGGCCACGGCCGCTTCCTTCCCTGTTCCTTTTCTATCACTTCCAATCTTCCCATCCTTCACACAAGAGCCCTTTTGAGCATAGCAGGTGAGGCCACCTGGGAGAGGTACTGGTCCTCCTGCCCGGTTTTATTCCCCCACCCAACGTCCCATGCTCCAAGACACTGCCCTTGAGGCGGTAGAGGTGGGATCACATGCTGAGTCCGAGGGGAAATCTAACCCTGGCGGATAAACGGATTAAGAAAGAAAGAAATGAAAATAATAATAATAATAATAATAATAATAATAATAATAATAATAATAATAATAATACCCAGAAAACGGCCGTCCGGTTAGGTCACGCAGCTGTGAGCTTGCATTCGGGAGATATTGGGTTCGAACCCCACTGTCGGCAGCCCTGAAGATGGTATTTCGTGGTTTCCGATTTTCACACCAGACTGTACCTGAATTAAGGGCACGGCCGCCTTCTTCCCACGCCTAGCCCTTTCCTATCCCATCGTCGCCATAAGACCTAACTATGTCGGTGCGACGCAAAACAAATTGTAAATAATAATAATAATAATAATAATAATAATAATAATAATAATAATAATAATAATAATAATAATAGGGCTACAGATTCATTTATATTTGTATGTATTCTCTATCTTGACATCTAAGCTCATTAACTGTCATGCTCGCAAATTTTTAACACCAATTGTAAAATTGTATAAAGTCTTTTTTTTTTTTTTAAGATTCATGGATATTATAAAATGCGTTTTAACAGAATATAATGAAAACCTTTTAAGAGCACTGATGTTTTATGGACTGCATTTAATATACTTTTGTCAGAACAACACATTTTCTTCTGAAATATCTCACGCTAACGATAGAGTAGAGATATAAGCAAAAAAAAAAACACCGCATTGTACTGTCTTCGGTTCCTTCCTCATTATGATCGACAAACTAAGTAGTAATCAATCAACTAGTCACTAACGGAAAATATTGAAAGAATGCCCTCTAATGTAACAAGTGGAGGTTGGTGATCAGTTCCAGTACCGTACGCGCTAACTACTGTACAGGTATCCGCCAGCAGTAAACCGACAGGCGTCTTCTTGCGGACACTCGGATCAATCCCATAGCAAGCACCAGCACCAAACACTAATTCCCGGGAACAATAGGACCCGCTGGGAGCTCCACTCCAATCTCAGGACGGGAAAACGAACCTCTCAGTGTGTCTGTCACAGCGTTCTCTCTCCACAGATCACCTGATTCTTTCTCAGAGGAAACAAAAGTGTTATTTGTGATGAAGAAATTATCCTCACCAGCAGCGGTAGAAGAAATAAGTCTCACATGGCCAACCAAATTCGCCATCTATATCGAAACTGTCGAACATACCATGTCATTGTAAACTATAAAACCTATGCGATACACAAGATCTATATGGCCTCTGCTTCGAACTTACATCCTGTCTTCGTTCTTCACATTACACTTCTTCAGAAACTGGTTGGAACCTATTACGTGTTAATGCACTCGGTTTTTATAGATAGACAAACAACACTATGACGCTACTGCCTTGATGGATCTTGGCCTACCAAGCGATCACTGCTCGGCCCTATTGATTGCGTATTACGATGTGTCGCGTAGTCAGTAATGAGATGACTCAATGTGATACATAATACAACGTATTACATCGCATTTAGTTGATAGTTTAGCTTTCCTTCCATTGCTATAGATTTTAAAAGCTGTCGGGATGTCGAAATTTTATCCCGCAGGAATTCTTTGGCACGCCCGAAATCATTGACACGGCGTTATTCCACTGAAAAACCCTCAAACGCCAACGACTTAAGTCTGGATCGAACCAGAAAAATAAGGAACAGAAAGATATCAAGTAATCGATTGTGCTTTCGAGTTATTATTATTATTATTATTATTATTATTATTATTATTATTATTATTATTATTATTATTATTATTATTATTATTATTAAGCGAAATAACGTCACATAAAGTCATACAAACTTTCGGCGACGCTGGAATGGAAAGTGACCAGAACAAAGAACGTAATGGCCAAGGCCTTTATTAAAGTCTATTCCAGACATAATAATAACAAGAAGAAGAAGTAGAAGAAGAAGAATGCGTTCTAGAAAACTTCTTCAGGGTTATATTTGAATAGACAGAGATGAAAAGCTGCAGTTATTAATGAAATAATATGCTAGTGAAACTAAACCATTTATTTATTTATTTATTTATTTATTTATTTATTTATTTATTTATTTATTTATTTATTTATTTATTTATTTATTTATTTATTTATTTATTTGCATAACTTACCCATCGTTGACGGGCCATTAGTTGACGACGTTCCTGACTTCTGTTTGAACCCTTCGTTGACGTGTCATTTTTAAGAAGGAACTTTCACCCACGCTAGTGATCAGTCAGAATTAGCAGGACCTGCCAAGAACCGGCTAAACAGCGGAGGATCTGGAACGCGTGCCTTAACACATAGAAGCCGCATTTTCTGAAGAACCATCGGAGTTATATTGAAAATGCATATGGCCTCTTTTCTTATATAAAACTGAATTATAAGTCCACTCGCTGCGGTTCATTTAGTAAAAGGACAAATTATTTACCAATTACTTTGTTTTTGAGTGGATAAGACAGGCGCAAGTTTAGTAAATAACTGCATATTAATGGCCACCATTTAGAAAAGGTCAATTACTGAAAACTTAGAATGCACGTTTGAACTGAACACCTGAGATTTATCCATATCAAATTTCAGCTCAGTTGCTGTAGTAGTACAGGCATGGTTGAGCGAAAAAAGGTACCTAGTCTGCGAGTAAGCTATTATACGATTTTTCGCAAATACTTCGAATATTTTGAAGTAAAACATAGTTAGCCAAGTGACAATTCTCTCCGAGAATATTTGTGCAAAATTTCAGGAAATTCTGCCTAGTGGTTTAGAAGTAATTCCATTTCGGAATGCGGACAGACATTATTTCATTCGTATATTTATTTATTTATTTAAATTATTTATTTATTTATTTATTTATTTATTTATTTATTTATTTATTTATTTATTTATTTATTTATTTATTTATTTATTTATTTATTTATTTATTTATTTACTTGGGGGCTATTAGGTGGTGGCCTCCCACCCAGAAGTCTGACGTTCGAAAACCGTTCGACCGTGGGTCGAAATTTTCATTTCAAGAAATACGTGGCGTCAGGAAGGGCATCTGGCCATAAACCGCCGGCCAAAACTAAAATGAGCCTGGGTGGTTCCAGCGACCCTAGAAATAACTGGGATAAGCTGAAAAACATGTTTGTTTATATATACAGTGTCTTTGCCTTCACCACGTGATTCAGTCTGAGAAGCATTATGCTATTATTATCCGAACGTAAAGTGCAACGCTGTTACAAACTCGTAGTAGGCTATCTGTTCTCCCATTTCTTGGCCCGTGTTATCCATGCACATACTGTAGGGTCTACTCGTGCGTGGTAAGAAAGTCTGCAACATGCCTTGCGCTCCCTGTATGGAAACGCAGTAATGGTACAAATCGTTACCTACAATGCTCACCACAGTAAAGGTTTCAATTACTCGATAGCCAGAAGTATACATTCTCAGAACCTGATCACCTTACTGCTGGCCGTAAATCCCCTGTTGGTACCTGTCTGTATTTTTACGGGCTAACTTTGAGAACCACCGAAAGGATTTTGATGTGGTTTTCACCGTTGCATACAGCATTTATAGACGAAGGTTTAAATGTAGAAATTATTAATCTACGATAAAAAGGAATGCCGAGCAATGGTGCTTTTACGTAAGGAAGTCTCATAGAAACGGTCATCCGAGTATTTTCTTTACCGAGTGAGTTGGCCGTGCGATTATGGGCACGCAACCGTGAGCTTGAATTCCGGAAATAGTGGGTTTGAAACCCACAGCCGGCGGCCCTGAAGATGATTTTCCGTGGTTCCCCATTTTCACGCCAGTCTGTACCTTAATTAAGGCCACGGCCGCTTCCTTTCCACTCCCAGCCATTTCCTATCCCATCGTCACCATACGACCTACCTGTGTTGGTGCAACGTAAAACAACTTGTTAAAAAAAGTTCCTTAGCTCACGCTGCCTAAACTGTCAACATCATACTCCTAGGATGTGCGAATAATTGTTGAACAAGACAGTCCGTGCCGTTATTTCCCATTCATCTCTCTGTAAAAGGTAGTCCTCAATAAGCGAAGCCACATTTTGAAGTCAATCACATAATCCTTACCAAAATTATTTATTTACCTCTATAATCCTATTAAGATAAAATACGCTTCACAATATACGACGCTGGAAAGAATAAGTGGCAACATACGCATATACAACAAACTAACATACTACCACGGACTTTCAATCCTGCACCCGTTGCCAGATCTGAGAAAGACACAGGGTACCAGTAGTAGTATCGCCTTTGCTGATATCCGCGACGGAGTTCCTCACCGCTTAAAGTTTAGCGTCTCGTGTATGCGAACACTTCCCTCGGAATGGCTCCTTTAGTTTGCGGAACAGATCGCAGTCACAGGGACTCACGGTGAGCATGGTGGATCTCCAGGAGTTCCCACCTCCACCATGCCAACCATGTTGCTCGGAATAGCAGAACTGTGACAGCGGGCATTACGATGCAGGACAATGGGCTGATACATTTCCGGCGCAGTGCAGGACGAAGCGCTGCAGTACTGCTGGTATCCTGTGACTTCCGCAAGTCTAGCAACGATGGAACGTGTTGTGCTTGATTACAATGTAATCCTGTAGAGATACTGTATTTCTACACTAAATAGTTTCGGATATATGTTGTCGTTATCTTTCTTTCCAACCGTCGTATAATTTGCGTGAATGGTGTGTGAGTTATCGTCGTTTTATTGGATGCGCGGGAATAGTTCAGAGATTATATGCCGAGAAAGGAGCGTGTCAAAAGGAAGGCCTTGAAAAAATGTCTCGCTGAGCTACGTTTGTACAATCAGGAGAAATGAACTGCAAGAAAATATTATAAAACCTATAACCATAAAACCAAATTGCTTCAGTGCAAAGCTAAAGTGGGAAACTTGTTACATCTATAGAATGCATATAATGAATGTAAAAATAATTGAAAGAGATTCAAAACGAAACCCGATTCTTTACTAATAAACGCCCAGATATGAACGGCACGCCGGCATTGAATGTCCAAGGTCTCAGTCTACGAGATGTTTTGCTGCGCAGCGGCAATGTGTTAGAAACAAAAATATTGATCTGATGTATTTGTCAGTACAATTCAGACATCTCTATGAGATAAGTCCTTATTCTAGAATAAAATGTATTTGGCAATGGCGTGACTCTCTTTTGCACTGAGCAAACAGAAATCAGTAATAAGATAACTGAAGCCCACGAAAATTCTTGGTTTGTCCAGGTCGTAAGGATGAAATTAGTGGGGTTATGAATGTATTCTACTCGTTATTTAGTGAAATTCATAGGCGTCTTATGTATGTTCCTAAGGTAAAGTGTTCCTAGTTTATTGTTCTACGCAGAAATTGAAGGTTATCTTTCTACTTTGACCTTTATTCTTGTTCTTTTCTTACATTTGTATCTTGTATATATGTATCGCATACGCAGTGAAGACATGGTAGTTCGAGGTTCCGAATAATTCGACTCTTCCGAAAATGAAATCTTTATAGGACACAGTAAAACCACGATTATACGTTCCTCACAAGTAAGTCCTTCGCATGCACTGCAACGGGCCACTTTGGAGGAGCCGAATCGGTCAGGCGGCCTTGGAGGAGCCAAATCGGTTAGGTGACCTGCAGATGACGTTAAGACGCCATTATGACGTGTTAAACTAACCTTGCGCACGAATGCTAACCTAACCTTATACAGGCTATTAATCGGCTCCCCTTGAAGGAGTCCAGTCGGTTAGGTGACTGGTAGTTGAGATTATGACACCATGATGAGCTTTTAACCTAACCTCGCTGCAAGGAACGCTAACCTAATCAAAGACAAGCTCTTTACGGGCTCCACTTTGAGGAGCCGAACTGGTGAGGTGACTTGTAGTTGTGGTTAACATGTATGTTAAACTATACTTGGCCACGAACGGTAACCTAACCTCACACAGGCTCTTTGTCGTCTCCCCTTGGAAGAGTGACTTTTAACTTCAGAGCTTATAGATTTTTCCTCTAGAGGCTTATAGCGGCCTACAGTGTTCTTTGCATCAGTCAGAGACGAAACCCTGTGTTCAGAACACACTATAAACTTTAATTTACTAGGACAGCTATGTGTAACGCGTGGAACGAGGTAGGGGGACTGATCATGTGTCATACTAAGGTCAAGCTATTTTGACGTGCAGTGATCACGTGGGCATGGTTATGCATGTTTAGACTTGTTCGTTATCAAGGTCACTCTCTAGTAAACTCTAGACTTGATATACGCTATATGTGAGAATATCTTCTTTAGTCTATAAGATACTGTGACAGAGTGTAGAGGGCTTTATTCCATCATGACAAGAACATTAATATGCACAAGGCTTTAAAATGAACGGGAAAAATTTTTCAAAGAGGTGGCTGTGTTGGATTTCACTCTGTCGTGGGCGCCAAAACTCGTCAGTTTAGTTTTTAGCCCACCTTTCCTTTACTGCTTGAAAACAGATGAAGGCAATAAGCAGACACTATGGATTAAAAATTTAGGACTGCAGAAGGAAATCGCTTTCTATCTATGACCATGAACGCTCATTGCTCAAGAGCAGAACTTGTTTTCTTAAAGGGTTGCGAAAAGACGGAATGGTTGCGTGAGTATCTGCCATCAACATGTGAAATTATCGACTTGCAAGAATTATATTGCCCATCATTTCAAACTCTTCTCAAGGAGTATAGTGGAGAAACAATTGAACAGTCTTTACGCCATGTGTGCTTGCTCTTTGATAGGTTGTGTCGCAGTGCATGCCGGGATGTGAGAGGCATGTGTAAATTGCTGTATTCAAATGGCGACAGTGCGAAAAAACATTTGTAGAGCAAAGACATGATGTCATTCCTATCCGATACTAAGTGTAACGCAGTTGAAAAGGCAATTGTAAAGTATTATGCTTGCAATAAAAACCTAACACTTTCACTGAAGAAGAGATAAAGGAATTACCGGAAGCATTTCTAGTGAATGTAGTAGCAAATGCTGTAAAGAAGATTTTGGACAGAGTGCCTCGTGAGTGGACGCAAGGTCCTCTTTATTTCAGAGCTTCAAACGTGTAGTCTACATGACGAACAAAGAAGTTTATCTAAGAGACCTTAAATGAGAGAATGTCGTACGTGTCAACCTAAAACTAAAGAATTGACTTTACTTATGGATGCGAAGAAAGAAGACAAGCAGACACAGAAAACTTCAAAAGACTTGTTAGGAGATGGGCTCATCAATAAAGCATATTGATCATTTTCGTTTTGAGCTTCATCTCTCTACCTACCAATACTGTGTTCCCGGCACTAAACTCAATATTTGCTTGGCACGTGGAGATCCTGGTATTGATATGTTGGATGTTGCTTTCAAAGATCACCATCTTGCTTACCGTGCTAGTAAACGTGAAGAAACCTGAATTGAAACGTGCACCTGATAAAAATCTGCTCCGTAAATCTCTGCAGAATGGGACGTCACTTAATGCTACAGGTACTGAAAATATCGCAGCGCTTGTCGTTGCCAGTGCAATGAAAGGAAAACTGGTACTGGGTGGTGGCATCAAACAGCGAAGACGGCAGAAACAATCTATGTAAGAAAGGACTAAGCAGATTTACTTGAAGAAAGAAAAATGTAAATATGCTAAAAATACGATATTAGAAACATAATCCAGGTGTTGTTTTTAATGTTAATCCTACCTTACACCAAGTCTTAAATTAACTAGTAGTAATTATGTTGACTAACAAGTTAAAGATTTTTGCCATAGAAGAGAGAAAGCTAGTGGTTCTAAAAAAATCAAGTTTCAAAGTACATCTTTATTAATCCATCAATTGAAGTTCTTATTAAAACCAAGCCATTTGACATAGAGTTTAATACCACGACGAAGGCGAATAACTCGTTCGATTAAACAGTAATCACGATATTTTGTTTTCTGCAGTTCTTCGATGTAGATTCCTCCTTTAATAGGCTGTCCTGAAAGATTGCGAAGTAAATACGTAACTGGACGTGTAACCTTAACAATCCTGATTTGAAAAATTTATGTGCTCCAGTTAGGTGAGTATCCTTTTGCAAACACAGACTTGTGCTTGTTGATGGGAACAAAATGACATTTTTAAAGCAATGGCGCCATAGATCAGCTGTTCTTAGTAACAAGACGTGGCTTTGTGCCGATACTGCGATGAGGTGTATCGTTGTAGGTAGACTCAAGTCCAGATCATTCCAGCGATAACAACCTTTTGCTATAAATACTCGCCACATCATTGTTCTGAGCGTACGATTAAAGCGTTCTACAACATTTGGCTTGAGATTGATTTACATGGAGTAGCCATGAATACCAAGTGACTTGGGATAAGAAAAAAATCCCTTTTGTAAAACTCCTTATCTTGATCAGTTTGAAAAAGCCTTGGGTAGCGTTTTGATTGTTCAGCGATATGTTTAAAGGCAACTTTGACTTGAGTCTCTGTCTTAGAACGCACTGGTTGTGCAAAAGCAAACTTAGAGTACACATCGATGACTGTAAGTGGCATAAGGAATCATTTCTACCAAGTCAGCTTGCAAGAGATCATCTCTTCCAAGTGTAATAAAGCGTCTGCGGTAGTAGGTGCGACGATATGTTTTATGTAACACGAGTGCGATGCTTATCTTCACAGGTGAGGTCTTATCTTGAGGAGCCATTACTTAATAATAACCGCATGAAGTAATTCTCTCTATATTTCTACAACTCCTGATTTATGACCCATTTGGCCAGCATCTTGCGAAGCTCTTACAAGTTGCAAACGCTCTACGAGTAAATCAGGTCATTCTAGTAGCTCACGTCTGTATACGGCAACAAAGACTTGTGGATAATATTGAGACCACGTGCAGTTGGTTGATGTTGCGGAAACAGCATAGAAATCAACTCTCGATACTTGCGAATATTAATTGCATTTACAGCTTCTGTCCTCTTGTATTTAAGTCGTGTAGCGTCAGTATCAAAAAGTATTGCTTTATGTTTTATAAGATCGTCTTGTGAAATTATATCCATGTCGGTTATTCGAGAGAGAAGAAGTTCTAAGAGACCTTTAGTAGGTTTATAGGTAACACCTTTTACGATGAGAATGTTGGCAATAATCTTAACATTCGCGCATTACCTATCCAAAAACAGTCGTCTTTATAGCAAATAACGTAGGTTGTGTCTTGTCTTGTAAAGAGTTTTTTCTAAATAAGGAGCAAGGAGTGATCCATAGGTATTTTGAATGAAGGTTTTGAACTGATAACGGTACTCTGGTGTGATCATAACCTCAGACAAAGAAGGTAGATCATGTGTTGTTGTTGTAGTAGGTGTTTCAGCAATGACATCTATACTTACAAACTTAACTCGCTTAGATGGCACAGTAACGTTAAAATCTTCTCCCTCGTCCTCTTCTTCATCCCTATTATACTTTTCCTCTTCCTCATTCCTTTTCTCCTCATCTTCTTCTTATTCAGGCTTTTCTTGTTCTTGTTTCTCTTTACCTTGAGATCTTCGCGTAGACACAGAACTTGTAGTAAACTTGGACGATGAAGTAGAATTAATTTTTGTGGTGTACCGAGTTGCGTTTTCAAAATGAAATCAGTGTCTGCTTTAATATGTTTAAGCCCTCTAAATTTACGTCGAATATTGTTTCGTGCACGGTTTATATGTTGTGTAATCCCTTTGCTGGATGTTGACATGATGTTGGCTCTTGATCAAGTGCATTCTGTAACTCAGTGTTGATGGTTACAAAATGATCAAAGCCCATCCGATACCGTCCATAATGAACATCACTTTCTTTATCAATAACTAAAAATCCGTAACGTTGCGATGACCAACATGTATCACACAGATGTTTAAAGACATTGAATGGCATATCAGAGTAAACATGATCGTCATATGCGTATCGCCTGTTGCGCTCTTCTTGCCGAATAAGCACAATAATATTAGCGTTGTCACGTATCAACTGCTTAGGCACACGAGAATAGGTTTGACATAAATTGAAGCAATCTACATATTTATGACGTCACATACTGAAGTATGCACGAATATTCCGTAGCGACATCGGCAAAGGTCATAACAGAATAGGGAAACATATCATCCGGTGGCAGTACATGCTCACGTGCATTAAACTGAAAATATTTCAAACCAACTTTAAACAGATCGTGCATTATAATTTGTAGAATAGTATATTGAACCATACTGTTCATGGGACAATTGTATTGATTTTAGTATTGGATATTGGGATTACACAAGGCCACCCACGAAGCCATTGTCTTATAGTATATTTCATAAAGGAGTCCAGAAGAAGCGTTCTTGTGTGAAGTGAGCTAGAGCGTCATTATGAGAAATCTCCAGAACCTCATTAAAGGGAGTTATGTCCCAAGCCAAGCCTCTTGATGAAGATTGGGGACGCTCCCTGGATCCCGGCAAAACTTATATTAGGAGGGAAGAAAGAATTAAATTAATATCTTTGGTTACGGAAGAGTTGCATTGGATTTGAGACAATAATTGCAACCTGCATAATTTCTGCTTAATTTTGATATGCATTAGGGCTGCATTCATAAATGCATTCGTTAAATAGAGCACATGATGTACTTTGTGCGGGAAAACTTCGCGGGCGCGCGGATCCTGCAGGCGATCAAGCGGCGTGATGACGCTAAACGGGATTATAAAAATAAGGCCGCCTGGCATATCAGGCTCATTCTTGGACCAGAAGGCCGCTTGAACGAGCCGTCATACTGCGTGTTGGTACTGAGAACAACGCTTTGTCTTCAAGCTGCACATACTACTAGTACTACTGTATCTGCGAGGAAGTAAGTGATCAACTTGAATATTCAGCTGAATTTAAGATTTTACCTGTGAGGATAGGCTATGGGGAGATGAGGTACTGCTTGTAAGAGACTAATGAACTAGTAGCTTCATATTTCCGTGAGGTCAAGGTTTTACTGACGAAATGTTAGAATTAATATTGGCTCAGGATAGTAATTCAAAACGACATGTTGTCCGAGTGAAGGGATGAAATAACAGTGACTAAAAGTAGTGAAGAAACTGTGTACCAGGTTTAAACCTCTGAACGAGACTTGGTCAATGTGACGTGTGAGACACGATAGTAGTGGAAACAGGCATCGAGTTTGGACAGTCTGTAATGAATGAATTTGTTTTCAGTTACCCCAGCATCAAGTCAGAACGAGTGTTTGACATCATCATTGCGAGGAAGCCACAACCAGGAGCTGAAGCCAACACGACAACGGGCATCGATCCTGGAACGTTGGGAGCACCTGATCAGCGCGACGCCGAAGGGGACATCTTCCAGCCACATAGGGAGCTGTACGAAGGAGCCACACAAGAAAGAATGTCTCCAAGTGGTCAACAGTATCAGATGCAAGCGCCGCAGTCTATCATGATGTGGTAAATTCAGTGGTCCACAGGGAGGGCCGCTTCGTCATGCCATCGATAACATAAGGTCAGAGCTTTCCAATTCTGTTTCAAGCATGTCATTTAAATTTAGATAGGAATATGGGGGCCGTCAGTCAACAGATTAGTTATGGTAGGAAATTTTCTTGGTAATAATGAGCTAGGCCTCAAGCTCGAACCCCGTACATTAGGGTAGATGATATTTTGTAGATTCCTTGTTAGCGTGTTTATATTTCATTTCGATTGTATTATTTTTACGTACGTGTGATTTTTATGGGTCTGATCGAACTCCTTTGGTCATAGTAGGTTAGTCTAACAGACAGGCACTTTTTATTATATCGCATTTAGGCATTTGTTTCTGCAGACGTAGATACGTATAGTTGAGACCAGGATGGAACCCGTAATTCACCCAGCTTCACTGATAGAGCGAGCGAGTCCGAATATTTGAGAGATATGAGCCCATGAGAGGCAGAAGTAAGATTTGCGATTGATATGAGAGAGCCCAGCACAGTTGAGAGTATATTGGATGTATTGGAGATGCCTAGTATGGCCATGTGACTATCGCTTAATGATTAGTGTTTTGTAGCACCAAGGTTGAGCCCGTGAGAGGCGGAAGTAAGATTTGCGATATTGCTGGTGATATTGAGACGAGGGCAAATCGCCCAGGTGTATTTAAAAGAGTACTTTTTAGCAGCCAGGTTACGTGAGGTATTTTGAGAGGCGAGATGTTTTTGCTGGCAGTCAGCTGAGCTCATCAATTATGTGGACTGTCGCTGGTGAAGTGGTTGCAGGGGTGAGGGTGCTGTGCCTGAGGTCACAGTCTTGAGAATTCGTTTTTGCCGTCTGCAGCTTGTCAAGTGTGCGAAGGGGAGGAGGACCTTGATGTTTTGAAAGCAGGAAGAGATCTTTTTTATGTCCTATTTGTTCTACGTTAATTTTTAACACTGGCCCGTTTGATATTGACACCCGTGGATATGTTGGTTGTGTCCTTTTTATATAGTTTGCATATGATTCTTTTACGCCTTACTCGTCATGGGACTAGGGTTCGTGACCGAGTCAGGTCATTGTACATTCTGTGTTGAGATTTGTAGGCACCGGGGTTCGACGGTACTAGGCATAGTAAATTTTATGCGAATCACTGTTTGATGTGTATTTCAGCAGATATCCGTTTTTCTAGAGTTCATTACTTACACTATTGTAACATGCTTGTTACAGCACAGCTGTTTTCGTGAAGGCAGTGAACTGGTTGTCATCGGCTCAGCATTATCTTGACCCAAGCATTTTAAAAGCTATTATATTTGTAAATAATTCAATTTTATGTAATAAATCCCTATTTGTTATACTTTGAATGCAGCGATGTTTTCTGTTAGATATTTTATTTTATTTTAATTTAGCGAATTCTTACCTGAGTAGGCACATGTCCTAGTGTTTTATCTTTATGTTGCACCGTTATCCCCATGTTATCCCTGAGAAGAGCGCTCTTATCCGGCTGAGTGAAGAGGAATGTGTTCAGGAAAGACTATGTGCACCAGCTCACGTCTGTGAGAGTTCTTTCACTACTGTACTCTGGGTTCGAGACCGGCTTTCGCCTGGCCGGAACTTTAGAGTCCAGTAGGGCACAATATAGTGGTTGATATAGTGACTTTGCGGAAACGTAAATATTCTCTAAGCGTATGCCATTTAAAGAGGTAATGATTGTGAGTAAAAATTTGTCTTGCCGCATCCAAATTGCCCATGTCTAATACATCGAATAATAGAAGGAAACAATGTTACATGACGTATTTGTGTAGTTTACAGAAGTAGGTCAGAGATGTGACACTATGTTACTAACGGATAGTGTGCCATGCTGCTTTATAAAATTCACGCTGACTGAATAATATATATAACAATTGAAACAACCAGTAACTGTCAGATCGTATATCGCTCTTGACGAGTGAAATCGTGTACAGGATGGTGAATAAAAAAATAAAACTGTTGGATGGAAGGAAGTTGTAAAGGCTGTACAAATGGCTATTCGAGAAGAGTAATATCCGCGAGTTGCCATTACTAAGGCACTACGCGCAGCAAGAGCGGGGATTTCTTCTAACAGTAGAGCAAGTCTTGTAAACGTGCTCGAATTATTCCTGTACCAAAACGATGTGGATTTCTTCCAGCGCTGTTTGCTGGACTAGCAGCATTAGGACCTTTTCTGGGTGGCGCTATTCCTGTAGCAAGAACTGTTAAGGCAGTTCAAGAAGCGAAGCAACAGTTGAAAGAGAGTGAATACCATGAAAAGACAAAGGAGACAATTGCATTGCGAGGCAAAGGCGTACACATGAAGCTAGTGCCATACAAAAGAGGGCTTGGTATCTACATATCACAAAAATGTCTGCTGAATGCACTGCCACATCGAGCGCTAACCCACGGAGAAGTTTTTACATTTGCCAATCAACTAGGTATTGTATTTTTGCGGTGTCTATATGCATGATCAACTACCAGCACGGCCATGTGAAAGTGAGTGTGCTGTACTCAACTTAAACAACAGTCATTGTCCTTGAATTCACTACGTTGCCTGCGTTAAACGTAAATCTGAAATATGGTATTTCGACAGTTTTGGAGACTTAACCCATCCATTTGAGCTCATACGTTACTTACAATAAAATCCGCGTGCAAAAATTAAGTGCACGCTTTTGTGGAGGATTATATCTAATGTTCTTATAACAAACCCAAACAGTAGACAAAGAGCATCAGTGTGCACGTGATGACCAACGGTGCAAGAACGTTTGCTGTACGTGGAGAAGGACATGAAACAACCGTCTACTTTAATCTACCGATCAAACTCGGTCATCATCCGCATAGTCTTGGAACAGTGTCGTTTGAAAGCTACAGTAAAATCTATAACGTGCCTGATGTCATAAACAATTCCTATTACGATGAGTATGTGCTAACGCTACCGGCAGGCACTTATTCAGTGGAAGATATTCATGACTACATTGAAAGTACGTTAACAGAACAGTTTAGTGATGAGAGTTTTAGTAATAATACTTACCAATTCACGATTACTGTGAGCAACAACACACTTCAATTTGTTACTGAGTCTTCATTCAAGATTGACTTTAAATCTCAACCTGATTCGATTGGACTATTGCTTGTATTTTAACCAAGAGAGCTCATACGGAACGTACGTCAAGAGTCTGATCAACCTATAACACGCTTCGATGATCACTATGTAAACATCACTTGAAATATTATTATACTTGTATAGTAATCAAGAATATTCGCACGTCCTGCACGACTTTATCATTACAGAAGAAAGTGATTATAGCAATATTAAGAAACCGTCAGTAGTCCTTTATCAACCTGTGACTGTAAAACCCATTAGTAACATCACACTTAGGCTTGTGAATAAACATAATCAGCTCCTTAATTTAGATCGTCACATGTACGTAGCTTACAAATTTCATCTTAAACAAGTATGAAACAAATCTATAAAACAGTATACATTCAGGAGGCATGCCACATATTCGCGAAGACTCATCAAGTTAACAGATGTCTATAAGCAGATTCTCCAAGATTTGACGTATGCGTAACTACAACAAAATGGAAGAAATGCTAAACGTCATGAACACAGGAAAAACTCATGAAGGAGTAGTAAGAAGTGAGCTTCACTCTTATCAACATTTTACGTTTGAACTCAATAACCAATAACAATGATCAAAATTTGCTTTATCATATATCAGAAAGATGTATACACCCTACCACACGGAAGCTACCTCCATATTGAAGGACAGAGAAGGCAGATGGAAGTGGACCAAGCACATCTGAACTAAACAATCCTGGTCTAGCTTTTCTTTTTTCTGAAGCGCAATATGAAGTAAATAGTGTAGAAATAGATCGAAGAATTTGGGTATTACTAGTGCAATGACACTCTACCCTTCTTGTAGTGACGAAGAAAGTAATCATTTAAGAATGGCAGGCTGGTGTCCGAAAGCTACTAACAAATGGATGATTAATCAGGACAGTACTTTTTCTGGTATGTTACCATTAAAACATATTATCGGCGTTGCCAATGACATTAGACCTATTATAATCAACGCAAAGCAAGAGCTAATTCTGATCCTTGATCGTTGTGATTACAATTCTCTTAAAGAAGCAGAATCACCAGTAGACTCCTTAATTACTCATCAACTAATATTGTGGAAGATTCCACATGTGACATTATCCGATCAAGAAAAACTTCAATTGCTCAAGATTGTAGAAAATGGTACAGCATTACCTATACGTTTTCTAAGTTGAAAGCTGCATGAGTATGCTGTGTTACCACCTACAAACAAAAAACTGGGCTGTTAAAACGTCACGTTTTACCGTAAAGCCTTTGTAATTTGTGCATGGATTTCAAACCCATCGTAAATTCAACCATGAAATAGATATCGCACAGTTTGATCACTGCAATTTAAGAAATATTAGACTATATTTCAACAGAATTACTTTTCCTTACGAAAACATGAACATTAATTTTGAGAAAAATAAATCTGGGTTTCTCTATGACATGTTTTTAATTCCAATCATCCAATTACCAGAAAGAAGATCGTCCGCTATATTCTCCTTAGGATATAAAAATTAAGCACCATTTGTAGTTGTAGACTGCTCTTATCATGAAGAATCTAAAAATAATCCTGGCGATATTCGTTTAGAATTTGAAACATCTGAAAATATTCCTGCTAACGTAACAGCCTATTGTCTTCTTACTCACATGAGTGATGGCATCGTCCACTATCGAATATCGTTACAAGACTATAAATAATAATATGCCTACGTCATGATCCTCAGTGCGCGTTTCTACAACGAACACTATGGAGTAAAAAGAAGATAAAGACTGCACGGTTACAGACAATAGTCTTGATGACAAAAAAACAGTGAACGTACAACCTGTTTGCCTAGCAGAAAAACGAATATGCTACATCTCATTTATCCATCTCAAATAACTGTGGCTATTAAGATATTCTACAAACATGGAATCTTATATCAGATGCCAAATCATCTGATGCAGTTTCTACCACCAGGATCTTATGTATGTACGCTGCTTCTTTCGTAGATACATTTTGGAACATCCTAACTCTCCACAGTCAGATTTCAATCGATGTAGCTTCATGCAGACTCTGTCGACGACATTACAAGCACCGAAGTGAAAATCGAGTTGATTGGGACGGACCTAATCTGAAGATTGTAACCTCTGGACGGTGTATGGATGAACTTTTCCCTTCCTTACACTACCTGATGATGATTGTGAAAGGAACTAAACACAAGGATGATATCAAAGTAAGAACAGTAAGAACTTCTTGGAAAACTTCTTGGAAACTTAATTTCGTGAACAAGAAATATATATTGTTTAATTTGAATGTTGCACGGGATTCACAATTTTTCGAGCATGCTACCTTTTCACAGTAAGATGTAAAGAAGTACAGCAACCTTATCGCCAACATAACAAGGATTGTAGTAAAACCAGTAGTAGTTTGCATAATTTTGTAAATATTTACACAATAAATATTTCGTTAAATTTAAAATGTTCCACATATTGCATTCCCTTCACCTCCTCTCACTCATTAAATATTTTGCTAGTCGTCGCCATTTTATTCTGAATAAACCGTTGCTTGCCTCTTGGGTTCAAGTGGATACGAAGCAGTAATTAGTCACATCATGCACGCTGCATAAAATTCGAATGGTAAACCCAGCAAGCAAATATTTTATTTCTTCAAAGACAATAGCAAAATCTGCACAAGTTAGTCTAGAGAGCTAACAGAGAGAGAGCCTGCTAATGAACGAGTCTAAACATGCATAGCTATGTCCACGTCATCATTGCATGTCAAAATAGCGTGACCTTAGTATGACACATGATCAGTCCCCCTACCTCGTTCCACGTGTAAGATATAGCTGTCCTAGTAACTTAATGTTTCTAGTGTGTTATGAACACAAGGTTGTGGTCTCTGACTGATGCAAAGATTTCTGTAGGCCGCTATAAACCTCTAGAGGAAAATCTAGAAGCTCTAAACTGAAAATTTAAAACTGAGCATTCCAAACGCTAGCGTATTTAACTCCAAAGTTGCTCGGATCCGAGCCTTTGAAGTACCTCCTATACAGTCGCCACCTTGTCTACTTCGGTTAAGCTTGTACACTTGGATATCAAAGTTGAGGTCCATAAGGTTGACGCCCTTGAACAGTTAAGTATGGGAAAGGGATCGAATCCAGGGCCCGTAAGGTTACACCTGCACACGTTAGGTTATAACGTCATGAACCCTTAGCCAGCAGATCACATTTTAAATCACCCGTGGTCTGACGTCACAGCTCCGTCAGGGGAAGGCCTCTGCGTTCGGTTTTATAAAGATAAGCATGAATTTTAAATCACCCGCGCTTATTACGTCACAGCTCAGTCACTCCTCCAAGGGTAGACGGCAAACGGCCTGTGTGAGGTAAGGTTACCGTTCGTGGCCAAGGTTAAGTTAACACACGCGTTAACTACACCTACAAGTCACCTCACCAGCTCGACTCCTCCAAAGGGAGCCCGTAAAGAGCCTGCCTGAGGTTAGGTTAACACGTCATTATGGCATCATAAACTCAACTACCAGTCACCTAACAGATTGGACTCCTCCAAGGAGAGCCGATAAAGAGCCTGTGTGAGATTAGGTTAGCGTTCGTGCGCAAAGTTAGGTCAATACGTCATAATGACGTCTTAACCTCATCTGCAGGTCACCTAACTGATTTGGCTCCTCCATGGGCGCCCGACTGATTCGGCTCCTCCAAAGGGGTCCGTGACTTCTCCAACTCGGCTGCTCCTAAGGAACCTGTCCGATTCGGCTCCTCCAAAGTTTAGCATTGCCCTCGCACGTACGGGTATGACGTCATAACCTCACCCAGGGGTCATAAACACCCCAGGTTGGCCAGTGGGGTTAGCATTGCCCTCGTATGTACGGGTATGACGTCAGAAACCTCACCTAAGGGTTAAAAGCCCCCAAAGCATTCCCTGAATAATTAGGCCCCTCGAATGGAGTCTGTGAGGTTAGGCTTGCTCTCGTACGCAAGGTTATGGCGTTATTCCGCGTCTTTACCCCATCAAGAGTTCATTGAACCCGGGTAAGAACTCACATATGTATACTACTAGGTCATGGTGTCAAAACCGGTATAGCTAAACTACTCAGAAAAAGCGTACGTAAAATGCTGACGCAGCACCCATTGTTTTAGAACGTACTCTACCCTTCCACTTGCATGCTGTTTATTTACTCGTCCCTTCACTAAGTGAGGTTGCGCGTCCGTCAGATTTATGAACTTCTGTCAGAACAATAAACTCCACTCAGCGACTGTTGTCACGAAAAGTAAAGCAGTGGCAGGCTGGCCGTTACCGAAAACAGTAATGAAGCACCTGTACGTTGATCGATGTTTCAGCCGTTGAAATGATGTGTGAAACCACTGGCCGAAAGCAGTGGTGACGAAGAAGTGCCTGAAGAGGCTTTACAAGTGATGATCCACACCAAGTGTTTGGTAGTGCTAGACGTAGTATTACGTTACGTCGAACAGCAAGAAGAAACTACGTCGAATTACACTGTGTTTTTTAAAACATGGCATGACACTGCTGCTCAAAAACGAGGCTCTATTTTAAAAGGAAAGACTCTGGGCAATTATTTTAAAATTCGTGTTTCTTTTAAACTTGGTAATGTTAACTCATATCTAACAATGATATTGATGTTTGTGCTCATTAAACCATGCACAGCTTTTTGATTTGTTCTCATTTTCTTGTATTTTGTATTTGAAAGTAGCATGAGTTCCACTTAGCTTAAATTATCGGGATTCTACTGCACTGTATATTGCTTTGATATACAGTATTTATTTACTTTTTAAATTTATTTATTTATTTATTTATTTATTTATTTATTTATTTATTTATTTATTTATTTATTTATTTATTTATTTATTTAAATAAATAAATAAGAGAGAGGCAAGAATGACTTGGATTGAAAAGATGCAGGCGTTCATCTATGAGAAGATTTTAATAGATTTCTACTGGTTTTTTTAAAAGATCCCTTATTTGCCCTATAAGATTCTCCGTTCTGAATCAATGTTTATGATTAAATAGAATCTACGGATTCCATTTCTCAAGACTTCAGGTATTTATCTCTTTTGCCTTTCTTGGCTTGCCAGAGTTATGCTGATCTTACATGCAGAGAGACTTTTGTTCTGTAGACGGATTTTATTTCATTCGCTGCAGACATTTTATATCTTCTCGTCTGCTTGTTGTGCATTTATCCCTATGTAGGGGCGGGAGATAACACTGGTCCATGTGATCCGTGTGGATGATGTGTTTGTGTGTGATAATATTAGAGACCTTTTATCATTCTCTTCGGTTTCTACGTCTGGCTGGAGCTTATATTCTATCTATGTAGTTTAACGCTATTGCTGTCACTTCATGTTCGTCTTTTCGGACGATATGAATGTGTTACATAGCGTGTGTGCTGAGATTTGATTATGTTGATGAATGGGCGAGTCTTGCCTATATTTCTGAGACCCAGAATTCTGATCTATGCATTTGGATCAAGCTCCCGAGCCAATGATTACTTTTGTCATGCTGTTACGAGTCTCGTCCTAACGTGTCTTGACACTATATCATTTATCCTACCTTGCTTACTTTGGTCTCTCTCTCTCTCTCTCTGTGTGTGTGTGTGTGTGTGTGTGTGTGTTGATGTCGTATGATTGCTGGATCCATGTCATTTTTCGTGTCTTACGGATGTTGCTTTATTTCTATTAATTGTTAACTTATCTTACATTTGTTCTCGGCTGTACTTGCCTGTTTATTTGCCCATTTTCGGGATTTTTCTCTCAGTTCCATTTATTTCATTTACGACATATTTATTTACCTCGTAACTATGGCAACTCCCTTAATATCTTTGTGTTCCTTGTTTATTCCTTTTCTGCCAGGTTTACTTTTTCGATATTTTTTCTGGAAGAATACAGTCTCTTGGAGATTGTTGTAATCATTTTTCAAAAGGAATGAATTGATTTCTTGGCTTGTCAATTCCGATGCTATGATAGTATTCTATTGATATGAAACGTTGTTCCTTTCACGTATCATTAACGTTATGTTCTGAGGAAAGAAATGCTTGGCATCAAATCTTAGTTATTTCTGTCAAGAAAGGAAAGAACTGAATATTATTGTAATCATTTTTCGTTACGCTACTGCAACGCGTATACTGAAATTCATAAGATTGGATTGGATTGATAGAACTCGACTGTGTTCACAATACCCTAAAAGATCATGAATGTGAGTATCCTTTCTCCCTATATATTCCCTTAATTTTTTGGGTGTGATCTCATTTCCTTCTATTTACCAAGTTATGTCAATAAACTTTATTTTATCCTCCTAATCGTTCTGTGTTGGGAACATGCATTTTTTAAATGCTATTCTTTAGTTTAAGAAGCCCGAATTCAGTTCCTGACAGTCTCTAGCCAATTTTGACCGGTCCACAAGGGTTTGTTTGTTAGGTTGGTGGGTTGAAGACTCAAATCACGCAAAGCTACGGACAGACTGTCCAACCTTGCCCCAGACATCAGGAAACGAAGACTGAAATTCTATGGACACGTTCACAGACTATCTTCTTCAATGTCAACCCACAAAATTTTGACACATAAACATTTACCGTCAGAAGGTAAATAGACGGGTAGTAAAGCCAGAGAATGAAGTCCCTAAAAGATCGGGCACTAAGTGGTCAGAGGAGAGAAAACATTATACAGTGAAAGAATGAAAGCAATATGGTCTGTTAGAAAGGCGAATCATAAATGTAATGCGTGTTCAAACAGGGTCCATACCCATGTAATAATAAAGATAAATACACAAGTTAATTCAAAATTTAAGAAAATCAAGTATTCGAGAGAGCTTTATTCCTTGCGCACCTTCTGACATTCACCCCTTTCAACCTCTTAGTCAGGATATCAATATTTTTTCGTGAACCGGCAAAGGAGACCCAATAAGACGTGAATGACTAAATGGAAGCTTAGAGAGAGGTACTCACAATGACGAGGTAAAGGACGACCACATTCACTGGGCATAACCTGCGTCATAACAGCTACCTGACCAACCTTACTGAGTGAAAGGTTCTGGGAAATAGAGGACGAGGAAGGCCAAGATCCATAAAGGATATCATCTACTGGGTAGTTGAGGCTTGGGACAGTTGTATTAAAACTCATGGAAAAACCTATGTCCAAGCCTCATGTTTGAAGAAACTCCGTCCGTTCAAACATCGACTTGTTCAAGAAATCGCTGGATGCGAACTGCCTTCAAGAGTGGATAGCAATTGACGACAACGGTCATCAAGACTTCAGTGAAGAAAACATTAGCTCTATAGTTCAAGATCAACCTGACGACAATTCTGAAAATATAGGAAGTGAATCAGAAGACGCCTTGAACGACCTTGTGTCACATTCAGATGCTGCAAATGCTCTTGAGTTGACATTACACTACGGAGAACAGCACGCTGCTGCCACGTCGAGTGACATGATGTTTATGTAACTCTGGCGCAGTATCGCACGCTCTAACATATTTAGTCCCTTATACTAAAAGAAGAAAATTTATTACTCTAGTTAAATGAAAGATACAGTGTCTTCCTGTACATGTGAAACAGCAAAGAAGTTTTACTGAAACAAAAGGTTATATTCCATTAGATGCTAGCTTAAAAATTATAATAATTGTAAGTACAGTACCATGATTAAACACTTACTCAACACTGAAACAGAGATTTTAATTTTTTCTATCAGAGGTTCTGTTCGGATTAGCCAAACTTTCGGATAAGGAGTGCGCGAATTAGCGGAGTTCTACTGGATTTAATTTGATTAACATGTACATATTGTATACGTGTCACCAATTAGCCACCAACGACTGTGGAAGGTGTGAATTCAGGAAGAAAAGTGCACGTACAAGACAAATTTCAAAACCACTGTTCTAATTCACTTTTATATTAGTAACTAGAAATTACGTTCACCGTACATAAACCAATACATTTCTGAACAGAAAATTTCCTTTCATAGGAAGCTTCTGTGCTTCTGTCAATATTCCGTCAGGTTTATGAAAATGTCAGTGGCGTCCTTACAGTTAATATTTTTAGCATGGAAGGCATATTTACCTTTATCACTTATTTTTTTATTATTTTTTAGGGCTGAGTGTTTTTATAATTTCTTTACTTATTTAATGTGTTCTATTTAGTAATTTATTGTAGCCATAATAGTTATAAATCACGTCTTGTTTCTTCATCAAACAGGATCAAATAACCCTTTAGGTCTTAACAGAAATTCAGATAAAATTCCATTCCACCCTTATTTCTCCTTGAAGGACATTTTTGGCTTTTTTGAAAAAGTGCGCATTTTCTGCATTTTTGGTAACCAACGATTTTTGGAAAATTTGAGGTTGGTGAAAAAATAATTAAAAACCATGTGTACATGTTTTAGAGCTAAAATCATATTATCATCTGTATACCCTTAAAACGTAAAGTGAAATGAAATACACATTTCATTTATTAAATTCCCCTCGTTTAGCATTCGAATGTTCTTGTTATAAATCATATATTGCTCTGTGGCAAGGGCTGAAATACTGTGATCCGAATAAGTGCAAAATGTATCTATTCTGATGACCATTGCAAAATGCATGTCTGGCACGGTACTGCTGTATTCAATTCCTGCAGCCCAATATTGTGAGTGCATCTATACGACGAACCTCCATAAACAAAATGATGTCGTATATCACACGTCCAATGCTGGCTAGATTTTTGATATGAGTAAGATACAAAGAAGTCTTTCATTCACAGTGACACTGCAAAGAGCTGAAGAATTAGAAGTACCAGTAAATTCAGTTGATTACCTTGTAAATGAAAGAATAGAGACGTTCTATGGTTCTGATTTTGTTTCCTTAATACTATTGACAGGCTATATAACTCTTTACGTCTACAAAATTTCATTTCATGCTAAAATAACATCTAGTCGGGATAAATATATCACGGTGTGTCAATTTTTGTTTCAAAACGTAAAAGAAACTACCTGTAAATGTATCTCTGAGGGAAAAAATACTTTTTTAAAAATTTAAATTGCAATTATTTGGACGTGCATATGCAAGATGATGTTATCATTACACGGAAAACTCTTTTCAGGGCTGGCGACGGTGGGATTCGACCCTACCACCTCCCGAATGCACGCTCACAGATACACGATACAAACCGCTTGGCCGACTCTCTCGGTGCTAAAAGAGATGCTAAAGAAGATATTTTCCGTAATGTAACTTACACAAAGCACTATATCTTATTACATGCACTTCTTGCTGTTGTTTGTAAGATGAGAAATGTACAAGAAGAAAGGATCAATAAAGCAGACCTTTATGTTCGCATGTCTAAAAATAAACACATCAACGGCATAATTTAGGTTTTAGTTACTTTTGAGCAATTCCACATCTATAAAATAGCAGTTCACGTTCTTAGGAATGGACTTTTCGTCTCAGGATGAGGACTTATTGAACAGAAAGTCACACTTCGTGTAGCTGCACACTCACAAGATGTATAGAAACAGAATAAATTTCTTTTTTTTGCGCACCGACACACGTCTTATGATGACGATGGGACAGGAAAAGCCTAGGAATGGGGAGGAAGTGATCGTGGCCTTAATTAAGGTACAGCCCCAGCATTTGCCTGTTGTGAAAATGGGAAACCACGGAAAACCATCTTCAGGGATGCCGACAATGGGATTTAAACCTACTGTCTCCCGGATGCGAGCTCACAGCTGCGCGCCCATAACCGCATGGCTAACTCGTCCGGTAGAACAAAGAAATATACATCCACTTCTCCAACGCTCTTGAAACAAAGCCATCGCGGTGATTGCTTTGAGTCGTACTATGGAGAGAGTATAAGCGAGTAGTAGACTCATTACTATAGATACTGAAAAATGAAAACCTACAACCTGTTTTCCAGTCATTGACCGGGTCAGGGATGTAATGCATGAATCATATATAGGTTATTAGTACGATGGGGTCGCCACTCCCAAAGTGATTTAGTAATGACTGATAGATGCTATGAAATGGGAATGGAGAGTGTTGCTAGAATGAAAGATGACAGGGAAAACCGTAGTACCCGGAGAAAAACCTGTCCCGCTTCCGCTTTGTCCAGCACAAATCTCACATGGAATGACCGGGATTTGAACCACGGTATCCAGCGGTGAGAGGCCGACGCGCTGCCCTCTGAGCCACGGAGGCTCCACTATAGATACTATATTTCCAAACTTTATACAATAAGGTAAAATATTGTATTACAGTTTAGGATTAGTAGGAAAAATTATTTTAGCATTAAGAATATATAGGAATACACCCATGCGTTTCCAGGGAAACAGTTACGAGTAGAGTTATGTAACCAGCCAAACTTATTCGACTTCAAATGGTTGACGTGTACAATACCGTTGTCTAATAACATCAACTTACATAACCAGAAAAAAAATTCTTTAAACTTTTCCGTGAGATTAGAAACTTCCTTATAAATATCTAATTTATTTGAATTTGTCAATACTCTATTATGGATATTTGATTCCTTCAACTTATACGCAGTCAGTCATGTGACCTCGAGCATCGTAAGGAAATGTCTAACCATCTATCACAGACTGTAATTACAGTCTGCATAAGTAATGTCTCCCATGGGCTGTCACCAGCAGATGGGGCGCCGGCGTCTTAAGCCGTATCGGGCTCATATCGCGCCGAGTCATCAAAAACCGCTCGAGTCTGTCTGCCCATCAGCTGTGTGCACACCCATTAGCCGGCCGAGAGGAGCATTCCTGGGAAGATGAGCGTCTTCCAAGTGTTGTGCAAATAGAACATGGTTCAATACCTCCAAGACGTGCCACTGCTACAAGCTGGGAACCTTGTCACTGGTAATTCTGTAGTAAGATGTTGGCCATTGAGATCAGCTGGTAGTTGTTAATAATACATTCTACGAAAGTCTTGCACTGGTCCTAAATAAGCTTCTTTCTTCTTGGTTCCTCAATCCGAACGTAGCATCTGTCTCTTCCTCTCTTTCCCACCACTGTCTCCTCCAAAACATTAACTACAAAAGCATTACGCCTGTGAAATAAACAAATCCCTTCGTTTTAATAGCTTCTTATTCTTCTATAGCTCTGGTAAGTACATCCTAATTAGTCAGTTTTGCCCTCTAGGATATTAACTACATTCGTCTCTGACACCACAGCTCGAATAACTCTATTCTATTTTCATATTTGCCAGTGACCCATGTTTCCGAGTCATAAAGAGCAACACTCCGAACAAAACTCTCCATCAAATGAAAACCTCCCCGGAATAAGGATATAACCAGCAAGTCAGTAATTTTTCAGAAGAAAGGAAAATTATTTTTTGAGGTTTATTTCATGGCCACACTTCTTGAACTAATTGCATATCGGCGTTGCCGGGACAAAACCTCCTATGTGATAATATTTTTGGAGATATACTGACCCGCAGCACATACATTATAAAGAGCGAGAATGCCTTGAAAATAATCACACCATATTGCACCTTAGATGACAGAACCTTGCCGGCCAAAGTTGGAAGCTAAAATATTTCACATAGGAGGTTTTGTCCCGGCAGCGACGATATGCAAGTGTACAAATGAGTTCATCTATTAAAAACAATATTTAATTGTTATAACTTAAGGTTTTAAAAATAGTGTATGAATCGGAAGCGATACAGTGGAAAATAAACTGCAAGTATGTCTTACGTGTGTATATAACTACTACTAAACGTTTTCATTCCTCCCCTGAAGGGAGAGGCGGGCCTCTTAGACGGTGACGCCGTCTCTCCGGCCGGGAGATTTGTTACGGTGAAGGAGAAGTGCGGAGAGGGTGACGGGGTGGGCGGCCGTGGCCTATACTACGAACTGTCCCGGCATTCGCCTTAGTGCAGGAGAATGGAAAACCACGGAAAACCATTCTCAGGACAGCCGACGGGTGGGACCAGGCGTGAAGACTGGCACTGTGCCCCAGGCCCGTCTCCCG
This sequence comes from Anabrus simplex, assembly GCF_040414725.1. Taxonomy (NCBI): domain Eukaryota; kingdom Metazoa; phylum Arthropoda; class Insecta; order Orthoptera; family Tettigoniidae; genus Anabrus; species Anabrus simplex. The sequence continues at coordinate 1,000,116,114 of NC_090265.1, read as the reverse complement.
AATGCAGAGGCGTAGAGCCACAGCCAAGTTTCCTCTGCTCGGTTGGCCGGTCTGAGTACAGAGCATATGGGACAACAACCCACTCTGCATCTACCGACCTTGTATATAAATCCTGTACAAGCACTTGAAACAAAAATGATAGCAAATCACATTAGTAACAATGGCAAAAAATATCAACGTTTTAAAATATAGATGTGATTTCGTCTATGGCCTTTATTTAAATGATCTATTACACCGGAAGTGAACCAATACAAGCGCTGTCAACCATCTTCAGTGATGTTCCATCCTTACACCACGCAGGACAAAGTTCTGCTGCCTGTAAACAAGCTTGAAGTTCAAATGTAAGACATAAGATGATACCACGACATAGCGGCGTGATGATACAAACTATTTCCATTGAAATCTCATTTTTCAAAAAGTTGTTGGTTATATCCTTAATTCAGGGAGGTCTTCAATTTTTTTCATCTCTCTGAATAGTTTAGAATGGTCCTCCTTTTTTCTGTTGAATGTCACCTTTCCCAGGGCAATTCTGCTCTATATATCAGTTGGCCATCTGCAGTAATTTTGCGTCCTAGATATGTAAAAGATGTCGCTTGTTACTGAACTGCCCCTTATTTATATTTTAATGTTCACTAGTTGGCAATCCATACCATTATTTTTATATTTCATAATTTAAGCCAGAGAGAAGGCGTCACCTTCTAAGCGGCCCACCCTTCTCCTTCGGGGAGGGGAATGAAAACCTTCCCTAGGTCATAATTTAATCACCATGTTGAATTTGGTATCTATATATTCTATACTAATTTTTCGCCTTCACAGAAATTGTGATATCATCAGCAATATAACGAATTTTACCATGAAGTCTCAGTAGAGTTATTCCACCCGGGACTTGAAAGTCCTCTCGCAATTCCACTTGCATCAGTCACTGATGGTCAGTTGGAACTATTTACTCACCCTGCAGTAACCACGTCAATTCTTTGAAATTGAACAGTCATGTTGAATGCTTGAAAAATAAGTGATCAACACCACATTCCTCAGAAGAAACAGGAAGAGGGAGTCAAATATGCGTAAGGCACAACATGTTTCTAATAGTTACAAGAGAGTTCGATGTTGCGCCCAAGTACAATTTATATTCTAACGCTTACTTCATACCCCTCTACCTGTTTGTTTGTAATCAGTTATGATAGGCTCAGGAGTGGCAGTGGGTATGCAAAAATAAAATTTATTGTTTGGTGTATCTTCTGAAAAAGTTAGATTGTAGTGAAAATTCTGGGCGTCACTTTAGATGTAAATGAAACATATCGTCGTTGCCGGGACAAAACCTCCTATGTGATAATACATTTGAAGTTATACTGACCCGCAACACATACGTTATGAAGAGCGAGAATGCCTTGACAATATTCACACAATATTGCACCTTGGATGACAGAACCTTACCGGCCAAAGTTCTAAGCTAAAATATTTCACATAGGAGGTTTTTTCCCAGCAACGACGATATTTTGTGCCCATTGCTGCTCCCACGGTGTAGGGGCAGTGTGCCTGTATCTTATCCGGACGTCCGAGGTTCGATTCCCAGTCTAGTCATGGACTTTTACGTGGATCTGGAGGCTGGGTCGATGTCCACTCAGTCACGTGATTACAATTAAGGAGCTATCTGTTGGTAAGATAACGTACCCAGTCTACAGAGCCAATAATAACGGTCGAGAGAATTCATCGTGCCAACCACATGACACCTGTAGGCCTTCGGGCTGAGCAGCGGGCCCTTGGCAAGCCGAGGTCCTTCGGTGCTGTTGCTCCATGGCGTTTGGGGGGAGAAGGTGTTCTTTCTTTTTACAACCTATATTCAATCTTCCCGTCAGCTTTAAATATCTGTCACCGTGAACTGGCGTTATATCGGGGAGATGAAGCCTGATATGAGAGTGATAAAATCGTACGCGTGACTTTCGCATAATCGAATCACCAAATTATTTTTCTATCAAAGCATATTGTAGAAATCGGAAATACAAAAACCTGAACGGCGCAATTTTTTGTGAACATGGTTTTTGTGATACATAATAGGCAATCTCGCGCAAGTTCACATACTCAAAACGCGTGTAGTTTCACATTACTTTCGCGGAATACAATACCTTTCCTGTGAGTTACTGTACCTCAAACATACACCGTTGAATAAGGTGATACTACGCGGAACGCAGCACAGCTATATATTCTGTACCTGGCGATCTAAATGTTTGCACAAAGAGAAATTCCCTTTGGGAGCTCGTGTGGTTTCAGTCTGCTGTTGCTCGGCTTAATAGCTGAATGGTAAGCGATTCCAAGTAGGATCGAGCAATTTTAATCGTAAACACTTAATTCCCTTGGATGGAGTGATTGCGAGTATTTGTTGGAACTTTCACACCGCACAAAACATTATCTTCTACCATACTAACACGCAGTTTCCCATTCATGATAGACGCCACCCAGCCTCGTCGGAGGATCTGCCTATCGAGGGTTGCACTAATCTAATAATAGCCTCATAAAATGACTGTTATTTGTTTCACGTCGCACCGACACAGAGAGAAGTCTTATGGAGACGAAGGCATCAAAACTGGAAGGAAACAATCGTGGCATTAATTAAGGTACAGCCATGCGTAAAAATAGGAAACCACGGAAAACCATATTTAGGTCTGCTTACAGTGGGTTCTAATCCACTATCTCCAGAATAAAAGCTAATAGCCACGTCATCCAAACGAAGTAGTCAACTCGACAGATACGAAATTATTATTATTATTATTATTATTATTATTATTATTATTATTATTATTATTATTATTATTATTATTATTATTATTATTATTATTATTATCTTGATGTGTATGGTGGTGCCGCCCTCAGAGGAACCTCAACATCCTCAGACATTTGTCATTCTAATCAATTCCCACTTCCACAAGCAGTGAAATAACTTCTTGTACTTTGTATACTTGAGAGAAATACCTGTACTCGTGGATATCACTGTTTCTATACGCAAGCTGAAATCAAATAAAGTCGCATCACGTTTCCAAACTGTCAGCAAGAAATATGCAGTTGATACTCCTATATTACAACCAAAACAGATACAGAAATATAGATGATTTCAGGTTGGAGACAGGACACTAGCCCCAGTCGGTCGTATGTCTGGACCATGGCTCAACCATAGACTTTCACAGAAAGAAACGAGGTATCTAATGAAAGGCTCGAGTCTGCTAAGTGTAATGTAGTATCCTATACCTAATTTTTCAGTCCATGTTAATATTTAAATCTATAATTATAATAACATAATTTATTGATGGTGGAATTTCTGGTTTCTCTTTTTGTCTTAAATCCGACCCGTACATATTCTTATCCAGTCATGTTTCATTGTCACGCAGAGCTTTTTGCTTTGATTCAGGCGAGTCAGTGATTGTGCGGACCTGTCGAGCTTACTTTAAAGGCAATCACTCCAGCCTATCAAACCAAAGACTACCTATCCTCAGCTATCCCATCATAACTATTTTATCCAAAAAAACTTTGCCCGAGAAACACATTTCGGTTAGAGAAGTTTTTATTTCATTTCCTGCTAATAGTGTACGTTTCAGATTATCTCTGCAACTACTCGAGGGATTGTTTTAAAAAATTTCCGGTATCGACAATATTATTGCGCATTTTAAAAATGTTAATAATAATAATAATAATAATAATAATAATAATAATAATAATAATAATCGTACGCCCTCAGAAGACTGCTTAGATATCAATTTCGATATTCCGTTTTAATCTACCCGATGGAGGATTAAACTCGGCGTATCCTGGGTGGTCTATAGCTGAGAATGTATTAAATTTTTTCGATAAAATCGGTATGTGTCACTAGATATCCTCTACATGTCACCATCGTAGTGTCGAATGAACGTTTTTCCGCCGTTCCAAAAATCTGACTATCTCTTCCGGGTTAGAGCCGAATACAGAGGCCGACGCTTTACTACTAATTCATAGACAGAGATTTTATGTTAGGCGATTGGCCATTTTTGGCTTTTCAAAATGCTGTTTCCGTATCTTATAGAGAAACCAAAATATCTCAAATTTGTTCACTAGTCTTGAAATCAGAGTATCTTATTTCTACAGTAGATGATGAACCACCATTAGAGTAACGAGAAAAGAATACAGATTTTTGAAAAAATCCTGTTTTCATTTTCAAAACTATGGACGTTTTGTGATTTTCACTTGTGCTCCCTTTAGCTTTTAATTGCATGAGATCACTTTGGTTCGTCCTCAAGAATAGCCACTTCAGAAGAATGCTGCATGAATCATCTTGCTAAATAACGTAGTATGAGGCCAAAGTATAGCTTGATTCCTTATTTATTCTTTGACTAAGACAGCAAATAATTTAACTAAAACTAAAACATCGTGCGGCCTATAGAGTACGATTATGCTTATATATCACGCCAACTATTTTGACCGGAGCACACATCGTAGATCTACTCTGAAAGCGAAAGTGTCGTAATTCGAAGAAAGTTTATTTTGAGTTACAGTCATCTTCATATGCAACATTGAGAGGTCTATCGTCCTGTAAAACTGTTCTAATTCTAACTTAATTATTAAAGAATTTATAATACAAATAATAGTTTTGAAATTATGTAAAATTGTTTATCTTTCATGCATTAATATCACATCTAAAGTTCTGCCAGTTTCCCTCATAATAATAAAGAATTCGTTACGTTTAAACAGCCTTGTGTGGAATAATTTCTGAATCCCAAGTCCCAAGTTTGTATTTTATAACAGTGTTGGAAACATATAAGGTTAACATTTGAAGAAATATATATTTTTGACATGTGACACTTTCGTATTCAGTGTGCAATATCTCTTCACTAATACGCAAATATCTGCAAAGAACTACTGGGAAAGTTGGCACGAAAATTAATACAAAGACGAACGAAAATGTGATCTACAAGGTATATCTAAAAAATAAAAAAGAATATTAGTTTTTCAGCATACAAAGCCCGTTTAGAAGAACGGCCTAGGGTCTCGAACCAAAGTGCAACAGTACGTTTTGTCTATGAGGAAGGGGTTGGAGGTGAGAGGATAGGGGCTTGGAGAGGGAGCTGCCAATACAGAGCTGGTGATCCATTGATTGAAATACTGGCTGTGTAAATCAGGCTTAAAGGATGAACGTCAGTGGTCGTCTGTAGGCAAAGTTATTGCTGGGTCTGATGAAACTGGGGACCGCGTATCACGCCCGGGCCTAGCCTACAGGCTGACTTCAAATTTACATTTTAGATTCATAGTGAAGTTTGTGGCTTTATGAAATGATAACGAATATGACAGAGGGGCATCTACTATATTTCTATTTTCTAACTCTAAATGGTCAATATCATTGGCTCAATAACTAGGAATGGATGCAGTATCATGGTTTTGGTTTCAGAAAGAAACGTGCCCGGTATTGGTTATGTTCGTCATCAAGTGGCGCATAAAGGCGAATTTATATGAAAGGAAATTCTACCTTCGCACAATAATAATAATAATAATAATAATAATAATAATAATAATAATAATAATAATAATAATAATAATAATAATATTTCATACCAGCATTTGCGGGAGGTAGTCGGAGAATCAGTTTCACTCTTAATTTGAATTATTAGGCCGAATGCCCTATTTGTCGTAGCACACTACTACTATTAAAAATCTACCCGATGTCAGAGGAATTCAAACCTGGAATACTCGGATTGGGTAGAGCCTTTATTGATGATGAGGATTACTTTTATTATTATTATTATTATTATTATTATTATTATTATTATTATTATTATTATTTAGATTCTTTGCAGATTACTTGGGATCGGAACTACCTTTAAACCTGTTCCAACTTTACGACCGGATACCCCACCTGACTCGGAAACTATGTGGAGGACTGTATTCACCATTCCCTGTTATTGTAGTTGTTGGTTGAGTGTTGTGTTTTGTGTGAATGAAGAAATGTGTATTAAGACGACCACGAACACGCAGTATTCTAGCTAGAGGAATAAACCAGCCATGGTTAAAATGCCCGGCATGGTCAGGAATCGAACCTGAAGGCACTTTATACCGAAGCCTGCCACGCTTACTTTTCTGCCAAGAAGCCAGATGATGGTGTTGATGATAATAAAAATAACGGAGTAGGTCAAACGGTAGAGCGCTGGCTTTCTGAGCTCAAGTTGGCAGGTTCGATCCCGGCTCGGTCCGGTGGTATTTGAAGGTGTTCAAATACGCCTGCCCGACGCATCTCTTTTCTATTGCTTTTTGGAATGATTTATGCCTCATTCATTCTCCGTTGCCCAGGACGATCTCCATGCTGCGTGGCTGGCTTTACGGACGTCATCTGCGATATCGGTCAGTCATTGCCCAGCTCAGGTGATCCCAGGTAGCCTGTCACCCATCTTCTTAAAAAGCCGTCATCTTGTCTCGATTAACTATAGAAATATAGAATATAAATGAAATCAGCTGATACATGTGGGTGCTAACAAAGCCTTCTTATTTTACAATTATTCATCTCATGATACTGTATAGGATTTTGGGCTTATGCCGTGTCAAGAAAATAAGGTGAAATTCTTTACGTTTCGCATAGAACTGTGCTCTGCGTCATCAGAAGAAAATCTTGACTGTCCACGAGAAAGGCTTCTTAAACAGTGACTGTTTAAATTTAGACGTTATAATAGAAGTGGAAGTGGTACGTTCATTCGCCACCAGATGGCTCCCCGGACGTGGCATAGCACTAGCATTCGAAGCGGAAGCTGACCGACCCATCAGAATCAGTCTAAGAGGTTCACGTAGCATGTGTACGTAACATATGACATTGACAGGTGTATGACATTAACACAAGCCTGGAATGAAACATCTGGCAATTAGGAACGTACGAATTTGGAAAACACCGGGACGAAATAATTGTATAATTAATTATATGTAATTATAAATCTTAATACTCTGTAGTTTGTACAATGTAGCACATATAAGAGGGTTTGGCATAACAGCGGGCTTCATAGCCTGAGCCACGCCATGTAAAATAAGTCAATAAATAAAATGAAGTAAAATAAATAAATAACAATATTGAAGGGGCAGGGAAGGGAACTACCTACGTAAATTCTTAATGGCTTGCAACCAGGTATTATTTAATTGATAACCAGTGTCCCTGTTGAAATTGTCAGGATTTCTAAGAATTTCCACAGCTTCCCGCGTAATTCTGGACTTGCAGTGTCTAGTGTGGGTAAGAGATCGAGCATCTTGGAACATGACATCATAATCCGACGATAGAACATGCTCAGCTATTGCCGATTTGTCTGGTTGGTTGATACGAATATTACGTTCATGTTCCTTGATACGGGTACCAATGGACCGGCATGTTTAGCCGATGTATACCTTACCGCAAGTACAGGGAATTTCGTATACCCCAATATGTAAAAGTGGGGACAGTTTGTCCTTGGTTTTACTCAGACTGTCAGCAATTTCAGTGGCGGTGCCAAACACGTTTTTTATATTGTGTTTGCGGAGGACCTTGGCAATTCGATCTGTGGTGTTGTGAATTTAAAGCAAGTAGGCAGTTCTCTTCACTTCTTCCTTCTGTGCGCTTTGCTTGGTCGTTTCTCTGGGATGCAGGGCTCTATGAATCTGCAAATCGCTGTAACCATTACCTTTGAACGCGACTTTGAGCGTGTCCTTCTCCACCTGGATATTTGATTCCACTGAGGAGTTAATTATTTCCGTTGCGGCAGCAATCCACAAACTACATACGGATGAGGCTGAGGAGTTAAGACATAAATGTGTGAGATTCATAAGGTCCGCTCTTGTACCCGCGCCCAATTTAACAAGAGGCAAAAGGAGAGCTCTGAAGGAACTCAGAGATGATTCTGAACTGACCATTCTCTCAAGTGATAAGGGTAATGCAACAGTGGTTATGGACACTGACGAGTATAAGAATAAGACCTCAGCTATATTGTCAGAGCCTGTTTACAGACTGAGCTCACGTGAACCCACCACTCGCGTGTCCAACACCACCATGAAGCTCTTAAGGCAATCTTCAATTCCAAAAGAGGAGGCTAAACATCTGTCCCCAAGGGATGCAGTGCCACCTAAATTATATGGACTGCCTAAGATCCATAAAGATGTTCCCCTCAGACCTATTGTTAGTGCGATAGTTTCTCCTACGTATGCTCTGACTAAATACAAGCAAATTGCTTCAGCCACACATAGGACGTACTGAATCATACGTATACGATATTTCGTCAACAAGCTGTCAACCATAACCCTTCAACCTAATGCACTTTCGGTGAGTTTCGATATGGAGTCCTTGTTCACTAAAGTGCCGATTGATTCGGTCATGTTTGTCATTGAACACCTGTTCCCTGAGGACATTACTAAGCTATTTTACCACTGCATGACTTCCAGCTATTTCTTGTGGGGTGGAAATTTTTACGAACAGACGGACGGGGTGGCCATGGGAAATCCACTTTCGCCCGTAGTGCCTAATTTCCTTACGGAGCATTTTGAGGGGGAGGCTATTGCTTCGGCGCCCGTCAAACCTATGATATGGTGGAGATATGTTGATTATGCATTTGTGGTCTGGACAGAAGGTCCTGAGAATTTAATCTATTTCTAAGGCACCTAAATCAGAAACATCCTTCAATAAAATTTATTATGGAGATGGAGTCGGACGGATGCCTTCCTTTCTTGGATGTTACAGTAAGAAAGAAACCGGACGGCTCCTTAGAACATACCGTCTATCGTAAGCCTACCCACACAATCGCTATCTTCATCCAGATTCTCACCACCATCCAGCACAAAAATAAGGCATCCTCACGACATTCGCCAAGAGAGCGAGACGAACTTGTGAGCCATCAAATATCCAGGTGGAGAAGGACACACTCAAAGTCGCGTTCAAAGGTAATGGTTACAGCGATTTGCAGATTCATAGAGCCCTGCATCCCACAGAAACGACCACGCAAAGCTCACAGAAGGAAGAAATGAAGGGAACTGCCTACTTGCCTTACATTCACAACACCACAGATCGAATTGCCAAGGTCCTCCGCAAACACAATACAAAAACCGTGTTTGGCACCGCCACTAAAATTGCTCACAGTCAGAGTAAAACCAAGGACAAATTGTCCCCACTTTTACATCCTGGGGTATAGGAAATTCCCTGTACTTGCGGTAAAGTATACATCAGCCAAACGTGCCGGTCCATTGGTACTCGTATCAAGGAACATGAACGTAATATTCATCACAACCAACCAGACAAATCGGCAATTCCTGAGCACGCTCTATCGTCGGGTCATGATGTCATGTTCCAAGATGATCGAGCTCTTACCCACACTAGGCACTACAGGTCCGCTATTATACTGGATGGTGTGGAAATACGTAGAAATCCTAACAATTTCAACTGGGACACTGGCTATCAATTAAGTAATATCTGGTTGCCACTATTGTTTTCTCGTCTCGGTGTTTTCCAAATTCGTACGTTCCTAATTGCCAGATGTTTCATTCCAGGCTTGTGACAATGTCATACACCTGTCAATGTCATATGCTACGTACGCATGCTATGTGAAACTCTTAGACTGCTTCTGATGGTTCGGTCAGCTCCGCTTCGAACGCTAGTGCTATGAAACGTCCGGGGAGCTATCTGGTGGCGAATGAACGTACCATTTCCACTTCTATTGTAACGTATAAATTTTAAGATTCAGTGTTTAAGAAGTCTTTTTCGTCGACAGTCGAGATTTTCTTCAGATGACGCAGAGCACAGTTCTCTGCGAAACGTAAAGAATTTCACCTTATGTTCTTGATACAGCATAATCCTAAAGCCTATACAGTATCATGTCTATAACTATGGGCCGTGAAAGCATCAATGGCAAAATTATTTATCTCGATTTAGAATTTCTTTAACTGATATGTAACTTTTATCAGACTCCCAATATGACTGAAATTTTATCAAAATATATGTCGAATTGGTTTGCTTTATGATTTATGCTTGCAAAGTTATTGCGTTCTTGTTATTGGTTCATTCTCTAGTTAATTCTATTCCCTTAGCGTCTTCAATCTGGCTGACTTTCAACTCTTGGTAAATGTTTCAAGTGAAATTAACGCGTTTTTGTGTTCAAATAATACTTTGCTGCGCGTTATTTCGACGTATAATCGCACTTGATATCTTCTTTAACCAAGCTCTCTTCTTTCTTGATGCTTTTATTTTATTTAATTCGCTCCTTACTTGCGATACATTTGCTCGCTGAAACAGCCAGTCATCTTGTTATTTTTTAGTGTTAGGTCCACTTTTTTAATAATTCGGCTCCTGTTTTTTTTATTTTTTTCACTGCCATTGCGATTATATCTACTTCGATATTGCGTCAATCTTAGCTTCTGTGATCTTCTATGAAGTCATTCATTTTCCTTAATCTCGATGTGAGCAATCGCGCTTACTCCGACTCGATTGGATTTTCACTTCGGGAATAGTGTAATGGCACAGTATTATGTTCACGATATATTTTCATGCCCTAGTTTATTGACTTGTGAAAATCCCAACAACACATGTTCCACATTTACAATACCGTAATTCGTATTGCAATACCATAATCCGTATTATGGTAATGTAAAAGTGGAATATTTGTTGTTAAGATTTTCAAAAGTTAAAAGTTTTCGACAATGCGGGCGGGCCCAAATATGAAATTTATCACGTGCAGTCTAGCTTATTGTTTTCGAAATAAAGCACTCGCCAATATTTCTATGATTTTGTCATCTTTCCGGTGAGAGGAAATTCCTTTCTACCCGCAGACAGGATTACTTGTGTTGTAGAAAACTCTATTCGTAAGTGCTCTGATTTCGTTATACCCGAGGAATACTGAGAGGTCTATCAGTCTGTGGAGACTTTAAAACATATACGTAGGCAAAAAATTTTTGCTAGTGGCTTTACGTCACACCGACACAGACAGGTCTTATGGCGACGATGGGATAGGAAATGCCTAGGAGTTGGAAGGAAGCGGCTGTGGCTTTAATTAAGGTACAGCCCCAGAATTTGCCTGGTATGAAAATGGGAAACCACGGAAAAGCATCTTCAGGGCTGCCGACAGTGGTATTCGAACCCACTACCTCCCGGATACAAGCTCACAGCCACGCGCTCCTAACCGCACGGCCAACTCGCCCGGTCATATAGACAGAGAATGGGTTGTAAGTTTGTTTTTGTTTTCCTTGCTTGTGGCTATACGTCGCACCGACACAGATAGGTCTTATGGCGACGATATTGTAAGTTTGTAAGATGCTCGCCAAGTAATTTAAGAAATTGGATGGGAAATAAGAAATACAGAGAGTGATTCTGAAGAAAAGCGAGGAAAGTGGTCAATCCCACGTTACAGTAAAGTTGGAGCCGATGTACAGATTTGATAACCCCTCAGAGCGATTCGTACCACTTCTGAAACGAAGCAGAAGGGTGGACCAAGTACATGAACCTCAACAAACTGAGAGCATTACCTGATGCTAAAATGAACCGTATGTCGAGAATCTGCTGAAAACAAGATTTGGAGACAAATGGAAGGAGTTCGATAGTTTCCAGTTTTATGTTTGAGCACTAAACATCGGCTCAACATCAGATACTGGTAACCCGACTCAAGATGACGACGACTGTGGCTGTTTGTACGAGGAGGAATGATTACTTGAAAGACTGTAAAACGTCCATATAACTTTATTTACTGTACATGATGCGCTGTATGTCAGTAAACATACTCTGGAATCAAATGAACGGTCCAAATCGTATTCTGTGAACAAATGGTTGTATCAAAACGTATTTTGTTCAGTGAATTGGTTCAAAATGTATTGAGTGAAATTTTACGATTAGAATGGCGCATTCAGGTATTGGAAAATGATTTCAATCATTACTGATTCCGGAACATAACATCAATACCTATATTTCGCCGCTTAGAATTTTGACATGTCTTATTTGGATAGGAAATAAAAAGTTTCTTAGCTTCCTGTCCACTTAATACGACTTGGAGCGATACTCCTCATTTGAAACAGATCATAAATCAAAGCAATCTCAATATAGCAAATGAAGATTCAAATCATATAAGTAGAAAACGTATTTTGTGTTTTATCCCACCACTATATTATTATTATTATTCATTCAACTTCGCTAATCGGCCAACTAGGGACCACGATAAGCCTCACTTTACATTCTGGCATTTGTTCGTCTTTCGCTTGATCCACATCGTCTTCATTAGCTCACTGTGTTTAGCACGACGTTCTTCTGTCCATTTAGCACCAGTTGCCCGTTTTTCGTCCCGGAAAGTCCCAAAAGTCTTGATGGCTGCTCTGAAAAGATTTCGGTCTTGTGCATCTTCTGCTTGTAGGCCCAGTTCTTTAAGATCTTTCTTGACATTAACGTACCATGGCATTGCCGTTTTTGGTTTTGCGTCAAATATACTGAAGATACGTTTCGTCCATCGAGAGTCGATCATCTGTCGTATATGACCGTAGAAGCGAACTCTGCCTTTACGCATTGTGTCCGTGATCTTCTCTATCTTAGAGTATATTTCTTGCCTGGATTTTCAAATGTAGATGCCATTTTTGTAGTTTGGGCCAAGTATGGTGTGTAAGATCTTTCTTTCTTTCCTCTCTAAATCCGCAAGCAAACATTTCTCGGACAGGATAAGGCATTCAGATGCATACAGTGATACTGGTTTGATGACAGTGTTGTAGTGACGAATTTTTGTGTTCAGGGAAAAGCACTTTTTGTTGTAAATGTTGCGGGTGGTTTGGAAAGTGACTTCCATTTTCTTGATTCTTGCTGCTATGGCCTCTTTGTCAAGTCCATTTTGCTGAATCCATTCCCCAAGGTATTTAAATTTACTAACACGGTTTATCATTCCATATTTGGTGTTTAGTTGTGCCGTATCATCTTTGATATTTGACATTACTTCTGTCTTTTGAAAGGAAATTTGTAAACCTGTTTGTTCTGCTACTTCCTTCAACACATTGATCTGTTCTGTTGCACTTTCGAAATTTTCTGCCATAAGGGCTATATCATCAGCGAACGCTAAGCAATCTATTTCCACTCCATTTTTCTTTGTCCTAATCCTTACGGGTTTGTAAAGGTTTCTTTCTTTTAACGTCTTTCGCCACTCCTGTATTACCTTCTCAAGTACGCAGTTGAACAAAAGAGGTGACAGCCCATCTCCCTGTCGAACGCCTGTCTTGATCTCAAAGGTTTCCGAGAGACATCCTTGGAATTTTACTTTGGATTTGGTATTAGTTAGTGTTGCCCTTATTATCGCCAGCAGATTCTCATCGACTCCCATTTCTGCAAGGATATTAAGCAACACATCACGGTCGATGGAGTCGTATGCTTTCCTGAAGTCTACAAATGTAGATACATAGGTTCGACCTCTCAACATATGGTATCTTATTATGGTTTTTAGGTTAAGTATTTGTTCTGCAGTTGATCGGCCTTTCCGAAAACCTGCTTGGTATTCCCCGAGTTTGTGCTCAATTTGCCGTTCTAGTCTTTCAAGGATGGATAGTGACAGGATTTTGTAGGCTACTGGCAGAAGAGAAATTCCACGGTAATTGTTCACATCTCTTATATTTCCTTTCTTGTGTAAAGGATGGATCAAGGCTAGCTTCCAGTCCTCTGGTAGTTGTTCTTTTTCCCATATATCTACAATGGTTTGGTGTAGGATGTCAATTGCTTCTTCCGGGGCATGTTTCCACAGTTCTGCAGTCATGGAGTCTTCACCAGGAGCCTTGTTATTTTTCAGTCTCTTTATGTGGCGTTTGATTTCATCGCGATTTGGTGGAGAAGATGGCAGGATTTGGCTCACTGGTTTGTTTGTTTTGATGGGATTGGCTGGTTTTTCACAGTTTAGAAGGTCGTTAAAATACTTAGCTAAGATTTTGCTGTTTTCTTCATTTGATGTTGCAAGAGTTCTATCTTCCCTTAGAAAGCAAAGGGAAGGTGCCTTGTATCCTTGTACCTTCTTATTAAAATTTCTGAAGTATTCACGGGTCTCACCTCTATGAAAGTCTTGCTCAATCTTGTCCAGTAGTTCCTTTTCATACTTGCGTTTCTCACTGCGTATTATTTTTGCTGTTTGTGCTTGTTGTGTTTTGTACATCTTCCAATCTTCTTCTTTTTTCGAGGTGTAATACTTTTTCCAGGCATTCAGACGATCCCCTAAGGTCTTCTCGCAGTTATCGTTCCACCACGTGTGCTTCTTCCTCTTCTTGATTTCCGCCACTCCTTTTGCAGCTTGTATCATCTGCTTTCTTGTGCTGTTGAAGTCTTTTTCCACTGGTTGGGCAAGTTCTTTGAATTCATTCTCTCTTTCTCTAAGCTTTTTTGTGTCAAAGCGAATTATGGTAGGTTCGTTCTTATTTTTGTTGAGAGGGATTGGCCGAAACTTGATTACGGATACATAGTGGTCTGAGTCTATGTTTATTCCCTTTTTTTACGGTAACGTTCATGATTTCCGGACTGTATCTTCGAGATATAGCAACATGGTCTATTTGGAATTCTCCTATTGTTTTGTTTGGGCATCTCCATGTCATCTGTTTTCTTGGTAAGTGACGAAAGTGTGTTGACATCAGTTGGAGGTTGTGGTTATCACATAATTCAACGAGGCGTTCTCCATTCTTGTTGGTTCTTTTGTGTGCTGGGTAGAGCCCAACAACTTTCCTGTGTTTCCGTTCACGTCCTACCTGTGCATTAAAATCACCCAATATGATCTTGACGTGGTGCTTTGGGATTTTCGCTAATCTGGCATCCAGGATGTTCCAGAATTATTATTATTATTATTATTATTATTATTATTATTATTATTATTATTATTATTATTATTATTATTATTTTATTATTATTATTATTATTATTATTATTATTATTATTATTATTATTATTATTATTATTATTATTATTCCGGGGTATCCCGTGGAACGCAGAGGTGAAAGAAGGTGCCAGGGTGAATGGGTCTAACTACAATGTCAAGAATTGAATTTAAAAAAACTGAAGATTATATTTTCAAAAACTTCAAACTTAACCATTTTTACAGGTGCAAGTAGCAAACATTAAACAAATCTAGGAAAGAAAAGATTAGTGGTATTAACAGATCGTGGGCTTCAAGGCCTCACCTTACTTCTCCTGAGCTCCTAGCTCAAATTTACAAAAGAGCACAAATTTATACAAGGGCAGAAATCCCCTAATTCAAAGAGCACTTGCTCCCAAAATTACAATATCAAGCCTCCCGGAATCATCTTTTACCTTTTACGTGAAAAAGAGCTAACATGCTCTCAGTTTCTCAAGCCTACTCAAGGCAACACCAATAATCTTACACTCTTTGGCCTTCCATGGCAGAACAGTGCTCCAAGATAGTCAAAACTTAAAAACCTAAAGGACACTAGGCCGGTGAAACAGGGGCTATTCCCAAACTACTGAGGTGACTCGTATGGAAAGTAATTTACCACATTACAGAATGAGAAATAGTTATAAAAACTTAGTCACCTCAAACCAAGATGAAGGGGTGCTCGAGAGGGTACATCACCCTCTATCCCCGATTTACAGTCGAAGATTTTATGAACCTTTTTACATTAGCCGCCAGAAGTTACATTTTAGAAAAGAAGGTTACATAGTTAACGTTTCGGACCTATCCCTCGGGTTAAACTGCGGAGCTAGCAAGAAAGAAAGATGTTATGTGGCCGTTACCTTGTCGATGTACTGCTGCCTGATGAAAGAGACCGCCCACCTCCTGCTTTGACACACACACTTAGTAAGATGACGATCAATTGGCCCAGAAATAATAAAATCCGCAGTTTATAAACCCTCGGGGAAAGTTCGAGATCATTCAAGATTAAACAACCCACACCCTCTCACGTTTATTGGTCAATTTAAAAGTTACACTCAAAATCGAAGAAGAAGAAGAAGAAGAAGACTGTGATTGGTAGCAAATTATTTACAGAAATTAGGGATTGGCTAGATTCAAACTGGCGGAAATGAAAAGGAAATATTGCCAACCCGAAAATAAATGAACATCAATCAGTAAAAAAAACTTATGAATACAAAACTTCTTTGAATTATAAGTCCTTATACCTCGCGCCAGGGTGCATGATCACAGTTTTTAGTAGTGACATCTGTGGAAGAATGTCCAAACTTCTTGATTGATAGCAAACAAAACTAGTAGAAATACAGTTAGTTCAGGAAACTTCACAATAACAAAATTACACCATATTTTAGTGGTGACATCTTCTGAGTAAATTTCTAAGTTCGTGTAGTTTCAGTTTCACTGTTTCACCAATAGAGGAGTTCATTTAGGCGCTAGATTTAAATGCGCGGCGTTGGGGTGTACCTCCCAGTATTATTATTATTATTATTATTAGTATTATTATTATTATTATTATTATTATTATTATTATTATTATTATTATTATTATTATTATTATATAATTCGCTGGGGCCATCAAGGACCACGTTAAGTCTTGTTGCATTTGACACTGAACTTGGCCTTCTTTAGAGCCCAAATTTCCCTCATTCTTTATGAGTGGGCCTGCTTACGCTCCTCTGTCCAAGGGGCACCGTGTCTTCTCTTCGGTTGCTCGTCTCGGTTTAGCCCATTCGTCAATATTTTCTTGCGGAGGAGATCTCTGTTAAGGGCGTCTTCAGCTGAGATATGTAGCATTTGCAGGTCTTGGTTTTGGGGTTTGAATCAAAAAGTGAAAGATTTCCTTAGTTAAATTTCTTCCGTCCATTCTTTTCAGATGGCCGTAAAATCGTGCCCGTCTTTTTCTAATTGTGCCAGTAATTTTCTCTATTTTGCTGTAGACTTCCTTGTTGGATCTCTTTTGATGGATTCCATTTCTGTACTTTGATCCCAAGATTCCTCTCACAATTTTGCGTTCTCTTTTCTCCAGTTCTTCAAGGAGTCCTTTGTTGGCATTTAGAGACAGGGTTTCGGCTGCATATAGAACTACTGGCTTCAGAACTGTTTCATAGTGACGTATCTTGGTGTTTTGGGAAATACATTTTTTGTTGTAGATTGTGCGGGATGTTTGGTAGGCTATTTCCAGTTTGCGTACTCACTCCTGAAGTGCTTCTTTGTCCAGTCCATTTTTCATGATGATCTCATCCAGGTATTTGAATTTGTCTACTCGGGTGATGTCCCCGTATTTTGTATGGAGTTTTGGTGGAGCCTCTTTGATGTTAGTCATTACCTCTGTTTTCTCAAACGATATCTGCAAACCAGTTTGTTCCGCAATTTCCTTTAAAATTTCAACTTGAGCTCTAGCGGTTTCTATGTCGTTTGAGAGAACAGCAATATCATCGGCAAATGCTAAGCAGTCTGTTGCGATCCCCTTGGATTTGGTTCCTATTCTCAATGGACTGTAGTTGGTTTCCTGTAATCTCATCCGCCAGGTTCTGATGATCTTTTCAAGAATACAGTTGAAGAGTATCGGGGATAGCCCATCACCTTGTCGGACTTCTGTTTTGATGTCAAAAGAATGCGAGAGACATCCGTGGAACTTCACCTTGGATTTTGTATCGGTCAGAGTGGCTCTAATGAATGCCAGCAGTTTCAAATCAACTCCAAATTCATTTAAGATGTTTAGCAGGACTTCCCGGTCAATGGAGTCGTACGCTTTCTTAAAGTCCACAAAGACAGACACATATTGCTTGGACCTTAGTGTACAATATCTGATGATCGTTTTGAGATTTTGGATCTGTTCAGCTGCTGAGCGACCTTTTCTGAACCCTCCTTGGTATTCACCTATTTGATGTTCGACTTGTGCTTCCAAACGCTATTATTTAACTACTACTACGACTTCTAGATGACCTCAGCGATGCAGTTGGGTATTCGTTTACCATCTGCTCCAAAAGACAGCAGGTTATATTTCTGATTAAATTTAGTGTTTGAGGCCGACTACCTAGTGCCGTTGGCTTTTAGAACATCAAGGAATGACTACCGGAAAAATTCCGATATACCCGTGTTTCTTAGAAATGTATGTAAATTAGAAGGACGATAAAGAGTGTGGGATATTATACATTTATTATCATCATCGTCAAATTTTTCACTACTTCTTTTCCATTCCTTTCAGGTTCTCAGATTTTTAAATGCATTTCAAGTGATTCAGGACATTTCCCTATCTGCAATCAACTACACTTCTATCAGCAGCCATACAGACACTAAGGTGTGCGATGAAATTTCCTATACCATTAAATATTTGAAATAACATTTCTATCGCCACACGCATACATACAGCGTGTCAAACTGATGTGTGTTTTGACTGTTAATAGCCTCAGTTGCATGTTGAGGGCCTTTCACATGTATGGATATGATCTAATCGGCAACATATTCATGAAGGTAAAATACATTTTGTGTTAAAACAGAGAAATGGTGTTTTTCTATAACATATAGGTTTTTTAATCGATATCTGGAAGAGCAGTGTAAAATGCGTAAATTCAGTAAATAGTTCTAATGAAAACAATTTACCAATGAATTCAGGTTATTTTATCCAAGAAATAAATGTATACGTTGTTATATCCGCAGAAGCGAGGGCGTTAAGGGTGCAATCGGACCTTTGATCCTGATACTGCCAGTCCAACCATTAAATTGGGTCTAATTCAGTGCCGAACGATCGGAGCATAGCTGGAAGGGATGCTAGGTAGATTTTGACAGCACTAAATCACCTAATGGCATGAATCCTTATATTCAAGTGAATTTAGTGCTGAAAAACATGATTCGGATCAAATCGTATTATGTTCACAACGGCGAACGGTACAAAACGTATTATGACCGGGAGAGTTGGCCGTGCCCTGAAGATGGTTTCCGTGGTTTCCCATTTTACACCAAGAAAATGCTGGGGCTGTACCTTAATTAATGCCACGGACGCTTCCTTCCCATTCCTAGGCCTTTTCTATCCCATCGTTGCCATAAGACCTGCCTGTGTCGTGCGACATAAAACAAATAGCAAAGAAAAACCTATTATGCTCATGATAAATTTTCATACTCTAGTTTATTGACTTCAAAACAAAGCACCCACTAACATTTCCATGATTTTTGTCATCCTTCCTGTGAGAGGAAATGATCTATTCATGTCATCCAGTAATCTCTTCTGAGACATTCCAGATTTCCTCTTACATTCCCTTGGTCTGTCTCCACTCAATATTTCTTGGTGGCCAAGTGTTGAGGTTTTGTCAAGCTACATATCTAACCCTCTTACATTTTCATCATGCAATCCTTTCCAGGATATCTATCGCATGCCTTCTGAATTTAAATATTTGGTACATTTAAAAAATCAGAAATTGTGATGGTTATTATTTGACTTCCAAAGCAGTACCTATTTAAATAAATCAAAGGAATGGTTGAACTTCTTAAATGGAGAAAATTATACCAAACCCTGGTTTCTATCGTATGCATTCATAATTTGTTCCATCGATATTTACTAATTCGTCGTGTTCTTCATATCGTCCCAAAACTTGTAACTAAAGTTTTACATTAAGCACACACGAAGTATTTCTCCACGTCTGTACATTATGATTATGTAACTATCGTAAATAAAAATACAATTCAGAACATTCAAAAGTGAGACAAAATTTGCTTTAAGTAGGCCAGTATTAATGAAGATTAGTCCTCGATTATGAATAACACAATCACTTATCTGAAGTAACACATACTGTAGATCACTTGTTTAATTGTAGAAATTTGCACGCAAAATTTCATTATAGTAAAATTTTGCACAGCTTATAGCTCCAAATTATGATTTGAGAAATATAGTGGATAATATTATTCTTGGATAGAGTTATAATTACGCAAATAATCTGCAATTTAAGAACAAAGTACGTCTGCTATTAACAAATGTATACAAAAAGTGTTATTTGTAACATAGGAATCGCTTTTGGGATCAAATAGCTCTGATATTTTCTCATGGCCCACTCATTCTTATCTCAGACCATAATGCCATGAAAATGCCTCTTCGGCAACTGTAATGGGACATTTTGTATCATAAAATTTAATCTTCCTACAACATGAAGACATGTAATAACCAGATTCATTTCACGTTATAATGTGATAAGAACAAATTAAGAGGTAGGGATTCGTTAGCCAACGGGCTATTGTGCTGTGTAGTTCAGCCTAGTAGTCCACATACACTTGTTCGTCACTTCGTTACTTTACAGGTTGTATGTCGAATAATTATTTGTTTTGTTTTTCATTGACTGGTGGATAGTTCATTCCAATTAGTGATTCATAAAATCTGAACCGATAGAAATATCGACAAAATTATGCTAAATTACCAAAAGTGCATGACATGTAAAGATATATGAATTATGTTTTTAATCATGACCATCCCAACTTAATTATCTCAATCAAAATCGTTGGTTATGAAGAATAAAAATATTGGTCACATCCAATCAAGAAGAAAGATAGGTTATGGGTTGCACTAAACATTTAAATACCTCGTGAATAAACTGGAAAATATCTACAGCCGAAATCGGTTACAACGACCCCGAAGGGACCTCCAACCAACGGTCGTTATAGCCGATAGTCGCACAAACCGAATTTTTGTTGTTCCTATACATGTAATGTCTGTAAGTTTTAGGCTGCACGTTTACATGGTGAATTAACAGAATTCAGTTAAAACAATAAACGTACCGGTAACTGAAATAAGTACTAGATTTACAGTACAGTATTCGTGGCGTGGAATTGCGAGGAATTTCATTGACTTTCGCTTAAGAGTAGATCCATGGATCGCCACTTTATTTTTGCTTTGCCGCTTAAGCCATCTAGCTAGATTCTTCAATATCTTTGTGCTCAGATGATATGGCATACTTGATATGTAAAGAATTTTCTTCGAAAAGAGATTGTATTTCCTCTCTGTCCTTCCAAATACTAGAAATAGTTCAGTATGATACTCCCAATTCCTTCCCTATGCTGTTTCCCCATTTTCTAATCGCCATATTATGTCACTTTTTTCAATATTAAACGCTTTCGTTTTCTTTTGTAACATCTTCGCAGTGATGTTTGCCTTGACTATTGAAACATCGGATCCGGTGAGATCTCCGAAGTTAAGCAACATTGGGTGTGGTCAGGAGTTGGATGGGTTGCCACGCGCTGTTGGTGGGGGTAAGGGAATGGAGGAGCGGATAGGAACTGGCCACCCTACCGCACGTAAACTCCGGCTCAGGAACACCTCTGCGGAGGTTCGGACCTGTCTTCGGGCCGAATAACCCTTACCTTACCTGATTTAATAATTACAATAATAAGCTTTAGATTGTTGTCAGCAATCCCCAGATACGTAACAAACGTTATACTTAGTTAGTTCATTTATCTGAAAATGCGATCTAAATTCGCCATTTTATACGATAGCCACGTCGTGCAAAGCGATTTTTTTTTAAATACAGTATTTATATAGGATTTAGATGGGACCGTTAGATTTCACCGTCATATCCAATACGGCGTTCAAACCGATGTCACAATAAACCGTTTCGACTGTAGTATCAAATCAGTAAGTAGAGATGGTCTTGAAAATTGCAGAAGCAGCTTAATGGACGATACATAGGACGATATGTATGTTGCTACATGCAAAGGCTTTCAAAAAGCTCTGAGTGGCAGTATGTATGTATGTTTAGTCCTCAGCCCGTAGGCTGGTTGTATCCTCAACAGTTCCGCTATCAGCTGTCATAGATGGCCTAGGAATCACTGAAGAGGTGTAGTAGGGAAATGAGGAGTGAGGTGGTTTCCCGTTGCTCTCCTCACCGAGCCAGAAGTTGTTATTACATATCAGTCTGCCTAGCCCACTGAAATGCATGCACCAACTGACCCTATGAGCAATATTTTCACACCATTCATAGTAGGGACTGGCTGCAGAAGGAATGGCATTACCAGCATCACTCATACCTCAGTCACTTTCATTTTGTCAAAGCCAAGGATAAAGCTGAGACAGATCAATGAAAGTAACAAAATTGCTCTAGCCCATACCAGAAGACATTAGTGCACTGTAAACACTAGGTCCCATTATTATTATTATTATTATTATTATTATTATTATTATTATTATTATTATTATTATTATTATTATTATTACATTTCACTAGCTCTGAGGACTCAACAATAAATACATTAATTCATCGGTTGTTCCTACCACGCCTTACTTTAAAACCGTATTTGTCCACTTCTGTAAAATATTTTCTGGCAAAATCCAATTAAGCGTACTGCATTATATTGGCTGCCTCGCACAGTCAGGAAGAAAATCTCCACCAAGTTTATCGCTGACACTACTTTCTTCATCCTTGATCAAAACCGTTGGTCTCCCTCGCTGTACAGTCGCTTCATTGGACTACAGAGGCTAGGACTGATGGGATTTCAACAGCATTTTCCCTCCTTAGATCCCAACCCACTTCAGCAAGCGTCTCATCCTCTAGAAGCTGTCGGCCTTTGTAAAATGTAAGGTTATTTCACGCCCGACTCTCAACTCCTAAACCTGGTTCCCAATCGACCCAGTCATCTCATTCTGGACTTTTGAATGGACAGTTTTTTGCTAGTTTACCTGGTATCATTTCTACAGATTTAATATTGAAAATCAGCTTCCTTCATTCAACAATTCCCAAGCTAAAACCTGCACCTATGTTATTAATTAGTTTAAACCTATTTAGAACAGTGTGCCTATAATGACTTTTATTCCTCTCCTCTACAATGTGATGTTTGGGACATCACTGCATATTTTTAATTATTGAACTATGAAATTAATTGATAAGATGTGTATATTTAATCACTGATAGGTCATGTTTAAATTAATATGTATATATATATATATGTATATATATAGGGTTTTTATCATCCATTTCAATCATCATTTCATTTCTTTGTATCGCGGCTATAACGTATTCTGAACGAACAAATTATTCGGTAAAGTATTTCAACATCATGCATATTTATAACTTGCAGTAAATTTTCCAGTAGCCGTTGTGAGGTGACCAGAGTCAGCAGGCTAATTTTAGCCCAATTCCAGGAAAAGTACGTCATGTAGGTTACGAGAGACCTTACCCTCTCTACCTCATGAAGAGACAGTTGATACATTATTAACACCCACTTTTCAAACTCCGCTTCGGGACGCTTTATTTCAGCGGGAAAATACAGCCTATGTGAATGAACGTAATGAAGCAACGTGATGGATTCACAGCTATACACCGGAGAAGGGATGAGACCTCGAATCTTACTGGACCATGTGATATGGCTGATGGAAGGAGACTTTTGAACTGATATATACCACCGACAAGAGCTGGAGAAGACATTCAGATTCTTATTAGCATTAGCAGTCGTTTTCACATTCATACTCGTATTCTTACTCGTGAGCAGATCGTCACTTGTATTCGGACATTCTGATTCTGATTCTCACGCTTGGAAGATACTCTTACTGCGATTCTACGTCTATACATCGGAGATTTTAACTTAGTTCACTTCGCATCTGAGTATATTCTACTCAAAAGTTACTCTCATTGGGAGTTGTTATCTCAATGACGAGAGGTAGTCAACGGGAGACCGGTTCTGACTGGTATAGGGGAGGAGAGCTTTTATTATGAATTTAGCTACGCTACTGTTCCGTAATACGGAAGAATACGAATGTATTCTCTCCATGAACATAACCCATGGTGGTTTTGCACTTAAAATTAGGACTCATTACGACTTTATGTAAGGAGTACAGTAGGAAGTGTTAAGGACAGGAAATGTAGAAGTAGGACTGGAATCCAACAACAGAGAAGGCAGCCGGTACGAGATCCACATATCATCAGCTTCAAGACAACAGAGTCTACATATGGTGAGCTTATGGCATAAGTTACTGCAAGTCTTCGCGCAACAGTTCATTTTTAAATTAATTTGATTCAATTTTTCTTTTGCTTCCGTAAGTTCAGATGTCGTTAAAACGCCCTTACGTCACGTTTTTCATCTTAAAAAATAGCTGTTTTAATTTGTATTTTATGAAATGATTATTAATGATCCTTAAATTCCAATTTAGTGTACTTAATGATTTGTGTTCCGTTCACCTCACCCCTGGGAGTTTTTTGAGTCTCATTACGCATTACTATTATTATTATTAATTATCTACTTTTGTTTTCAAGCCATAAGCTTGAAGACTGGCGCCCTTGGGATACTGTTTCTGGAGAAACAATGACATATCATTTATTTATTTTAATATTAAAGTGACCCGCCACGTTATAAATTTGCCATACATCTGTGGGCCAAGTGGGTACGTCACAACATTCCCAAGTAATACTGGGAAGGATTAATGTAGATTATAAACAATATTGGACATCTCCCCTACACGTTTGGGGGCTCAATAAACACCATGATTCTTGAGGAGACAGCCACTTTTGAACAAAAATATCTTACGAACCTGTATCCTGTTCTGAATCCTTATAGGGTTACAATTATTTTGAATTTATTTATATAACACATTTGTCTTTGGTTCCTGTCCTTTGAAAGATAAAATAAAATTAAAATGAACACTTTACAAATCTATATTTAATTCGATCGTGTTCTGAAGCTCAACATGTGTTGTTATGCCATACGAAAAGTGTAATTTTGTCGTTAAACTATTCACCATTTCTATACAAATAATATAAGGAATTCAAAACATCTTTTGAGTTTCATAACACGACCAGGTTAGATAAAGGATAATTTGTGAAGTGATTGTTCTATTTTATTTTATCATTAAAAGGACATGAACTAAAGAACATGTATATATTTTACAAACAACTTTCAAGTTATTCTAACTCTGTAAGTACTGAGAATTGGACACAAGTTTATATAATTGTTTTGTTCAAAATATACTCATAGAATCCGTTCCATATGTGGCAGTATCTTCTCGTGAATCATCCAATAGAGTACCTAGTCATAGTATTTCAATCACCTAGCAAATTTCAACATTTGGACATAAATATGTCTTGGAGCTAGGGTCATCCGAAACTTTTTGTAATGAAAGAGTAGTTGTGTAACAAAGTGTGACGGATGTGTAACCTAGCAACCGTGCAGGCTGTGATGTCAAGTATGGATGGCCAGACAGTGTTACCTAGGAACCGTGCAGGCTATGTCTTATGGTTAGCAGTCATCCAAAATCAGCAACAGTTGATGGATAACCATAACTAGAAGTTATATGTATGACCATTTGATTTTTCACAGAGAAATTTGACACCGACGTTTTCTATTATTATTATTATTTCGTATGGCAAAACAAGGATACATTATAAGTACATATAAATACATATTTCTTAAATAAGTATGTGATTTACAAGTCAGCATTCAAAACTTAATGTCCAGACTTTTCAGCCAGTCCACTGCTTCTGTAGAGGCACTATGTAATTCTTTAACGGATCCACTGAATCTTCTTTTTGGGCAGTCCATAACAACGTGCTGGATGGTCTGAGGCACATTATCACAGTCACATAATGGGTCTTCAGATTTTCCCCACTTGTGAAGCCAGAATTTACGCCTTCCATGGTTTGTCTGATTCTGTTTAGAGATGTCCATTCCCTTCTCGGTAAGTTGAAACCAGGAGGAGCTCTACAAGGATGGTGGATTAAACCCAGGTGGTCAGGATTTGAAGAGGTCCATTCTTCGTGCCAGATCTCATCAGCATCAAAATGTGTTTCCAGGAGCTTCTCACCTAACTTCCATGATGGGTTTCTGGACTTTAATCTCTTCGGTTTCTGAGGATTTCAGTCCTGATGTTTTCTATAATTATGCGACATATTCTAGAAATGATGACTTTCTAAATATCCTCCATCTGTCGTAACATATTTGACATTGAGAATTTTGAAACTTGTCTGTTCCCTTGGCTAGGCTATTTCTGATTGAAGAGTGTTGCGAATTGTGGGAAACTTATGACCACTTGCAGGGATGAAAACAATTTACTTTTACCTCAGTACTAACTAGAAGTACAAACCTACTGAGGAAATAATTAACAACATTTTAAATTATAGGACTTGTACATAAGAGGAATAAATATTCACTAGTTTTGCACAATGCATAATGGGTGTAGAACGAATTATTTAGTTTATATTCTATTCCCACTTCAGAGACTTTCAACAATGTTACATTTTCCGGACGTTGCATGAGTTTATGAAAATGGTGGCGGTCTTCAAGGTTCAACATTTTTCCAGCAGGTAGCAGAAGTACTAACAATGAAAAAGTGTGTCCAAATATAACTTTGGAATATAATAAAGGACGTGATCATCAACTCTGTTTGGATAACGTTTGCCAAATAAAGAACAGCTTCAGCAGATATAGATGAGGCTATTGCAGCAATGGTAGTAAGGAGAATTCGAAAGTTTTCCAAGTCATATTGAGGCTGTTTTCAAAGCAAACATTGGCAACAAAATGTTGTCATTTTTTGAATCCAAAAATAAATGTACTGGATTTCAACACTCGAGATATGGGGAAGGAAATATTGTAAAATCTACGTAACGTACAAAATGAAATGAAAATATAATATGCAAGAAATCACGGGATTAGAACCTGATTTTGGGTGGTTAGGCCGTGTGCATTTACAGATTTTCGCCCCGACGTGCCATTTGGGTTCATCAGTTGGATTGGCACGCCCTTCCAAAACTCTGCTTAGCAGTGGCAGACCAACTGCGTGGTCTAGCTGTCTTAGCAAATAGGGATTGCTAACCTGCTAAAGGGGAAGTGAATTCTCCGTTTACAAAACTATGTACTCCCCATGGAGATACAATTCCAAAAAAGGCTTTCACGGCCGCAGGTGTAAATATATTGGAATATACAAGAATGTTCAAAAACTCCTAATTCGTTGTTGACGCGCTCTAACTGCAACAAGAACATGGTCTAAAGCCAAATATCCAATAAAACTACCGCAGTTCATTAGTAGCATATTAGTATTAGACTGAAACCTGTGGAGGGAACAACATTATCGCCAAAGTACATTTGCGTGCAGAAAATAGGGTCCGTATGGAAACGGCGATATAGGTTGCCAATAAAATGTCTAACCTACTCGCCCTCCTTGGTGTCAACCTCCTTCGCGCTCACACATACTTCCAGCAACATGATTGACAAGTTACCTACCTCCCACCAATGGATGAGCACTTCAGATCCCTCCCTCTATGCGGTTGAGTATCTAATTGAATTACATTGGGATAGCCTACCTCTCCTTATTCATTCAGTCACAGCCAGGAGGCTATTTCTGACACCCTCCTCCTTTCACGCGAGGATATAACATGGTTCATTGGTTTATTTTTCTTTCTCGGGATTTACTTCAAGCCAGTCATAGAGAAAATATTTAAGGGCGGAGTGGAGTCGAGTATTAGTTAATGGGGAAATTTTACGAAAGAAAGAACACTATTGTAATCTACGAGAATCGACATGGTAGAGAGGTCAATTAACTCATGTAAATGAAATTGATTTAGCGAAATTCTGCCAGAAAAAGAGAGATTAATAGCACACATCTCGAAACGCATTAGTATAAATGCAAACGTTAGCACAGGATAGAGTGACATAGAGGGCTGCATCTGTCAGATGGAATTTTGGCCCATCAACAACAACAACAACAACAGCAACACAAAAGATGAAATTATGCCAACAGCAAGAAATAATGATTTAACATTTAATTTTAGATTGAAACAGAAAAGAATGCAAATACATAATGGCTAGGTGCTGAAGATTTATACCAAGCGAACCGCCTCTGAAACATATAGCCTTGATGTACCTCCTCTCAACTGAGCACAATTGTTATGAACAAAAATGATAAGCTTTATACTTCACCTGGTAGAATAATTTTAACTCAGGAAAGCACTGTTGGGTACTGAAACTACAGTACAGTGAAGAGGAAGAAGAAGAAGCATATGCTGAGAAAAACTTCCTCATATCTTAACAATGATGCAGTGTGTGTAAATGTCCTTGACGTGCTATTGGTTTTTAAGACATGTCGGAATTTGATCCTGAAACGAATTTAGGCACGTTAATTTTTTTACTAGATTTAATTGATCTCCTTCTGCTTCAGCCATTTTCTCCATATCCAGGTGGGTTGCTGCTTGCGGCATATGTTGCACATGTGAGCTTGGCCCTCTTTACGGGCAGAATCCCGTCCCGGCGCTAATCCTATGTCCAGGTATTGTAACGGTTCAAATCTCGTTACAAGATGATGTCTGTATTTTTTTTATTTTATTATTTTATCTGTATTATTATTATTATTATTATTATTATTATTATTATTATTATTATTATTATTATTATTATTATTATTATTATTATTATTATTATTATTATTATTATTATTATTATATCAGTATTATTATTTTATCTGTGATATTACTATTATTGTAATTATCATTCTTATTCAATTCAATTTTGCAATGCTTGTCGCTTGCAGGATTGTACTTAGATGTATGCATATATACGTATGTGTAGAATAACACTCCAGACATGTACAGTGAGAATTATTATATATCAGATGTGGGATATGACATTGCTATATTGTGTAATACTGCTGGCATTTCTGTCAAGTCATCGCCACGTCATGGCTACGTCATCGTGCTCACTTAGCACTGAGCTCTGTTCCTTTGATTTTCTTAGGGAGCCCCAGGGGATTTCACCATTACATGCAACAGTTTGAGGCGGGTGGGCGTAAATTATTGTTATTTCTAGAGATTACGTAGCTGCGTCAACCAACGTCTATAAAAGGTGGCTGCATATTGTAGCGTCAGTCATTAGTTAAACGGAAGCTGAACAGTGAAGAAGTCAAATGGAGAAGTGGATAGTCATAATTCTACTGGAAGCAGAAACCACAGTTGGGCATTGTGTGAACAAGATGAAGAAGACTCAATGAGCCATTAGTTGTTGGTCATTGAGAGAGTGAGGCCAAAGCTGGTCGGTCACCTAGTTGAAGATACGGACGCAAAGGCTTACCATGGAGTCACAGAGGGACACACTTGCATAGAAGTGATACCATACAGATTTACCAAGAAATCATATGATATGGAGAAGCAGTCATATGGATATGTCACCAAATTAGGCGTGACACATCTACAGTAAACACCAGATTTAAGGAATACGTCATAATTACACTCAAAGTGTTGAAGGTACAGTCAAGTGAAACAGTGAGGGATATATTTTGTATAAATTGTTAAATGTCTGGTCAAGAAGAATTCAAATTCATGCCTAGTTTCTTTCAGTTGCAATGTCATAAGTTCATATTCTCATCTGTTTTATCGCAACAAGACTCACTATTTTTTATATATTATTTAAAGAATATATTTTGTTCTATCAAACGAATTCATAGTTTTATTTCAATTACAGTAAAATATCTTAACCTCAAAATTAATGGGGAAACCGAACGCCAGTCTCCTTTTCCCAGAACTTATATGATATGTTGCCAAAAGTAAGCTTATTACCCCACACCCTAGAGATAGTCAAGATTCTCATTCTATTATTGCTGCACTGAGTGGTAGCTGGCACCCTTCCAATAACGTATGTGTAAGTAAGCAGGTAAGAAGTGTGAGTCAAGGGTTCGACGATTGTGTATTTTATTTAATGAATGTTAATTTTCATAATTTCCATTTTAAATGCAGATATTCAGATTTTTCAATATAAATGCAGTTTTATATGTTTGTAAAATTAGTAAGAGAGTAAGGAACGTCTCAGTATATATCCAACTACGGTGCTGAAAAAAACGAATGTTTTGCATATTCTGATTTAGTGCACTTTTTATTTCGCTATGTGAATGTGCGTACATTATACAGTCTGTCTGTCTGTCTGTCTGTCTGTCTGTCTGTCTGTCTGTCTGTCTGTCTGTCTGTCTGTCTGTCTGTCTGTCTGTCTGTCTGTCTGTCTGTCTGTCTGTCTGTCTGTCTGTCTGTCTGTCTGTCTGTCTGTCTGTCTGTCTGTCTGTCTGTCTGTCTGTCTGTCTGTCATCAGACAGAGGCTGGTTGAATCCTCAAATAGCACCACCAAAGGTAATCCAATTATAGGGAAAATTCAAAACTGAAGGTTGCACCAAAATGATCACGAATAGTATATCCAAATAAAAACAACGTGCAGTCAGCTATGTAGAAGCAAAATAAACGCAACAAAAGCACAAAAGTGACCGCATGAGATTTAGAACACAACATTGACATTCATTGTTTGGGAGGCGAATAGCCTCCTCGGGCACTGAGGCATGCTTGAACACGATGAGGCACACTCAGCACCAAAGATTCCAACTTGTTTTGGGCATATTATCCCACTCCTGGGTAGCAGCTTCAGTCAGTTAATTAATGTTAGCAGTAGGATTATAATGACCAATGCATCCCATGTCCGCAAAATATTCCGGCCACACAGGTACGCAATGCGTCTCAAGGAATTCATTAACCACTGTGGCTCGGTGGACACGAGAGTATTAACATCCACTAGAGTAAAGCCCTCGCGAACAGTGGCTGCAAAGACCGTGACTCAGGTTGGAAGATGTTGACCCTCTATACCAGACCAATCGTGTTACCCTGGATAGGAATTAGAGGCGTTCATCGACCAAACGCGATCCCACCCCAAAACATGACGGAACCTCCTTGCTGCTCG
This sequence comes from Anabrus simplex, assembly GCF_040414725.1. Lineage (NCBI taxonomy): Eukaryota > Metazoa > Arthropoda > Insecta > Orthoptera > Tettigoniidae > Anabrus > Anabrus simplex. The sequence goes on along the minus strand of NC_090265.1, from coordinate 1,000,085,578 downwards.
TGGCACTACAGGAGGAAGGGCTCATTCCATCTCTCACAGAATCGCCTCCAGGCTATAACGCTCTTGCTGTATAATTGCAAGCTTATGGTGATCTCTACAGAAGAGAACATGCATTTTCCCTGTTCATGATGCCATGGGCTATGATTTGTTTTGTCACAGGCATCCTCGATATCAGTCCCCTGTCGTGCAATCGATTTCGCAGTGTTTAATCTGACACATTCACTACGGTGGCCCTCCGAACATGCCGATGGAACGGGAACGAGTTGACAGTAGCAGTGGGCCTACAACGTGCTGAAAGCAAAAAAAAATATCATCACTGCAAGCTGCTTTGCGTGGGCATCAACGTTCCTTGCGATGTCGGTCAGCAACCGTCTGTATCCCCATGAACTTCATCCAAAGTCTGGAAACATCACTCTGACACCTCCAACACGAATTGCGGCATCCTGTTGTCACCATCTTTCTTGCAGAAATGTCACAATTCGAATGAGGCCAGTGGCAGAAATAGGTACTCTTGCCACGTTTACCTCAGTCCTACACGTCCACCCACCTTACAAGTGATGTTGTTAACTGACCGACTCGACAAATGCCTCCTATCGAACAGATATCGAACTTGATTTGGGGTTAGCGACACTGTGTGACTCAGACCTTGATATTGACTGCATACTGCAAACGTGTTTAACATACCGTGACTTATAACCTGTGAAATCATAATATGCAAAAATTGTTTTATCACTGTATTACGGCTTCTGTGGGGGTGATATGTGGTATGTTGTGTCTAAATGAAAATGGTTTATTACAACACACACGCGCGCACATACCCAGTCCCCGGGCCAAATAAATTCTCCAACCCGATCGAACTGTGGATGCTTTGGACCGAAAGGCTCTATGCTGACCGTTAAGCACAGGATACGAATTTCAGTAGATGTAATTAATAGGTTTATAATTTCAGATTCCAGAGCAATGCCTGAATTCGATCCCTTACGCCTCAAGTTAAGAAGCGAGTAACTTACGAACTACGCTGTCTTAAATGACTGACAAACAAGTAACGCTCAGTTTATAGATAGAATATGAAATTCTGTAGGCATGTATCATTCAGATTATACACGATGTAATAATAAGACAGATCAAACTTTCAGAACACATTCCTCACACATAGAAGAAGAAAATATGTTAAATAGACATAGGTTCTAAATCGCTTTATTTCCATGTTAGAACCCATTAATAAATAAATCATGGGAAACACACAGGAACAGAACGTACCAGCGTAACACACGAAACTCTTTTTGATATGAATTGTTAAAATTGCCCTCTGTGATCATTGATACACATACGCAATACTTCAAGGATACATCAGCTCATCCGGGATTCAGTGCGATGGCGGGTTGATGCACGTATCAATGCTAACGGAGGGTATTTGGAATATTTTATGGAAGAAAGAGTTTCATGTGGTACGCTGGCACATTCTATTCCTGAGTGCTTCTCATGATTAATGTACAAATGGGGTTCAATACATAATGCAACACTTTTTTTTCTAAGAGCAGTTTGGTTTTATTGAGGATTGAAATTCCCCACGTTATTCCCCACTCCTTTTGCTACAATATTTTTTTTAATGTTACGGCCTTACGCCACTGTAATGTGAGGGCCTGTATGCCTGCATGGCACGACTCGACTGGTCTATGTCGGAGCCAACGTCGTGCTGCATCGATAAATTCCCATCATCCACATAGTGTTTCCCGAGGAGTGCAGCCTTCATTGGGCCAAACAGATGGAAGTCAGAAGGTGCCAGATCCGGGCTGTAGGGGTGCTTGAAGAAGAACAGTCCACGAAAGTTTTCGGGTGCGCAGACTTGCGTTGTCGTGGAGAAGGCTCACCGCGCTTTCGTCCACTGCCAGCTCTCCGTAGACATTCTGCAAGCGCCTATGAATATCAGTGATGCCCTGGTTTTCCGCCAATAGAAACTCAATAACTGCTCTCTGTTTGGTACGCGCCTCCGTTACAGACGCCATTTTGAAGTCTAGTTGTAGCGCTGCCACCTATCGGAAATTACTAGACGAAGTGGGAATATTCAAAAATGTCCCAAACAACATTCCAATTTTTTTAACCGCAATTGGCCGAGAAATAAAATATGTTGCATTATAAATTGAACGCCCCTCGTACTAATGAGCTCTAACATGGAATAAAGAGTTTCAAGACCCAAGTTCATGTAACATATTTTCTTCTTCTACGTGTGCAAAATATGTTCTGACCCTCTTTCTCTTTTTCCAGTTTGCTTTACGTCGCACCGATACAGATAGGTCTTACGGCGACGATGGGATAAGACAGGGCTAGGACTGGAAAGGAAGTGTCGTGGCCTTAGTAATTAGTTATTGGGTTAGAACCCCAGCATTTGGCTTGTGTGAAAATGAGAAGCTATGGGAAATATCTTCATGGGGCTCCCGACAGTGCGGGTGAAACCCATTATCTCCCGAATACAAACAGCTACAGGGCGAGTACTGCGCACCCAACTTGCTCGGTTGTGTATACTAACACCTCTCATTTGTCCTCTCTGCTTACCAGGAGAAACTGTTTTCCGTTTTGAAGTATTTACCATTATATCATATTTATATTATATCTCGGCCTTCACTCACGATACCGAGCACCCTTCGTCCTGTACGATTCAAGGAGAAAATATCACACCAGTAAAAAATTACACATAAACTAAATACATAGTAAATGAGTCATTAAGATATTAAGAAAAGAGTTGCCAAGTTTTGAAATTCACTCCACTTTCTTCGTAACTGAGGGTTACCTAGACAGGAAAAGCTTGCAATATAATTAGGTCATGAAATGAAATTATATTTTAAAATAAACGATAAAATAATGCCAGAGTTACAACTAAAAGCTTGAGACTTCATTAAATTAGGGATGTTGTTGTTGACGTAACATTTTTACATTCAGTAAGAAAATCTTACAATCTCTACATAGTGCTGAAACGTCATGGGTGTACTCTAGCGGACTAATATCTAACCTTACGATTTTATGTTCATAAGATCCGGTAGCTTTTACAATCCTGGGCGGTTTTCTGGTTCTCTAAGTTCGGCTACACTGCTATTGGATTCGGAGAGCGGGAAGTGAGCACAACAACTTTCTTCCACTCGTTATGTTTGTGTGAATCCAAGTGTTATTTTATGCTTTGCTCAATGTGTTGCTATGAAGCAGTTAATGAACATCAGTAGCTCCGTAGTACCTTCCAAGTTTTCCAGTGGCTGTGAAAGTGAGTTGGAAGTATGACCATGTGTTTACTGAAGAGGCTGCGTTCAAAAGAACGAGCTGGGGATGAAGATGAAGAATCAAAGAATACTAAAAATGTGTGTGATGGCTTAAGTAAAAACGAAACTGAATGGAGTTCGGAGAACATTAGTTTCATTAAAGACGAGAGTATAAAGACAGAGCCTGGGTTAAAAAATGTTGCTGAAACATGTGATGCAGATTCAAGAAAGAATCTAGGTTATGGTTCTACACTTTCTACCATCGACTGTGAAATTCAAGGACCCAGCAACCGAAAACAGGATTTTCCAGTCTGTTGGAAAGAGTATCAGTACCGTTATTTTTTGTCAAAAAACACGTGGTTATTTGCAGAAAATAAAAATTTAGGCTGCAATATATGTAAAGAGGAGAGTAAATTAGGTTTAGGAGTTTCGAAAGGGGCAGGACTTAAGCTAATGAAAGTATGGGTAGAATGCAAGGTTCATCCCAACGGAAATAATATTAATTAACAACAAACAAGCCTTTGGAAAAAATATTTGAGCACAAAAATTCAGAATCTCACAAAAAAGCTATGTTACAAAAATCAAAATCTAATAAAAAGATATTTGAAATTTGCTTAGACACTATGAATGTCAAACACCTAGAAACCACCGTTGGAGTATTTCTAACAGCATAATCAATTGCAAAAAGAAATAGACCCTTCGTAGACCTACAGGCTTATGTTGAACTTCAAAAATTGAATGGTTTAGATATGGGACGAGTTCTTCATACAAATTTTAGTTGTGCTAATATTATTGAACACATTTCACAGGAAATGAGAAATATAAAATAGCAAAATGTATAACAGAAAATCAGAGGAGAATCAGTATTATGATTGACGAATCAACAACAATTAATGTAAAATCTGTTTTAGTAGTATGCTTGAGATGTGTTCTTTCAGATAATTCTGAAGTTGTTTCCTTTTTCTGGGACTTGATAGAAATTGAATCAACTACAGCAGATGTTACTACTCGAGAGAATTGAAGAATCTTTCTTCATATGGGATGAATGAAACTTTCTGGCAGAACATTTAGTTGGTCTAGCATGTGATGGGGCCTCTGTAATGTTAGGTAAAGTAAATGGAGTTGGAGCACAGTTTTTAAAGTTATATCCAGATATAGTAGTAATCTGGCACTGTTTAAACCATCGCTTGGAACTGGCAGTTTCTGATACAGAAAATGAAGTTACAGGTGTTAAGAATTCCCATTCTTTCCTTGACAAATTGTATTCTTTATACAGCATGTCTCCTAAAAATCAAAGGGAAATCAACATTTGTGCTGCTTCACTGGAACAAAGAGTTAAGAAGATTGGGAAAATGTTTACAATAAGATGGCTAGCATCAAGCCAGAGAACTATAAAAGCTGTCTGGGAAAACTATAGTGCACTAGTGAAACATTTTAGTGAGGCTAAAAATGACCACCAGAGCTCCAAAGAAAGGGCAAAATTCAAAGGTTAGAAAATATGTTAACATGCGTAGAATTTCCAGAAAATATTGTAATTATGTACGATGCTTTTGTTGAGTTAGCTGATTTGTCAATAGAGTTGCAGAAAAGAGAGACAGTCTGAAAGAGGCTCAAAATGCAATCAAGAGCACTATAAAAGTGTTTGAATCTGTGTGTAACTCAGCTTTTGAAGAATACTACAGAACAGTTCTTACAGCAGCAGAAAACAAAAGGGTTATAAACATAGGATTACCTGATTCTTATCACTCCAGACTGATTTTTGTATAGATTGTAGATAATCCTTTCTCGGTATCTGATCCCGATCACCTTCAGAATCTCAAACAGCCTGGTCTAACCAACATTATCGAATGCCTTCTCTAGATCTGTGAAAGCTTGTCTTTCTTAATTCGGTCCTCTAAGATCAGACGTAATGTCAGGATTGCTTCACGTGTTCCCACATTTCTTCTGAAGCCAAATTGATCTTCTCCCAACTCAGTTTCAACATGTTAAAATTTTGCAGGCATGAGATACTAAACTAATGGTGCGGTAGTTTTCACACTTGTGAGCACCGACTTTCTTGGGAATAGGTATAAGAATATACTGTCGAAAATTCAGATGACTCTTCTCCTGTATCATACATCTTACACACTAAACGGAACAACCCCTAAATGCTGGTTTCCCCTAAGGCAGTCAGTAATTCTGAAGGTATGTCACAAATTCCTGGCGCCTTGTTCCTACTTAAGTCTCTCGAAGATCTGTCGAATTCTGACCTCAAAATTGGGTCTCTCATGTCATCAGGTTCAACAGCCTCTTCTTGTTCCAGAACACTATCATCTACTTCTTTACCTTGATACAACTGTTGGATATGTTCCTGCCCTCTTTATGACTTGTCTTCTTTCCCGAGAAGTGGTTTTCCATCTGAGCTTTTAATATTCACACACCTACTTTTCCTTTCTCCAAACGTTTCCTTGATTTTCCTGTATGCAGCATCTACCTTTCCTAGGGCCACACAACCTTCAACATCATTGCACTTCTCTTTCAGCCATTCTTCCTTAGCTGTCTTGCACTTTCTATCTACTTCATTCTTTATTCGCCTGTATTCTTTTCTGCCCTCCTCAATTTTTAGATTCTTGTACTTTCGTCGTTCGTCAAACAGGTCTAGTATCTCTTGAGTTACCCATTGTCCCTTAGGTGATCTTTCCTTTCTTCCTAACTTTTCTTCAGCAGCCATACTGATCTCATTCTTCATGACTGTCCATTCTTCCTCTACTGTGTTTCCTTCAGGCTTTTCATTTAGTCCCTGTGTTACATATTCCTTGAGACAATCCCTCACACTATTTTCTTTCAACTTGTCTGGATTCCATCTCCTTGCATTCCTTCCTTTCTTCAATTTCTTCAACTTCAGATGGCATTTCATGACCAACAGGTTGTGGTAAGAGTCCACGTCTGCTCCTGGTAAAGTCTTGCAATCCAACTCCTGGTTTCTAAATCTCTGCCTAATCATAATGAAGTCTATTTGATACCGTCCAGTGTCTCCAGGTCTCGTCCATGTATAAAGCCGTCGTTTGTGGTGTTTGAACAAAGTGTTAGCCAGGACTAAATTAGGGATAATAAAATGATATTAAAGTACAACAAATACCCTTGTTTTATTTGTAGACTGTGAAGATCGTGAATTACAGGAATTAGACTCTAAATAGCTAGGATTAATAATAATGTAGGGAAAATCAAGTAGACACTAAGCTGAAGTCCTGGATCTTGCCCGTCTTAGGGGTGTAGTCAGTTAATCATTGTCGCTATTTTCCCAATATAACAGATTCCATCCTACATGATATCGGTGGCATTTGAGGGTCTTTAAATGAGACAGCTCCATCTCATCGGTTTCTGGCATATTAAATAACTGCTGTAAAAAAATTCCGGGCAACTGGACGCCTCCTAAATCCGTTGTAGTAGTTAGTGCGACAGAATAGCCAATAACATTATTATTATTATTATTATTATTATTATTATTATTATTATTATTATTATTATTATTATTATTATTATTATTATTATTATTATTATTATGTCTGACTCGTTGGCTGAACGGTCAGCGTACTGGCCTTCGGTTCAGCATTGAAGATGGTTTTCCGTGGTTTTCCATTTTCTCACCATGCAAATGTTGGATCTTACCTTAATTATGGCCTTGGCCGTTTCCATTCTTATTCCTGTCCTATCCTATCGATCCCATCAGACCTGTCTGTGTCAAGGTAAAACAAACAGCACAACTACTCGCACTGTGAGATGGCAACTTACACATTACATGACGCTCCCCTACCTCCACTTCCTTTTCCCCTTCTGAGTACTAAAGGTTCTTCAACATACATCTTCGGGGCCACAAAGAATCGAGGGCGCATTTTTTGAAAGGCTAACGAAACACGAACGATTTGTAGCAAACAATATAAAAATGTTAAATATGATCTCGTAGAACGAATGATCGCGTGTCTATGAATCGTAGATGTTAAAATGAGATACTGAGATATAGAAATAGGAGTGCCAATTTTTATTAAACTTTATTCCATTTTCTCCAAAACTGGAGGTTACCTGTATCGACAAATCTTTGAATGGATGATAAGAATAATTAATATAATTATCTTGGACTATGCTGGTGAACGCAATGTATTAGTAAGAAAATTTTAATCGGAACAGAATCGTAAAACATTCACGTTACATAAGCCATTCTTTATCTAGAAGTGGGAACGTGTAATTTACTGACGGCTGCGACCTAAAATGATTGTAAAAATCAAATTATTGTGGTCTGTCAGTGCAGGTTAAAAAATGATTACATAATCTTCTCCTTGAATAGTATTCGCCTTTTTTCTAGAATTCGTGTTCGTAAATAATTACGTTCATTCGGCTGGTCTTGAAGGGTTGTTTTACTTATATTTGTATATATAAGAACATTAATCTACACCTTGCCCCTACCTCTCAACCACCCGCTTGAAGAACGTAGTCGCACCAATAGTTAGCAACCATTTGATATTAGAAATTCAAACAAGCGCTGTACGGTAAGAGAATCTATCAAAGAATCAATACACTGGTGCTTAACCTAGCTTTAATGCGCAGCTTCTCTAGTGAAATAAGGAACAGTCTAGTAGAATATAAATGAAATGTAATGTAACCAGTCACGAGAGAATACGGCACTGTTCTCTAAACCTAGCGTTTCACTGTTTTTACAAGATTATTTCAAGACGACATGTCTTCTTCTTAACTCTATGACCTATAAAATAGAAAATAAATGTTGAGCGCCAGCAAGATGAACTTCCAGTTAAATATCTATTTCAAAATAGCATTAAATACGTCACAGTTAATAAAACTCTTGTCATGTCTGGTCATTCGGGAATCAAATTTCAGTGACAAGCATTACCTCACCCGCTCCTAAATATATGCTTTTTTAGGATACAGTAGGTGACCTCGTTATCAAACAAGGTGGAACTACGAAAATATCTGATGTACAAAAGGAGCCTCCGTGGCTCAGACGGCAGCGCGTCGGCCTCTCACCGCTGGATACCGTGGTTCAAATCCCGGTCAATCCATGTGAGATTTGTGCTGGACAAAGCGGAGGCGGGACGGGTTTTTCTCCGGGTACTCCAGTTTTCCCTGTCATCTTTCATTCCAGCAACACTCTCCATTCTCATTTCATAGCACCTATCATTCATTAATAATTCACTTTGGGAGTGGCGACCACATCGTACTAACAGCCTATATATGCTTCATTCATTACATCCCTGACCCGGTCAATGACTGGAAAACAGGTTGTAGGTTTTCATTTTCAGTTTATACAAAACGATCTATAATAATACGTAGGTCGAGTCATAAGTCATGGCAACTTCTTTTTCTCGCGAACAGGAGACAACACGGAAAATCTAAGATATGCATTTGGAAACGTACGGTATGTTCTTGCGCATGATGCCACTAGATGGTGTATGTAAACAACAGTGTGGGTCTAAGCATGCCCCCAATTTCAGTGTGTGAGTGAGAGCGTCACAAAATGGAAGTGAACAAGCAGGAGAAGAGATCTATATTACAATAGCACTTCTCCGCGGCAGAAATGCGCGCGAATGCCATGCAGAGCTGCGGGAAGCATTAGGTGTGCATGCCATGCCCTATAGAACAGTGGTGAGGTAGGTGGAGACGTTCAAACGGGGTAGAGTATCAACTGCCTATTTGCCTCGCCCAGGGCGTCCAGTGTCCATGGACAAAGATGTACGGATAATGGTGATCGGACAGTGTTTACCAGTGGAGACCCATCCTTTGTACGTAGTCTTGTGTATTTGCTGCCTATACCATAATAAAACAATGTTTACCAAAGGCCTGTGTTCTGTCACTTTCCTACGAGAATCTCCTGAAGTCAGAATTTGTCTTCAGGCACTACGAGTCCGCATAAGTATATGCCCTATATTTCCAAATGTATATCTTAGATTTTCCGTGTTGCCTCCTGTTCGTGAGAAAGAAAGTAGTTGCCATGACTTATGACTCGATCCCCGTAAAAAAGGAAGTGTCTGTCTGTCTGTCTGTCTGTCTGTCTGTCTGTCTGTCTGTCTGTCTGTCTGTCTGTCTGTCTGTCTGTCTGTCTGTCTGTCTGTCTGTCTGTCTGTCTGTGTGTCCGTCCGTCCGTGTGCACGATTCCCAGCCAAATCTACGGCACGCAGAGATCTGAAATTTTTAACATAGGAAGTCGGAATACACCTTGAAGCTTTATTTTCGCTTTCGTTGGTGAGTTATGAATGAATAAACGTCGAAAAACGTGTGTTGGGGTATGAGAAATCAACGTACTGTCATCAAGATTAAATGTATAGATTCACTGTCGATATTCAACGTACATAAGACAGGTAATACATGTCAAGAAGCCACTTTATTTTTTGCTATGGGCTTTACGTCGCACCGACACAGATAGGTCTTATGGCGACGATGGGATAGGAAAGGCCTAGGAGTTGGAAGGAAGCGGCCGTGGCCTTAATTAAGGTACAGCTCCAGCATTTGCCTGGTATGAAAATGGGAAACCACGGAAAACCATCTTCAGGGCTGCCGATAGTGGGATTCGAACCTACTATCTCCCGGATGCAAGCTCACAGCCGCGCGCCTCTACGCGCACGGCCAACTCGCCCGGTAGAAGCCACTTTAAGTTCATGGTGTAGGAAGCCATTTTCGATCCCAGACACTAAGAGCCACATTCATTCCATAATATCCGGAGGTGTTTAGTCTGTGTGTACGTGTGCGATGCCCAGCAAAATCTACCGCACGTAGAGATCTTAATTTTTTAACATTGATCGATGAATACAGGGTGGCCCACTTAAACCTTTCACCGCAGATATATCTTTTTCAATCTATATTTTTCAATATATCTTGTTAAAATGACTTTCACAGGCATGAAGGCAGAGAAGGGGTTCATTAAAGTAAATACTATGAGCCAGACAAAAACGTAGGAAAATAGTATTTTCAACCTCGACTTACGTTTTATAAATGGACACCCTGTATTATTTCGTAAGAAATCGTCAGCATGAAAAATCACATTAGTAATGGCGTTTGTTTCATCGCAATACGTCAATTACATCCCGAGATATTGCAACGTGAAGTTGACGCTTGAGATAAAAGAAAACGCGCAGCAGTTGCACATCCCGAGATTCCAGCACGAACCTCACGGTCCTCTTACTCGCGATATGATTGCCGTACTACAATGCGACAGGCACTGTACTTAATGCTATTTGCACTGTTATCAAGAGGGATGAAAATAAGAGAAGGGTTTCCTGCCACAGCAAAAGGATGTGTAAATAACGGTTTCTCTCTTGCGTGTTTTATTTACCTACACAGTACATTGCAGTACCTGTACTGTACTACTTCAGAATGAACATAATTCGTACAGCAAAGTTACTATAACGAAATTCTCTTATTTTCATCCCTCTTGATAACAGTGCAAATAGCATTAAGTGCAGCGCCTGTCGCATTGTAGTACGGCAATCATATCGCGAGTAAGAGGACCGTGAGATTCGTGCTGGAATCTCGGGATGTGCTACTGCTGCGCGTTTCGTTTATCTCAAGCGTCAACTTCACGTTGCAATATCTCGGGATGTAATTGACGTATTGCGATGAAATAAACGCCATTACTTATGTGATTTTTAATATTAACGATTTCTTACGAAATAATACAGGGTGTCCATTTAAAAAACGTAAGTTGATGTTGAAAATACTATTTTTGTACGTTTTAGACTGGCTCATAGTATTTACTTTAATTAACCCCTTCCCTGCCTTCATGCCCGTGAAAGTCAGTTTTCAATATCTCTTGTTGTTCCAGATATATCTGCGGTGAAAGGTTTAAGTGGGCCATCCTGTATTTAGACAGGCATTCCATTAATTATTTATATTATTTTTTATTATTTTAATTATTTATTTCTTATTTGCCCGATAGCAATAAAACGTGAACAGTATTTTCTCTCACCTAACTCAATGAAAATCCACAGCCTGTTTCCAGTCACTCGACCGGGTCAGGAATGGAATGAATGAAGCCCCATCTAGCGGCGAGGATAAGAACTGTGCCGGCTGCCGAAGCCTGTCGCACTCCTCTGGGGCAATGATTAATGAATGACGAATGAAATGAAATGATATCGGAGAGTGTTGCTGGAATGAATTATGACATGGAAAACCGGTGTACCCGGAGAAAAACCTGTCCCGCCTCCGCTTTGTCCAACACAAATCTCACATTGAGTCACCGGGATTTGAGCTACGGAAACCAGCGGTGAGAGGCCGGTGCGCTGCCGCCTGAGCCACGGAGGCTCTCAACTAACTCAATCTTATATTTTATTATTTCCTTCAGAGATTCGAACCCCACTGTCGATGGTTTTCCTTGGTTTACCATTTTCATACGAGGTAATGCTGGGCCACAGCCGCTTCCTTCCAACTCCTTGCCCTTTCCTATCCCATCGTCTTCATAAGACCTATCTGTGTCGGTGCGCCGTAAAGCCAATTTTACGTTTAAAAAGGGGGATAGTAATACATATATCAGTCAAGATGGCATTTTAAGGCCATGCCATATGGAGTTATTTTCTTTCAGTCCGTGATATCCGGAATTGTTTGTCTGTGTATATGTTCAATGCCCAGCCAAATCTACAGGACGCACAGATCTGATACGTGGGCACAGCACTTTACCGATCACTCATAGCTGTGTCAAAGAGCAATTTTGCTCCACGAAATGAAGCTGTCAGCGTCATCAGCATGCCGCTTTTACAATAATTACGCGGTGTTCTAGATATTTAAAAGTCTATCGACACGACATATAATACAGGTGAGACTGTCAACTATACACAGACCTTTTGAACAACTTGGAGTCAAGTCACCTGGAGTATCCTCGAACATCTTCGAATGGACGATTGTGGCACCGATTGTCCTTCTCAGATATATTAACCCTCATTCCCTCTGCTATGGGAAACGACTCTCATTCAACAAACTGATGCTGATTATTATTGAAGCCACCACCATGATTGGATATACCGGAGGCGAAGTAGTATTCATTTCTTGGATTCAAATCTTCCCTTCGGATATATCGTTTCAGTTTATACGTCTGCAATTCCCTGTTTGTTTGAGTTTTACTACGTGCATCAAAGAGGCACAAGGGCAACCGCTCAGAGTCGATCTTCGGAAACGGTGCTTCTCCCACGATGAACTGTACATGGGTTGTTCAATACTCGAAAGGCAAACACACTATGCTTAGCTCTTACCCAAAAGCTCTATAAATAACCATTAGTTTATTTTGTATATAATATAATATTTTATACCGTTTTAATATCATTTTTACCATCCACCAACAAGGTTTCTTAAGCATTAAAAGTGGCAATATAATTAAAAATAAAATAATGTATTTTATGCAATTCATGTAACAACGACGTGTGTGTTAATAATTTTCTTTTGCTTTTAAATAAACGGGTTTGAATTAATAAACGCGGCCGAACTATTCACTGGAAAAAATAAACTAATAGCCCACTACGTAATAAGAGTTTGAAAATAGCATTTGAAAATATCTTCACTGAATGAATTGAGTTTCTCTTACGACAGCCTGGTTATTCTCACTCCGATATAAACCCCCATTTGAGTTCTTGAAGATGGTATTAAGAGTTCTAATAGAACTGTAGCTTGATTTATTTGTTGCAGTGACTCCACATGTCTATCTTGTTGACTTGAAGAGGATGAATGATACGTGTGTACACGTAATTGTTGAATATGTACAACTTGTAAATGAATGAGTGTTTCCATTTTATATCAGTACGTGAGACGCTTTAATGAAGCAAATATTATGTTAAAATACGAACCGGTTGTTCTCGATACAGAAAATCCGACTGGCCTACTTATTTAGGTTTATCCTTATGGAGGTTTGAATTGCTAAAGTGAATACGTGATTAAGTCTGGCAAACGATCCTCGAACACGCATAATGTCTGCGGGGATGGGATTTCAGACAGCTCCTGTCTACGTTCACACCATCACGTCTGGTATAGGTATTGGCCAGGCAACAGTGTTATATGGAAGAACTACGGGGATTACTTTGCTTCTGCAAGTTACAACCGAATACAAGACCGTCCTGAATGAACTAATGATAAAAGGAGAAGAAATCTGGACTGTTTTCCATTGCACCTTTGCTTACCGATAGTCAACATCTGCCTCTGGCTCTTGCAAGTGTAGATTCTTCTATTACAGGGGGTTCCTTGCTCTTCAGTCACTTGTTGTCATAATCAGCGGGTAGCATAAGGAAATCTAATTACTACTTGAAATAAAATTTAAGAAGTGGGATAAAATGGGGTTATTATAAAAAGAAAATATTTACGTCCCATAGATGTGAAGCATCGAATAATAAAAGAAATTTAGTTGTATTAGTAAAACAGCTGACATAATTTTGACACAAATAAAAAATATGAAGACCTCAGGAATTATTTTATTTACATTTAGTTAAACGTTAATTGCCATTCCAGAATATAATTCAAAAACAAAACCAATAAAAAGAGAAAAACCTGAAAATTACTATCGGATTTCAAGTAACCCCGTTGGGCGATTCACTTGATCCGTGAAGATTCAGTTTCTGTAACCGGACTCCGAATTTTTCTTTAACTAGGTTTATCCACCGATCACAAAATACCACGTAGGTTATCGTCATCCACCGAACGGACCCTTAATCGAACCGAAACAACCTCAGGTTATATTTGCATCGATTAATTATAAAAGGCCTAGCAAAGTGATCTCCGCACAGGCCACGAAGGCCCTTGGAGGGTTGGTAGGTAAGAGCTTCCACTATCCGTAACCTCGGCAAGTGATTGGGTAGAGTGGTTATATCTACGCCACCGATTAATCATAGACATGAAACAAACATTTAATTCACATGTTAACTTGCTCCTTGGCAATGCATGGTGCTCAAACATTCCCTGTTATCAAATCCCTAATATCTCTATAAAAATACATGATCGCACCATGTTGTGCCACAACCAGACACCCAGATATAAAGTTACTTTATCAATTAATTATTTAAAATTATATACAATAGTTTTCCACTGAAATGCAATATTTATGAAATATACTTAAAAACATGAATTTACATTATGCTAACACACAAATAACTTTCAGCTTATATCAGTTTATAGTAAAATAATTTAAATTGGAAAACAATAAGCACGGATTTCTGGAAATTAATTTTATCGCTTCACTTAATAAAAATTAATTTAATATGACCATTTATGAACGGTACCAACAAACTAAACTGAAAAGAGACGGTGTTGTAATAATCATCACCATGCTATCAATAGCAACTAACGCAAACTTATTAAACAAAGGTCTTCATGAAAATGTAGAAAATATACTCGTTACATTAATATGACAATTACTGTGGGGGCCGATGACCTTCGATGTTAGGCCCCTTAAAACAACAAGCATCATCATCATTATCAATTATTGTGGATAGGAACACGGGTAAACGTCTCACTCATATAGAGAACGATTTTATTATTATTTATTTCAGTAATCACAACCATCATCTTGACCATTGAAGAAATGTGCTACTCAAAATCTATGACCAGTGCTACCATAAACCAAAAATAAAATTTTATCGCAAACACTTACCTTTAGTGATCAACACCAATAAAATTTAGCTGACGCACTACCATTGCAGACTGAACTGGTCGTAATGATTATCCACAAAATATTAACTTTCACCAGAATAAACTAATCACAAGTCCTCGCAGACTGAACTAACCATCCAATTTGGATAATAAACATTAAAAATAAACACTGATTTCATGAATCTTGAAAATAAACCGGACACTGATCAATTCAGACTGAACTAACTATCTAGCCTAATTCGTGAATGTTGAAAATAAACTGACACTGACCACTGCAGACTGCACTAACCATCTAATTGATCTCATGAATGTTGGGAATATGAATATGAATCTCACGATTCTATAATTTTAATTTACCTGTAAGCGGTCTAAAACACTGAAGCGTGGGTTGAATAATTACCTTTCCCCCTCTATGATGACATACACGTGTAGCTTCGAATCTTCCCACAGTCTAGCACCATCTTTCCATTTTTGGCCAGAAGAGATTTGTTTACATGACAATTCCTTTCAATTTACTAGGCGCTCCACTGTACCAGTCCAAGTTTTAATTTACATCTCAATAATTATCGTATTTTAGAAATTAGCCTCGAGTATGCTCGAATCCATCCGAAATTCTCCCCTAGGATCTGACAAATCTGGATTCCTTTCTTGCCGAAAGAGATTGAAATTCAACTTCAACGCTCTTGTCTCGTGGGTACGAAACATGGAGAAGACACAGGCTGCTCATCAAGTAATGATGCAAAAATGGATGCTCCTTTCACAAGAACGTATCTCGCGGCTAGGTTGGCTAGTAAATTTAGGTATCCCTTTTGACGACTCTGAATTATAGGTTCACTATGACACCGATGCTATGATTTCTCAGGACTGGATGCGAGCAAATTATGAGCTGCGTCATGTGATGACCGACTTGCGTTGCACGGATTTCATCATCTGATATGTGGTAATTGAATATTTCTCCTAGCAGGATCAGTTTGTTTCAAACCCTCTTGGACAATATGTGCAAGATGCCACGCAATGTTTTGAAAAAAGAGACATGATACCCTTGCAAGGTTCTCCACCACACAGTAATGATGGGAAGAGTTCTCTATCTTATGTTACATATGACAATCGGCTGCATTAACTGTTTCATAGAGCTTGAATCTTCTTCAAATTAACCATCGTAACTTCATCTATTTTGACTGACCACCTTACATGTCCATAGTTTCATTAATTCATGAATTTCCTCACAGTACAAGATATAGTAGAAGCTCGATTTAATGTGGTTGTCGGGGGTCATGCTTTGCCCGGGGTTATAGCGTAACCGTGGTAAGTGTAAAATGACCTTTAGTATGACAGAATATTGGGGGAAAATAGTAGGCTTCAAGAGAACACAATTTTATGAAATACACTGTACCTAAAATACACATATTCGACATTCCATTCTTCATGCGATCGATTATGTTCAATATACCGTTCACAGGACAAGTTTCGCTGCACTCAAAACTGAACTAAGAGGTTGTCTGACAAAAGCTCAAAACCAACACGATCACTTGTTTTGTAAGCGCTGGTGCAGGCAAACAATTTTGAGTTGGTGAGAGGAATTGGGGAATATCATCTTAACTTTCCCTTCTGTACGCAAAGGCTTTACCAATTGCTGACGTCCCATTATTTCTGTGAATAGACAGGCACGCAGTTGCTGCGATCCTGCTCATCGTCAGCGTCCTGATCTGTGGACTATGAAGAACTAACTGTCATTCCAAGACAGCGCCAGTGAACATCATTCTGCGCTGCCCACAAAATTAATGACTGTTACGTATCTTTAGGACTTTTAGTACAGAATATGATAGCATAGATAGCTGTGCTCTGATGATCCAAGTAATAAAAGCATTATATGATTATGATGACAATTACTGTCGTTTGAACGGCCTAACATCGAGGTCATCGTCCCCAGTGAAAACAAGGTTACAACAATAGCAATATAATTACAAGATAATGCTCGTAGCCAGACGTAGCTGAAAAAATAGATCAACCTGTCATAAAAAAGGAGGAACGTAAAATAATGGAATAATAGCAAACGCCATTGTAATTCCCATTAGGAGATTGCGGGTACGAGCCTAAGAAGGGTATTAGTGTAGTCATGAAGCATCCAGCACAACTGAGGGAGAAAATGCGGTTGGAAGCGATGGAGAGAATTATCGTTATTGGCTGCCTTATTGTACGGTCCCGCTATCTCCATCTAGTGGCAAGAAAGGAAGGAAACACTAACTTCCCGCGGAGAGGGAGGAGGTCTAGGCCGACACACGCTCTAGCACAGTGGAACACCATTGGTTGCTTTAGTACTTAACACTCAACACCAAGCAACATTTAGCCTTGCATTAAACCAGCCAAGTTCATTAGTATTAAACCTGACTGTACCAAACTATAATATTTATAAATATAATAACAATCACAATAACAATAACAATTAATAATTAATTATAATTGAAATATGAGATGGTGGTGGTGGTGGTGATTATTAAGAGAAAGTACAACTAGGCAACCATCCGCAAAGAATGTGAAGAATTTCCAGTCTGCCCAACTTAATACATTCCATAAATAATATGTTTTCCTAGATGGGGTAAAGCGTCAGGAAATGAAAGGGAAAGAGCAGAATAAGTCAGGAATTACACCTCACAGTCCAATATATGACTCAATGCGGGTAGCCTCTACTTTGTCGTCCAATTGGAGCGAAATAAGCGAAATATTTATTTATTTATTTATTTATTTATTTATTTATTTATTTATTTATTTATTTATTTATTTATTTATTTATTTATTTATTTATTTATTTATTTATTTATTTATTTATTTATTTATTTATTTATTTATTTATTTATTTATTAGATACAGCCTATGGAGGGCCATTTAAACTAAGAAGAAGAAGAAGAAGAAGAAGAAGTTTAAGTAAGTATATAAGGTAACAAAGGTATAAACAACAGCATTAAGTATCAACGATAAATTAACAATTACTAACAATAACAATGTTACAACAATGGCAACGGTAACTGGAAAGTGTCGGTTACAGAAATTAGGAAGAAGAAAGGTCGAGGGTTGGACGGACAGAAGAAAATGGAAACCTGGAGAGGACTTCAAAGGAATCTTTAAATTTTTTGTTTGAAGGATGCGAAAGGTGTGAAAATGTCGATATCGGGTAGTGAGTTACCAAGAGTAGGGGGATACACAAGTTAGGGATATAAATAAAAACAAAACTTAGGCTGGCAGACGAAAAATGCGTTGTTTCTTGTAAAGGAACCCTTTAGGCTGGAGCAGATAGATGTCAGTTAAACCTGGGCCGAGAATGCAGAGGGAGGGAATGGCGGAAGACTTCAATACTGGCGTAGCAGTGACAATTTTAGTGGGGTCAGTGACAGTAAATCAAAAGCCCTGGCAAATGTTTGAGGCACGCGGAAAGGAAGCTGATCTTAGAAGATGCTAAAAGTGGCTAGCAACGGAAAGGTACACAGAATGATCAGAAAGCAGAAACGACGAGATACCTTCTTAGAGAATATTCCGCGGGCCTATAGAATGGGTGATGTTGGGTAGAGTCAATCACTATTGAGCACAAATCAGTGACAAGAACTTTGAGAGCGCTTCAGCAAGTAGTGAGTCAGACAGCTACGCGGAGTTCATCGCGAATTGTGATTCGAATTGTGAAGTGCTCCTGAGAACGACACTATGCTATGAGAGGCCGTATTAGAGGACAATAGTCTGAAGCGCCAGAGGGCTGTGCGTTCCACCAAAACTCGAACTCGAGTGGACTTGTAAATAACTGTAAGTAGTAGTGAGATCCTTTATCCTCCAGCAAAGGTGTCCATAAAGGTACAGAATACAGTATATAATTATAATGATGAAATGTTTTTTCTGGAAAATTCATCGTAAGGAGATAACTATTTCAGGTATAAATGCAACTGTATAATTTGCAGAGAATCTCTTATCTGTAAAAAATATTTTATCTCTGTCGTAAAAATGAATTTTGAAGGATAGTGGCTGTGTTCGTCGGCAGGGTACCTCTGGATCCAAACAGGAGGCCTCTGACAACCCATTAACCCATTAACCAGGAGGAATATTATATTTGGCTGATTAATATAGCAGACATGACGTATAAATTGCTTGTTTTTCCACATTAACATCCAGAGCCTGTTGTAGGACCCTCTGGAAGCGAATGGCAGTTTAATAAATTTAGTCGATGAAACGCGCTAGATTCTAGGTTTCTGACGATCCACCACAATATTGTCCGACTCGTTGTCTGAATGGTCAGCGTACTGGCCTTCGGTTCACAGGATCCCGGGTTCGATTCCCGGCCGAGTCGGGGATTTTAACCTTAATTGGTTAATTCCAGTGGCGCGGGGGCTGGGTGTTTGTGCTGTCCCCAATATCCCTGCAACTCACACACCACACATAACACTACCCTCCACCGCAATAACACACAGTTACCTCCAAATGGCAGATGCCTCCCACCCTCGTCGGAGGGTCTACCTTACAAGGGCTGCACTCGGCTAGAAATAGCCACACGAAATTAAATTAATTAACCACAATATTCTAAATACAATGGTAATAATTATCAGAAGTATGAATAAAAAGACCAGAAAGTACAATATCAGAAATGAAGTGAATAGGAAGAAAGCCGGTATCGAATTTCCTTCCACCAGTGTTATAAGGAAGTCAATCTGTACTAGATTAAACATAGCATAGGGGCCGATGACCTTCGATGTTAGGCCCCTTAAAACAACAAGCATCATCATCATCATCAAACATAGCATAATGCACTGCTCATTATTGCTTCGATCAGAGTGACGTACCGGTACGTTAAAATTTAAACTAGTCACTTGTTGCTTATCGTAATCACTATCACTTGAGTGCGATGAAGAAAGAAATGTTCAGGATTTAAATTATTTTGCTACAGACACGCAATTGCGTTTGCAACCAATGAGGCGATATTGGTTTGAAATGAAACAAAATAGAGACAATCTGGTTGCCCCCACCCTCTCTTCTCCTCTGCAAGGCGATCAGATTCAGTTCACAATCTCCGCCCAATTGAAAGTCTTCCATTCGACCTAAATGGCTGAAACGCTTCACCTGGGATTCTCTAACTACCTCTCTCCTTAATTCTTACCTAAATCTACCTCTCATTGTCACAGATTTCGCCCCAACTTTGACTCCCATAAGTACATCGTACTTATCTGGTATTTGTTTGTCCGTTAATTCTCTAAAACAAAAATAGTGTACGATGTTTTTATTTTTTGGATGGTGGAGAATGAATCATAAAATATTTGAGCGGAGATGTGTGATGCTCACGGCTGTACATTTTGACGTAGAATACAAAGTACACAAAGCTCGATAGATATTCGAGTTGGTGTAGGTTTCAAATGTTATTATGGACATTTTATTTCTTTATTCTAAACAAATTTACACATTTTTAAGAAAAATTAGATGTGCAACAGGTCTAAGATTCGAGAAGTAGCATACATATGGCAAGAGATCGACATCAATTTTACGGGCGGAAATTGAATTTATAGATGTAGCACCCAGTGTCATGGGAGCTTGGATGGGTAGATCACTTAGATTTGCGGAAATTTCATGAATGTCATAGAGTGTGAGTTCAGTTTGCTGTCGAAATCAAAAGTCCCCATGTAGTACATCGACTACGTGGAACTCACGTCACGAGGCTTGGCGTCCTCAAATTTGAGACGTTCCCGATAAGCCAAGTGACGCTCAACATTGGTGATTTTAAACTCTTCGAAACCCTGTTAACCCGTTATATCCTCTTGAATACGTTTTATACGAGGGCCATCCAGAAAATAAGTTCCCTACTTTTGAAATAAAAAGACAACATAGCTTTACTGGCCGCCGATACAGCAATGTTGGAGCTTTATTTCGACATAATCACTACCAGAATGGAGACACTTTTCTGTCATGGAATCAACTTTTGTTCGCCAGTGTCGTAGAAGTCTGCCGCCTGAGAGTGGAACCAGCGTTGGCATTCATCTTCAGTTTGTATCCGTGTGAAAACGCTAACAGGGGGACAGGAATTTCTTAAATGCAAGGAAAGATGACAATCGCTGGAAGCAAGATCAGGACCGTATGGTGGATCATCAAACACCTCCCAGCCAAACTTCTGCAGGACAGTTGCTGAGCGCCTGGTGCATTTGCTTGGTGTGAAAATGGAAAACCACGAAAAACCATCTTCAGGGCTGCCGACAGTGGGGTTAAAACCCACTATCTCCGGAATACTATCACTTTGTTGGTCAGTTTCATAGTTACATAATAAACGCAATTTTTTGAATACAATGTACTACGAATTATATTCACGTTGCTTCTCGGCAGGATGGATTATACTAGATTGTGCATAGATAACGAAAAAAATCACTGGAAAATATTAATTATTGTATCCCGTAGTAAGTTCAATGCTTCACGGTGTGCGTTACTGTAGTCACGTCCTAGTTTGTGAACCACCGGGCGAGTTGGCCGTGCGGTTAGGGGCACGCAGCTATCAGCTTGCATCAGGGAGATAGTGGATTCGAATACCACTGCCGGCAGCACTGAAAAATGGTTTTCGGTGGTTTCCCATTTTCACACCAGTCAAATACTGGAGCTGTATCTTAATTAAGGCCACGGCAGTTTCCTTGCCAGTCCTAGCCCTTTCCTGTCCCATCGTCGCCGTAAGACCTAACTGTGTCGGTGCGACGTAAAGGAAATAGCAAGAAAAAAAGTTGGTGAACTCTATGGGCAACGGCTGATTGGCCTAATAAGTGGTCGTGAGAGTCGGGATATCAGTTGTTACGGAATGGGAGTGGGCATCTCAGACATATTTTGAGTTATGGCCCTTCTTGTACTTAGGCGGCTAGAACTATGCAATCCAACGGTGGCCCATAACCCGCTATAGGAGAGATCCTCAATTGGACTATGTGTAAGTAGGGTGGCATCCTGCTTCACGAATTTACCAAGATCGGAATATTTAAGCAAGTTTCGGACCTATGAGAGTAACGGATTCCCAATCCCATTTGACAGGCGAGGGACTCCTTGGAAACAACTTGGCGAACGAAATGGAATTCGACGGGGAGCTATCAATATTAATGGGGCTTATGGAAGAAAGAAAGTAGAACTTGCTGAGTCAGCAAAGACGATACATGTGGATGTGTTAGGAGTAAATTTTATTCGGGTAAGGGGAGATAATGAGGAAGATAGGAGATCATTAAGTGTACTTAACATGTGTTAAAAAGGGAAGGGCAGAGTGAGGGGTAGGGCTGTTCATTAGGAATACCATTGCACGCAACATAGTTTCAGTTAGGCACGTAAATGAGCGAATTATGTGGGTAGATTTGCAGTTGGAGGAATTAGGACGAGAATTGTCTCAGTGTATTCACCATGTGAGGGTGCAGATGAGGTTGAAATTGACAAGTTTTATGAAGCATTGAGTGACATCGTAGTCAGGGTCAATTGCGAGGATAGGATAGTGCTAATGGGCGATTTCAATGCGAGAGTTGGAAATTGAACTGAAGGATTCGAAAGGGTGACTGGTAAATGTGGGGGAAGATATGGAAGCTAATAGGAATGGGAAGCGTCTGCTGGACTTCTGTGCCAGTATGGGTTTAGCAGTTACGAATACATTCTTCAAGCATAAGGCTATTCACCGCTACAGGTAGGTAGGGGTACCAGATCCATAATAGACTACATCTTAACCGACTTCGAAATCAGGAAATCTGTTAGGTAAAAAGTGGCAGGGAGGGATTCAATTAGGTGGAAATGTAGTAAGCAGTCTGGCCTATGCCATATTGTGCCGAAAATCCGCAGGATAATATCTTGGAACTTGAAATTAGGTGCAATGGGTATGGTATGCAAATTAGCCTTTCGAAGAATAGACTGATGTCAGTAGGTAAGAAATCCTAGAAAATTGAATGTCAGATTGATGATACAAAGTTGTACAGGTAGATAATTTCAAGTATTTAGGATTTATTCTCCCAGGATGGTAATATATTGAGATTGAATCAAAGTGCAATAAAGCTAATGGAGTGAGCTCGCAGTTGCGATCGACAGTATTCTGTAACAAGGAAGTCAGCACCAGGACGAAACTATCCTTACATCGGTCTGTTTTCAGAGCAATTTTGCTTTACGGGAAACGAAAGCTGGATGGAGTCAGGATATTCATAAGTTAAAAGTAACAGACATGAAAGTAGCGAGAAAGATGACTGGTACAAACAGATGGGAACAATGTCACAAGGGTACTCGCAATGAGGAGATAAAACCTAAATTAGGAATGAACTCTATGGACGAAGCTGTACTCATAAACCGGCTTCGGTGGTGGGGTCGTGTGAGGCGAATGGAGGAGGATAGGTACCTAGAAGAATAATGGACTCTATTGTGGAGGGTAAGAAAAGTAGAGGGAGACCAAGACGACGATGGTTAGACTCAGTTTCCAACGATTTAAAGATAAGAGGTATAGAACTAAATGAGGCCACAGAACTAGTTGCAAATAGAGGGTTGTGGCGACGTTTAGTAAATTCACAGAGACTTGCAGACTGAACGCTGAAAGGCATAATGATGTATGTATGTAGTGAGTTCAACGAATTCTGGCCAAACTTTTGTTGCTGAACAATTCTTACCCTCATAGTATACTTGTAACTTTAACGGTTTAGCAAGCGTAAGCTAAACGGGCACATAATCGACCGTTTTTCTTCAACTTACTTCACTGAAATCGTTATTGAAATATAAACAGTTATAGCGAGCCATGTGTTAAGAACATATATTCTGTCGCGGACTTTTTTGTAGAAATTTTTATTCTGAACAATTATTATCCTCATAGTACAGATATATATTTAACGGCTTAGCCAGCGTAAGCTAAAAAGGCTCACGAATGGCCGTTTTGTCCGACTTATTTCACTGAAATCATTAGTTCTCGTCTCCCTTTTTTCATAGAGGAATGTTTCTATGTATAAACTTTTCTCTATAAATTCATAATAGAATGGTGAAAACCTCGTCAAAATCTATCCGGTGGTTCTTGAGATCAGCACTCACAGGTAGAGAGGCAGACAGAAACGAGAACTTTATTTTATACCAAGCACAGATATTTCATTTTCATATTTATGTCACTATTCGCATGCATGATGTTTTCACGAAAACTGTTTTTAAAACATTTACTTATTATTTCCATTCAGGAAGCAAGTTTCATTTCTGCATATTGGCTCCTCATTGATGGTTCATTTTTATACCTCTTTGTTTGTTTCGATTTCTTTCTTTGCATATATATTTTAGGTTTTAATCACCACGGTTAAGGCAATTTGTCTTATAATTTATAATCTCAATGTCCTTAATTACCCTGAAAAACGCTTAAAATGCATTCCAAAATATTTCTTTTTGATGTTCACTTGCAGTCCTTTAAAGGTCTGCCCAGCTGATGTGGTATAGGCTCCACGGAAAGACGTAGATTCGATTCTCTGTCAGGAAGTTTAAAATCTTACAGGTAAATCATTCACATATGGAGAGGATCATGGCCTAGAGGCTCACCAAACCTACGACAGAAATGAGTACCAAGTTAATTCCAAGCATCGAAGGTGGATGGGCATAGAGCTAACCACGCTAACCTTTGTGCCGAGGTTACGAATAGTGGAAGCCTTTACCTTCCAGCGGACTATAAACCGTAATTTATCCTTTATACATTAAAATCACATATTTTTAATGTTTTCATGTCTTAGTCATTGCCAATGTAATGTCTATTACTTCACTTTCTACTAGAGAAACTTTTTTTTTGCTAGGGGCTTTACGTCGCACCGACACAGATAGGTCTTATGGCGACGATGGGAGAGGAAAGGCCTAGGAGTTGGAAGGAAGCGGCCGTGGCCTTAATTAAGGTACAGCCCCAGCATTTGCCTGGTGTGAAAATTGGAAACTACGGAAAACCATCTTCAAGGCTGCCGATAGTGGGATTCGAACCTACTATCTCCCGGATGCAAGCTCACAGCCACGAGGCCCTTAGCTGAGTCCTGGCATTGCTTCCACTTACTTATGCCAGGCTCCTCACTTTCATCTATCCTATCCGACCTTCCTTGGTCAACTCTTGTTTTTTTCGACCCCGACGCTATTAGGTTTGCGATGGCTAGGGAGTCTTTCATTTTCACGCCCTTCGTGGCCCTTGTCTTCCTTTGGCCGATATCTTCATTTTTCGAAGTGTCGGACCCCTTCCATATTTTCCCTCTGATTAGTGTTATATAGAGGATGGTTGCCTAGTTGTACTTCCTCTTAAAACAATAATCACCACCACCA
The DNA here is from genome assembly GCF_040414725.1 of Anabrus simplex. Lineage (NCBI taxonomy): Eukaryota > Metazoa > Arthropoda > Insecta > Orthoptera > Tettigoniidae > Anabrus > Anabrus simplex. Next base: position 1,000,060,448 of record NC_090265.1, on the reverse strand, counting down.
CCATCACAGCCGCGCGCCTCTACGCGCACGGCCAACTCGCCCGGTACTAGAAAATCTACAATTCAATAACTGTCAATTTAATTTTCTGTTGTTAAATTAAACTATTTGTTGTGCTATGTCTGCCACAATTGCGCCGATGTGTTGGGCGTAAGATCCTCTTTATATGGGGTATACATCATGGGCCGGATTATACAGTCGGAAGTCGATATGAAGAAAGTTAAGAAATTATCATATTTTCGATCTCCGCGTAACTTCTTTCATAATAGTCGAAGAGCAACCGTTGTAGTACAGTGTGAGCCTTAGTAGAGTTGCCTGTTATTCCCTGTTCCGTGTCTGGGTGAGTGAATGATGCAATACCTACCTGACCCACATAGCTCGCCCAGTGATTCCATAGCCTCAGCTAGTCTGCAATCTTTTACTGTTTTGCTCGGCTTTTGAATTGAGTGTGCTAGCCCACAACTCACAACTTTAATTCAGAAAGCTATTAACTTTACAACGAACTGTGGTAATTTTAAGTAACCTTAAAATAATATCACTCGCCTGTAAAGCTCGAACTATAGTGATTAGGGAGGAAATAATACCAGAAATATTTAAAATGGCAGAAAAAGGAGTTCTAGAGGTTAATACTGATTTTTGGGCAGAAAATTATTATAAAAAACAAGTTTTGACTCTCAAGGTTCATTATACAAACAATTTTCTAACAGAAGTATATTTTCTGCTGTATCCATGACATGACATTAATAAAAATACACACCGGGCGAGTTGGCCGTGCGCGTAGAGGCGCGCGGCTGTGAGCTTGCATCCGGGAGATAGTAGGTTCGAATCCCACTATCGGCAGCCCTGAAGATGGTTTTCCGTGGTTTCCCATTTTCACACCAGGCAAATGCTGGGGCTGTACCTTAATTAAGGCCACGGCCGCTTCCTTCCCACTCCTAGGCCTTTCCTATCCCATCGTCGCCATAAGACCTATCTGTGTCGGTGCGACGTAAAGCCCCTAGCAAAAAAAAATACAACGAAAGCACTAGCGGAAGAATAAGAGAAAGCTGCAACTACTTAGCTTCGAAAAGAATAACGTCAAACGAAAATGAGCGCAACTTATTACATGTCAAAACAATACAACTTTAATCTCCCTTCCCCGTTGTGTGTTCGCCAGTCATACAATAACGTTGCACACCCAGGGTATGTTACGGTACATCACATTATGTTTACAGTACATGCCTGGTACCCAATCTGTGGCTGGAATCAAGGCCAGGAAGCAGCTTGCGCCTCAATATGTCCTTGCCCGACTTCACGCCGTCTGATGCGGCAGCAAAACCGCTCATGCTGTTCTTATTTATATCTCAAAATGTAATTGTCCGATTTTGAAAATACTTACATATTTGAACTTGTACGCAGTTGATCTTTTAGGCCATCTGTATGAATTTCTGCCGTTCTATTTAAAAATATGGAGTTAGTATCAATATCTCGGTTATTAATCACCCCATGAGACTACGTAGCACGTTATTTTGCAAGGCCCAGGGTACCATTTACGAATATGAAAACAGAATGCCGATATATTTAATGGTTTAGAAGTTATTTCCGTGTAACATGTTAGGTGAATAACCCTGTAGTTTGAATCACATAAATAGATAAACGCATATACAATGGTAAATATTTTACGCCCAGTTGGTTCTGCTATTTGTACTGCACGTACATATACGTCACATCACTATTTCATAACAGACTGCATTTTTGGTACAACTTACATGTATCACAGAGATTGAAAGCGAGCGCTGCCTTACACCGGGGAGCGATCGGCTGGGCAATGCTGAGCGAGCGAAGGCCACGTCCGAGAGCGAGTGATTACACACGAAGAGAGTTCGAAGAAACCGATCTCCAATAACCTTATGCATCGCTATCTTGTACCTCTCTAAAGACAATACTTATGGGACTCGCCCTGTATCATATAAAGTCAATTTTCTCCATCATGTCAGCTTTCCTTGTAAATCTCTCGTTTATACAGGCTTTTTCTTGTTATATTTACTCATCTGAACGCTCTTAAACGCACTAATTAAATACTGCTTCCCTTACTCTTTTACTGGCAACATGCTCTAGAATAACAATCTACGGTTTCAGTTTCCTGATCATTTATTTTAAGGAAATTCTTTGCTTTCCGCTCGTGAGCTTTAGTCCGATTTTCTTTCTTCAATAACCAGTAGGAATTTGCCAGCATCATCTTTTTCCATTTCCCTTGATATCTGCTTTCCATTTCACTTAGATTGTGGAAACATAGCATTCCTAGGTTCTCAGGGAAATAGTTCAGATGTGAATGTAACTTGCGGACATTAAATATCATACTGCAGCCTAAATGTTGTAAAGAAGCAAACATTCTCTCCATCATTTGTTTGTAGTCCGGATCCCTTGTGTTACCAAGAAAGGTTTCGACTACATTCCGGAATGCTTACCATGTCGATCATTGTGCCGTGCACGTAACGTCTTTAAAATTAGTATCAGAAACAAGTGTTATGATATCTGGACCTGTGAAGATACCCTCTTTGATTTTGGCATTACAGATGCCAGGGAATTGATGACACAGGTACTGAAAGAATTCACCTTCATTGTTTTGAATCTTAACTAATTGCTTCATAAGCCCTAGATTGAAATGAAATGGTGTATGGCTTTTAGTGCCGGGAGTGTCCGAGGACACGTTCGGCTCGCCAGACGCTAGTCTTTTTATTTGACAACCGTAGGCGACCTGCGTGTCATGATGAGGATGAAATGATGGTGAAGATGACACATACACCCAGTCCCCGTGCCAGCGAATTTAACCAATTATGGTTAAAATTCCTGACCCTGTCGGGAATCGAACCCGGGACCCCTGTGACCAAAGGCCAGCCCGCTAACCATTTAGCCAGGGAGCCGAACAGCTCTAAATTGATATGAGCAGTATGTTAAACGTAGGGAATACTTATGAAGACAAAAATATATTTTCATCATCAAGCGAAGTATGACTCAGACTGTGGCGCACAAAACACTGCAACAGAATGGTACCGCTCACCAGAACCTGCCATTGTTGTCGGCTGTAGGTTGTAGGCATGATTATGCAGGGTTGACGGATGGCTGCAAGAGATCGCATTAATGAATAAAATTCATTTAAAACAACACCTCTACTAAGAACGTAACGTGTGCTTCAGTACATGTGCATAAAAGAAGTAATATCCTATTGTAAAGAAATGTGATGTGATGTGATGTGATGTGATGTGATGTGATGCGATGCGATGGGATGCGATGCGATGCGATGCGATGTGATGTGATGTGATGTGATGTGATGTGATGTGATGTGATGTGATGTGATGTGATGTGATGTGATGTGATGTGATGTGATGTGATGTGATGTGATGTGATGTGATGTGATGTGATGTGATGTGATGTGAAGATGTGATGTGATGTGATGTGATGTGAAGATGTGATGTGATGTGATGTGATGTGATGTGATGTGATGTGATGTGATGTGATGTGATGTGATGTGATGTGATGTGATGTGATGTGATGTGATGTGATGTGATGTGATGTGATGTGATGTGATGTGATGTGATGTGATGTGATGTGATGTGATGTGATGTGATGTGATGTGATGTGATGTGATGTGATGTGATGTGATGTGATGTGATGTGATGTGATGTGATGTGATGATGGAAAATTAACGTCAGATCCTGATTCAGGATGCAAAAGACAGCCTAGGAAACAATACAGGACGGCGGCAATGAAACAATCCTGCGATCAAATCACTGAAATTTTGGGAAATTTTTCCAGTTTGAGCCCTTCTTTTGCCATGCAATTGCGGGAATTGGATCACTTTGTTATTGAAATGTAAGGCGATAAATTATCTACCATTGGAAATTCGAATGACCTTGGTATGGCGTTTGATTTTGGAGGCCAAGCATCGCAAATCAAGTAATACGCCTCAAAATCGTCACTGACACCGTGTATTTTTCTGATGTCCTATGTTTCCAATCTGATCAGATCCTTGGTCCCAGAGCTAAGCCTGATTGTGAGCACATTTCGTTACACCAAGGTTCGAATGTATATAGTCTGATTCTATTGACGTAGTCACTTCAAAACAAATGTTTAGAAAAGCATTTTAAATTAATATTATTATGAATATTTTGAATCATTTCTTCAATTTGATCTAAATGAAACATGCTTTATTTTTAAATGTCTAAAAGCATGCAGTTATCTTGTTCAAATTCGTTATGTGATAATTTCGTAGCTCTGTGCAAACAGACAGAAATCATAGATAGGAGATAATAGCAAACCGTCAAAATTTGAGCCTTTAAATCTGACTTAGATCACATCTCAGTATCAATGTTCGTTAGTCTCTCCCTTTGCGTGACTACATCGCCAAAAGGGAATCTGTCCGTAACACTGTCCTCAGCACCTTCAGCCTCCTTTCAGTCTCCTGTCTATTGCAGCCAGAGGCACAACCTCAATGGTGGTGCGGACGCAGGGTCACAGCTGCCAAGCCATTAGCTTGAAGAATTGCGCGGCTTTCGCTAGATGTTGATCCCAGACATTAAAATGACAAACGCTACCAAAAGTGTTGTCAACTGTGAAATATTCTGGATGCGGAAATGTGCTCGGGCGGATGAACCTGCCATAATAGGACAATTGTACGCGAGAGTTGTCGCCTGTAATCGAAAATCGATGCCGGACGCCGGGTTGGGCCGAGCTGTTTGGTCTGGCCTGGAGGCAGGGACTCATCCTTTGCGCAGTCCATCTTATTAATTACCTTTCCGTATGTTCACAACCGTATTTTATTGGAACTAATGATGTATTACTAATTACTAATATTAAAGAAATCTAAAATCTATAACCAATACTTCAATAAGTGATCATATTTTGATTAATTACCCTTTATGAGCAGGGAGATCACCAGTTCTATATTAAAATATCCGATCGTTTAATACACCGCTCACTACCAGCCGTCTTTTTGATGGACGAAAGCATTCCCACGCGAATGAACTCGTTGCACGTGGTTTAAATTCAGTGATATTGACTTTTTTAAATTATTTCACTGACTAACCAAATACAGTGTATGAAATATCATAATTCGGTAATAAGGCATATTACTTCTATAATCTTTATTTCATTGAATAATAATAAGAAGAAGAAGAATCTGTATATTTACTAAAAACACCTTTGCAAATCAATCCATCCGTTCAACTGGACTGATTTGCTTCATTTCTGTTTTGTTCTCTCTGAAATTACCTGCCGGTGAATCATGAGGCATTGATAGGTCTCTAAGTTCAGCCAACTTTAAGTAATCATAAAATAAAATCATTAAGTAGTGATCACTCCAATAATTGCAGGTGCAGGCTTACCCTAACCCGCAATACATTCTGTACTTAGCAGGTTGCTAGGCGACTAACACTTTAATTAATATTCTGATTTTATATTATTTTCATCTTAGTAATGTCCTTGCCTGCAGCCATGTTTGATTATTACCTGTGAAGCCAGAGAGTACACACCTCCTCTGAATATGAAAGAATACTATTCTTTGTTAGATACTCTTTGATTCTCTGACCTTCCGCAGCTTCTGAATATACTCAACAGATGGCAGAACTTTCCTAATAACTTATATGCTGCTAAGAGGAAACAGTCGACGTATCCACAGACGGGAAGGTATCAAGTCGACTAGCCTTCTTCTATGTCCATTAATAAAGCGCAGGGACAAACACTTGAAAAGGTGGGTAGTCTGCTTACCCGCACCAGTGTTCAGTCACGGCTAATTGTATGTTGCACTGTCTCGAGCAAGATCGTTTGAAAACGTTAAGATCCAGATACGGCCGAATGGCCGAAGCAGAGAGAATATTGTATGGAAAGAAAAACTATATAACCAATATTAAATGTTCATAAAACTATTGAAAAGGCCAGGCAAAACAATATGACTGCGACGTGCATATCAAGACGAATTATCTGACCTGTTCATAGGGAGTACTGAGGAGCAGCACTGGTCCATTGTTAAGAAGAAGAAGAAGAACTTATTATACGTAAGTGGTTCAATAAGTAAGGTAATAATGAAACACTGTCCGCCTCTGTGGTGTAGTGGTTAGTGTGATTAGCTGCCACCCCCGGAGGTCCGGGTTCGATTCCCGGGTCTGCCACGAAATTTGAAAAGTGGTACGAGGGCTGGAACGGGGTCCACTCAGCCTCGGGAGGTCAACTGAGTATAGGTGGGTTCGATTCCCACCTCAGCCATCCTGGAAGTGGTTTTCCGTGGTTTCCCACTTCTCCTCCAGGCAAATGCCGGGATGGTACCTAACTTAAGGCCACGGCCGCTTCCTTCCCTCTTCCTTGTCTATCCCTTCCAATCTTTCCATCCCCCGCAAGGCCCCTGTTCAGCATAGCAGGTGAGGCCGCCTGGGCGAGGTACTGGTCATTCTCCCCAGTTGTATCTCCCGACCCGATCTCTGAAGCTCCAGGACACTGCCCTTGAGGCGGTAGAGGTGGGATCCCTCGCTAAGTCCGAGGGAAAAGCCAACCCTGGACGATAAACAGATTAAGATAGATAGAAGAATAATGAAACTCTCATGTGAATATTGCCCTATTTCGCTCCGATTTCACACCATAAACAAAGCAGGAATAACACTGCTTCACTCACGACCTTAAGTCCGCATATAATTATAAGTAACACCAGTTACATTTTACAAACTTTAGTTTATTCTTCCATCTATTCAACACATACTTTTACTTTCAAATAGTTCTAGTTTCGAACGTACATAGCGGCCATCCTCAACTAATCATCACAAACATTGGAATTAGAACGACATAGTGCCATTGTAAACAAAAGGGTTTAAAAACCTCCTGAGTTAAAACTACAAAAATATAAACATAGAAAATACACTAATGTACACATTTAAAAGTCCAAACATTAGGAACTTGATAACTGTAAAGTGGATTTGGTATTATAGGATGTATTACTTATACGTCCAAACATCAGTTGTTAGACAGTGGGACTGACGGAAATGCGCTCAGTTATATAGTAAAATCCCATATTTCCATCAGTAGCGCACATCAGCGCCTCAAATCTTGTAGAAAGGGACGTGAGTTGTGGCATTCAGTCAGCCACACAGGAGTATGCTACCACCCAGAGGTACTGGGAACGACTGAGATTTTTCGTATTATCAAATCCGAGTATTATCTCAGTATTACTGAAGACCGAGGCGGTAAAGGTGTGCTCGGTTCACCCGGAAGGACGTGGGTTCAATTCCCCATCAGGAAGTCGTAAAATTTAAGAGACGAGATTTCCACATCTATGGCCCTAGGGTTCACTCAGCCTACACCAAAATTGAGTACCAGGTTAATTCCTGGGGGCAAAGGCGGCCGTGCTTGAGCTAACCACTCTGCCCCACCAAGTGCCGAGGTTAAGGATAGTGGAAGCCTTTACCTTCCACTCCTCCAGGGGCCTTCATGGCCTGTACGGAGGTGACTTACTGAAGACCGACCTTCGGTAGTCTCTCCCTTCGCGTGACTTTATCGCCAAAAGGGAATCAGAACTTAACACTATCGACTGATATATCCATCTACGTTGAAGAGGATTAGGAACCGGCAATGATATTCAGTCAGCCATCGTATCCTGATGCCAGACATTTGAAAGCGATTTCTCCCGTGTCCGGATAGATGTCTTGTCATGGCGTTAAAATAAATGCAAGATTTATGCGTAAGAAAAATACGTACCAACTCTGTATTATATTTTACGCGTGTATGGAAGAGGTCGTTTGATTACGTAATAAGCGGTGCTGTTTGTTTATTGAACCGCCCTCCTGTAAGGACAGTGTTGAACAAAAATTATGGCCAAATAAAAAAAGCCTTCTTCTTCTTCTTCTTGGCAATTTAGATGCAATTGGATCTACGCTGTCGGCATTTGGAAAGGATTTGGACCAGCCGGATACCGTTTCTGACCCCAGCCCTATATAGAGGAATGTACTCTATAGTGAATGATAGTGTGGAGACGAAGAGAAATGTAATAGGACGAAAATAAACACCTAGTTCCCTAGCCAGATGAATTCACTGTACACTGTAAAAATGAGCGGACCGACCGGAAATCGAAACCAGAGCACTCTGAACCGAAGTACAGTACGCTGACCAATCGGCCAAGGAATCGGGCCTGATGAGGCTGAATATATTAGAAATATTAAGATACTCTCATAGTGCGACTTCTTGGATAAATGCTCATTGTTGACGCCTTTGCTTCAGAGATACCCGATTTCCATTCCTGGTCGGATTGGGGATTGTAACTACGTATCGGGGACTGGGTGTTTGTATTATTCGTCCCAATACACTTCTCTTAACATACATGCCTTCAACACACCACACTATCAACCGAAACAGAAAAACACAATGGCTTACGTAAGGTTGGCGTCAGGAAGAGAATCAGGCCATAAAACAAGGTCGACCGAGCTCGATAGCTGCAGTCGCTTAAGTGCGGCCAGTATCCAGTATTCGGGAGATAGTGGGTTCGAGCCCCACTGTCGGTAGCCCTGAAGATGTTTTTCCGTGGTTTCCCATTTTCACACCAGGCAAATGCTGGGGCTGTACTTTAATCAAGGCCACGGCCGCTTCCTTCCCACTCCTAGGCCCTTCCTGTCCCATCTTCGCCATAAGACCTATCTGTGTCGAAGCGACGTAAAGCAAAGAGCAAAAATAAATTTAAAAAACAAGGTCGAACCCATATTTACTACACGTTTTACACCCGTGACCCCACTAGAGTGTGTTAAAAACAGTGACGGAAGAATAAAGAAAATATCCTATATCTTTCTTACCAAATCTCATCAATCCATCATTTTAAATGTATCTCTGATTATTCTAACAAAAGTTTTCATTAAGGTAGAGAACGTTAAATCTAGAACTCTGTACACTCCCGCAGTCTGGGTTTTACGTCTGGAATTCCCTGTAGCAGAGAATAATGGCAAAACAAAAGAAATGCACTGTCACAGCAGTATTTGCTTAGCTGAAGACAATATATCACGACCTCTGGAGTGCATTATACGATTGGAGAAAGCTCTTCCTGGGAACAGACATCATTTTCTCTTTAAAAGCAAATTAAGATTCAAAGAATGACTTCTCGGAGTAGTTGATTCCGGTGTACGAAGAACGAAGTAATATTTTATAATCACATAGCATAGGACAGAATGACAGGTGGCGATTCAAATGCTGACATGTTTGGTTTCATGTTTGCAGATTAAAAATTTAAATAGTGAAGGAAACATTCAAGGGTGGGTGATTACCTCAGTGGCCTAGCTTCTGGTATCACTCAATCAATCAATCAATCAATCAATCAATCAATCAATCAATCAATCAATCAATCAATCAATCAGTCAATCAATCAATCAATCAATCAATCACCACTGATCTGCATTTAGGGCCGTCGACTAGGTGGCAAATTCCCTATCTGTTATTTACCTAGCAGTTTCTTAAATAATTGGTCAAATATTCCAATTGCTAACTCCTCTTCCTATAATACGAATATTTGCCCCAATTTGTCCTCTTGAATTCCGACTTTATCTTCATATTGTGATCTTTCTTACTTATAAAAACACCACTTAAACTGCAACTGTACAGAATCTTAACACCATGTGAAGAAATCAATTTTGTAATTAAGACATTATTAACGCTTTCATTATAGGCTATGTATTTATTAATATATCGGTATTATAAGCTTTACTCACTTCGTTGTAAGAACACCGACCTCCCGAGGCTGAGTGGACCCCGTTCAGCCATCGAACCGCTTTTCAAATTTCGTGGCAGAGCCGGGAATCGAATCCGGGCCTCCAGGAGTAGCAGATAATCACACTAACCACTACACCACAGAGGAGGCTGTAATAAATATTAATCCGTCTATTATTAAAGTCGGTGCACTTCGATTCTAGGTTTGGCCGACGTTATCATAAGCTGATAATGTAATCGAAGTATCAGACCAAATAATTATTTTTAATGGAAACATAATCCAATAAGAATGACAGTCGAAATTCATTGTTTCCGTCTTTTTGCCGTGAAATCCACTGTTCGAATCCCGGACAATACATGTGGAATTGAACTAAACTGTCGTATGCTAGTGGTTTGGATTCCACGTTAAACTGAAAGTCCAGCGGCTATTATCGCGGTATCAACGGTCACGTAAAAGCAAAGTTGTTTCCTTTTTAAAATCCACCTTGAATTAAGAACGTTAATGAAGATGGTATAGAAGGATAGGTGGTCATTTTGTTGGTATCTGCCAGATCTTACGCTTTACGGGAATTATAAAACTAAGTTCTGGAAAGGGTAACACGTAAATTAAGAAATATATTTGAATTAAATTATATAACTGAAGTAGACTTAAAGGGATTTGACACTTTAGGTGAATATAGATTACATGAGAATGTACTAATTTATCTAAAATGGCATAGCTACATTTCAGAGATTATGGTAGTTGCGAGTTTCACAAGAATATCGATGTGTGAACACATTTTGTTCCTACATCCATACAACCATCCTTGGCTCTGTTATGATTTAAGAACTTGAAACAACAGTCATAAATTCAGAATATTTCAGCATGGCATTAAAGTACGTAGATAGTGTAGGTGTAAGTTTGATGTAATGTATGG